>NC_134374.1:12079248-12381598 GCF_035582795.1 Mycteria americana | reverse complement strand
ATTTAACCGTTCTGCATTTTCCTTGCTGCTGCTGGCCAGAGCTGTCCCAAGGCTCCTCAGCCGTGAAGGTAAGGTTCGTGGTTTGGGGTCTGGCCGGGACGGAGGTGGAGGGGAAGCGTGCAGCTGCAGCGCAGCTGGGGGAAGGGCAGGCACCTTGCAGCCCTCCCTTACAATAATGAATGAACTTCTTAATTTTATATCCAGCACCCGATTCTTGCAGCCTAGTACATCTCATTCAAGCCAGCGGTTAGCAGTTACCCAGATGCCTGTGCCCCAGAGCTTTCAGATTTTCCCCTGTACCTGCTGTTGTTTAATGATTCTCCTCTTCTTCTGCTGAGCTGCACCTAGGAAAAAGAGCGTTTTATTATCTGGCAGGCACGCTGATGGTCCACACCTTCCTCTCTACCAGCGCTGGAGAACCAGGATTACTCTATTGGCACTTTCACCAGGGGGGTGACGTGGATTTTACTTTTAAGATGGAGATTTCTGTAATTACTTTAAGTGCAAGTGAAATCTCCCGCTTGTAAAGAAATGAGTTGGTTTCCTGACAAAAGCATCCTCGGGGATGAAGGTTTTGGAGACGTCACTGAGGGAAGCTGTGGAGATACGCACCTTGTGGGCTTATTTTAAAGCAGAAACACCCCAAGGTATTTCTCCCCAGCTGGAGTTTTAAAGTAACTACATTTAACATTTAACTACATTTAACATTAAAGTAACAGGATAGTCATGGCCACACTTAGAGGATGCATTTCGGAGGCCGTGAAATTGTACCTCTCTTACAGACCAGACGTGTTTCAGTGTCTTGATTCTGGTCACGGCACCAAAAGGTAGGAGCTCTGCAGAAACCCCTTGCAACAGACCCATGCTGTGCTTCTGCTTCGTTAAGCTGCGTTACGAACTTGAAATGCATCCGGCAACTCTTATGAGCGGAAGGAGGCGGCACGTTTGAGAGGTGCCCTTACAGAAGGAATAATTTGGGTGTGAAGAGCAGCGCCCAGGCAACTCCTGAGCCCTCCACTACCTTTAACACCCAAGAGTATTCCTGGGCCAGCTGGAGGATGCAAGCCGGAAGGGTAAAAAGCAGGAGCAGATCCACTCACCCCAGTGCCGTACGCAGCAGAAGAGCAGGAGCAGCAGGAGGAAGCTTGAACAAATTCCACTCGCATAGTAACAGATGCGGTCACGCTCCGTGGCGTCTGCTGTTTGAAAGAAAACAGGCGGTGTATTTTCTAAACAAGCAATCGCAGGGGTTTCACCGCGTTTTCTAGAGCATTCCCGCCGATCGCAGCACTCTCCTTGGGATCAGGGAGCAGCACGGGGAGAGCGGCGTTACGGACGCACAGGTCAAAGGAAATACTGCAGTGCAAAAAGCCCACCCGCGCCTACAGCTCAAGTATTAATGAATTTCCTTTCCCGCGCTGACGGCCTGCGTGTCTGCCTGCGCCGAGCGTGCCCCGTGGGCTGCACGCCCTGTGCCGTGGGGGTTGCTGTGGCTCTGACACCGCAGCCCTTGGGGTGCCGCACCCGGCAGCTGGGGGTGCTCAGCACGGAGCCGGGCAGGGCTCAGACTCATAACCGGTCCCTGGGGTTTGCCATGGGCATCTTCCCCCAGCCCCCAAAGCCACGTGGAGGTGCGGAGGGTTCCCTGTCGGCACTGCCGAGAAGACGGCCGACAGCTTCACCCCGTGCTGGCCAGCGGCTGGAATTTGTATGTCAGCCCAGAAGAATATTCTTAGATATATTTCTATCCTGGGGAGAGTGTGAGCCATGCGCACAGCCCACGGCACTGCCGGAGGGGACAGGGAAGGAGCTCGCCAGTCCTAGCGCAGGAGGCGCGGACGTGCCGGTGCTACACGCAGCGATTTGTACTGAAGCGTGCCAGATACCGCCACGGAGATCATTTCATGTACGGTGTATATAGGGTGGCAGCAGAGCCGTGGAAGAGTCCTTGGTACGAAGGAAGCGTGCTCTGTTCCCCGCCTTGAGAGACGGCAGAGATCCAGCGGAGGAGGTGAAACCCAGGGAGGGAACTGGGAATTTACTGAATGCAAAGTTAGGTCTTCAGAACCCCTGTGTTCACTGTGGAGAGGGATAAAGCAGGGAACGGCAAGAAACAAACACAGAGGGAGAGATGGGTGCGAGGACATCATCAGGACTGCGCGGCAGCGTGAATAAACACGCCGGACTCGGGCAGGTTAAAGAAGGAGCCCATCCTGCCAAGGGGACCGAGGCTGCCAGCTTAACTGACTGCCCCTGCCCCGTGATATACGCAACTTGCACAGGCATAAATAGCAATAATTTGGTGTATTTTCCTTAGCCCACGAAGCCACAGATTTATCCCCGAGCGCCCTAGTCTCCCCAGTGAATACTGGCTTTCCTCCGGTACGGGACCCAAACCCAGCGCTTCGGTTTCCCAGCCCGTCCCTCCTCCGTAGCCGTTCACGCTGGGTAAACGCAAGGCTGACAAAAGAGCGTTTCTCACGTAGAGACGCCCAGCTGCACAGGAAGCCCTTCTACTTCGATTAAGCTAGAAGTGCAAGACAGGATGGGTTTCCTGCCATAAAGAGAAGAGACCGAAAGCACCATCTAAGACATCCCGGGAAATCCTCTCTTCAGCTCACCCATGTCAGAGGAGGGACAAATACTCTGCCAGCGCCCGCTCCTTGCCGCGCGCGGGGCCGGGGCAGCGCAGGAGATGTCTGTCGTTCCTCTGCACGGGCAGGAGTGAACCCCCCCGTTGCCCCAAACGCGCAGCGCCTGACCGGGGCCCCCCGAAAGGCCCCCTCTCGACGGTGATGAGGGTGCCGAGATAGGGTCACTGGGCAGAAACGGAGGACAGGACGGCAAGGCCGGTCCCTTACCCCGGGGTCCTCTCCCGTCTCCAAAGCCTGTTTGCGGCAGTCGCCGGGCTCAGGCACAGGGTTTGGCAATCGGGCTCTAGCCGAGGGTTGGAGCTTACGCTTCCGCTCACCTGGATGCTCGGGGGTGGAACGCTGCTCGTGCACGGTCAGGACGAGGTGCCGGGTTTGGTACGGCTCTCTGAAGGAGACACTGTAAACCCCGCTGTCGTTGAGCTGCAGGTCCCGCAGCAGCAGGGACCCGTTCTCGGGGAAGAGCTCAGCACGGCCACGGTACGCAGGCTGGGGGAACCGGTTTGCGGAGCAGTTGCTGGGATCCCCCCCGGCACCCAGGGAGCAGTTCAGCAGCGTGCAGCTCATGAGTACGTTAGTGCCGTTCGTGAACGTCCAGACAATCGACACTGGGAAGCGAGGGGCACGGCTGAATCTGTAGGAGAGGGGCAGGAGCACGGACTGACCCACGGTGCCGTTGACCACCTCCTGATGGATGTTGATGAGGACGCCCAGGTTTCCCCCTGCAGAGAAGGGGAAGGGGCAGATCAGCGACGCGCTTCACCCCGCGGCCCGAGAGCGTGGGCCGGACCCGCTGCCCCTTCCCCTCTCCAAGCGGGGCCTGGGCGGGCGTTCGCTCGCAGCACAACCTCGCCCCACCACCCCCTTCGCTGCAGCTCCATGCACAGAAGCCGGTTCTCAGCAACACCCCGGTGCTGCGTCCATATTTCTTTTTGGGAGGGGAGGGATTTTCTGGGGGACCCGAGCTCTGGCAGCGCAGGGCTCTGCCTCTCCAGGGCTTGCAGGGAGCTGCGCGGGCTGAGCCTGCCCGTAAGGCAGGGCAGCAGCCCCGGAGAGGGCTGAGAGATGGGCTCCAAACATCCAGCACCCTCGGCGTTATTTGTCCCTTGGCACTTCAGCACACCGCGCCGTTTCACGGCCGGGGTCGTGTCTCTGGCCACCTACACGTGAAGCGGCTCCGAGTCCTTGTGCCCCGATAGGAAAGGGGGAGGCAAAGGCACGGCCCCCTCCTGCTCTTCATCTACCGGTGCACGGAGCAGCTCCTGCCACCGTGCCCCTGCCCGGGACCGACGCCAGCGCAGGTCCCCGACGGCACGTGTCGGGGGGACGTCGGCCCTGGGGCCGCCGGCCAGCTGTCACCGCCACCCAGCCAAGGAGCCACGCCGGCACCGCTCTCCGCGTCACCCCTCTGCCGCGCTGCTCCCGGCAGCGCGCCCCGTCCCCCGGGACCCCCAGCTCAGCCCAGACTCACCGAGCAGCAGCAGGAGGGAGCCCAGGCTCCAGCGGCACTGGCTGGATGGCATCTCTTCGGGGGGCTGGGGGCCAGCCCCGACCACAGCAGAGGAAGCGAAGCAGGAGCTCCGGCTGGCTGCTCACCACGCCTCGGGCACGGGGTCGGACCCGACAGGCTCTGCAGGGAGGCTGCCAGCGAGCATCTCCAAGCTGTCGCCTCGGTAGGGGAGGAAGTTGGTGACTCTTCCTCAGTCCCTCGTGCGCCGCAGGGTTTATTTGCGAGCGTGCGAGCCCCGGCTTTCTTCCTGTGCTAGGCGATCACAGCTCGCGGGCTGCTACGAGCGCTGGCGGTGGGACCCGGGCAAGAGGGGGGTCCCCGCTGGAGCCCGGCCCAGCTCGGCCCATGGGGTCCCGGGGAACAGCCGGCTCCGCTCCGCTCCCCTGCCCTGCTCGCCGCTGGTCCTCACCCAGGCAAAAGGGTTTGCAAAGCTCCCAGCCGGAGGCGCGGACCCCCAGGCAGGCAGGCTCAGTGCCGGGCAGCGGAGCTGCCTAAGCCCTCCCTGGGCGGGCAGGCGGGTGGGCAGGCAGGGCTGCAGGCAGGGCTGCAGGCAGGTCCCAGCAGGCAGAGATGAGAGGAGGCTGCAGGGCCGCAGAGAGGGAAGTGCTTCTCCTCGAGCGGGGCCGTGGGGAAGCACGGACGTGGCAGCGCTTGTGCCGGGGAGCTGCTGCTGCGGACGTGGGCACCCGAGCCTGGGAAGGAGGAGTGGGAGCTGCAGACGTGGGCGCAAGGGGACAGCCCCGACCCAGGGAGCCGCCAGCCCCCCGTGCCCCCGTGCCCGCTCCTCGGGGCTGCCCTCCTCCGCAGCTCCTGCTCCCCCGCCGTGCTCCCCAAGTTAATGACCGCCAGCACCCCGTTAGGAGGGTGGGGGCAAGGCGGTGGGTCTGGACCCTCTCGCACGCAGCCGCTCCCTCCGAGAGGCAGCCGGAGCAGAAGCGGAGCCCGGTCTGTCTATTTTCACTTTACCTTGGTGGCTGCTGTTCAGAGATGACCACAGCTTCGTAGCCGCGGCCGTGGGACGCGGGGGGGGGGGGCACTGGGGGAAGCACGACTGCAGCGGGGACGGGGCCACGAAGCTCCGCAGCCCTCTCGGCTGCGAGAACAGGGCAAGACACGCGTGGGGTCACCTCCTCTCACCTGGTGACGCTCGGTGGAAACTCCAGCAGGGTTTACAGCGCGCCAGCAACGCCGAGGGCTGCCCGTGTGCCCGCTCAGGGAACGATCAGCAAATGCCCTGCAAAAGCAGCCCCCGGTTCCTGGCAGCCCCCGGTTCCTGGCAGCCCCCGGTTCCTGGCAGCCCCGCGCTGCGGTGCCTTGAGCACCCTGGGCTCGCCAGAAGCTTTGGCAAATTCTCTCCCCTCTTGCTTGGCTGCTGGAACAGCCCGGAGGGAGGCTGCAGATGCAGCCGCGGCTTTGGTGGGGAAGAAGCTGTTGGAGGAAGGGGTGTTTGTTTGACTGGAGGAGGGGGGACTGAAGGGGGAGAGGGGTGTTTGACTGGAGGGATGGGTACTGCGCTGGAGGAAGGGGTAGGCGGCTGACGACAAACAGGTCGCCTTCCCCTCACGGGGATGGAGGGCCGATCCAGGGGAGGAGCGGTGACACACGGCTGCTGCAGAGGCATCCGCACCATCGCTGGCACACGGGGAACGTGCCGGGGGCGGGGGGGAGCGCTCGCGTGAGCCCCCAACCCCGGTCCTGCCGCCCTGCGGGGGACAGAGCGGGGAGGCCCGGCACCCTCCGCCACGCGCCCACGGGCAGGTCGGGGTGGCTGCTGCTGCCTGGGGCTGTGCAGGGCCCGGCTCCGAGGGGAGCGCGTGCCACCTCCCGCGGGGGAAGGCCGAGCCGGTCGTGTGGGGCCGCTGGACGACCATTTTATCCTGGGGAAACCACGGGCCTCTGCCTCGTCAGCGGGCACGTCCCGGGCACGTTTGCTCGCGCAAAGCGAGCGGGAGGTGCCGCAGCGCAAAGCGCGTTCGCTTTGCGGCAGGACGGCTGCCGTGTTCACCAGCCGCTGGGGCTATTCCACCAGCAAGGGAAAAACCAGAGCGTGTGACACAAGGAAAACAAGGAAAACGAGCCTCGGGAAAGAGTTCAGCACATTTAACCTGCCCAGGCGTGGCAGCGAGGGTGCTGCCCCGAGCTGCAGCACTGCCGTAGGGTACCGCCTCTCGCTGCTCTCTCACGCTCGCCCTCTTCTCTTCAGCAGCGCCCAAAAGCTTCAAGGAGCGGCATCACGGCGACTGCGGAGCTGCTCCGCGCCGCAGCCGTCCCTGCCTGCTTTTGGTCCCTGGGACTGAGGGGGACACCGCGTCCGAGGCCTCCCAGGAGTTTGGCTGTGGGCACAAAGCAGAAGTTATCCAAAACCGTCGGGCTGCAGCTGTGAAAGAAGAGAGCGGGGCCCACCACATCCCTTGTCCTACGGACCCGCTGCGTCTCTGCGGCACCGCCCGCCCGTGGGTCACGGCTCGTGACGGGTCTGCTGCTGGGAGCGGCGTCACCAGAGGCGAATCGCCTCCGTGGCACGGAGCCCGGCCGTCCCCAGCCCCGGCGGAGGAGCCGGCTCCATCCCCGGCATTTCTGGCCTTCCCATGGGACCCGAGAACCCCAGGCACCTCACCCAGAGGCGTGCACTCACCCTGCGCCATCGGAGGTGGAAGAGCAGCTGCAGGACGAGCAGGATGAAGCAGTAGCAGCCCCCGAAGACATAGCAAGGGATGGCAGTCCCTCCTCCTCCGCTGAGCTCAGAGCCTGTGGTAGGAGAGATGGCGAGCTGTTGGGCAGGGTCTGCTGTGGAGCTTGCTTTGTGTCCAGTGCCCGAGGCTGACGTGGTCAGCCTGACTTTGGCAGCTGCCTGCACTGCTGCCGGGTGAGGAGAAGAGTCCTGCTCCGAGACCCGAACGCACACCCCGTGTTCCTTTCTGCACTGCATCTCCTGGGGTTCTCACCTTCCCCAGGTGCCCGCAGGACATCTCCGTAGGGGTACAATCCCAAGCTTCCTGCGGTCCCACGCAGAGCAGGGTAGCTGAGGGACCTCAACGCCTCCCAGACCCTCCCAGACCGAGCACGCAGCGCCGTGTCCCTTCCCGAGCACAGCATGAAACACACACAGCCCTTCCCCGGAGGTGTCCTGCAGCTGGCGATGCCTCTGCCGGCCTTTGCGGGGTCCTCCTCCTCCTGCTGCTGGGAAGACCGAGCTCTGCTGCTTGCCCTGCACACCTGCCAACGCCGATGTTGTCAAATGCTTCCCATCGCCTCTGATTTTCGGAGGAACAGCAAAGAGGACCCCGACCCGGTCCATGCCGTACAACAGAGCTCCCCATTCTACCCTGGTAACTGCACCGATGGCAGCCCTGGGCATCAAAGATTACTTCTTACGAGGTGAGGTATGGGAATATGAACCCCCCGTTGCCCCAAACGCGCAGCGCCTGACCGGGGCCCCCCGAAAGGCCCCCTCTCGACGGTGATGAGGGTGCCGAGATAGGGTCACTGGGCAGAAACGGAGGACAGGACGGCAAGGCCGGTCCCTTACCCCGGGGTCCTCTCCCGTCTCCAAAGCCTGTTTGCGGCAGTCGCCGGGCTCAGGCACAGGGTTTGGCAATCGGGCTCTAGCCGAGGGTTGGAGCTTACGCTTCCGCTCACCTGGATGCTCGGGGGTGGAACGCTGCTCGTGCACGGTCAGGACGAGGCGCCGGGTTTGGTACGACGGTCTGAAGGAGACACTGTAAACCCCGCTGTCGCTGAGCTGCAGGTCCCGCAGCAGCAGGGACCCGTTCTCGGGGAAGAGCTCAGCACGGCCACGGTACGCAGGCTGGGGGAACCGGTTTGCGGAGCAGTTGCTGGGATCCCCCCCGGCACCCAGGGAGCAGTTCAGCAGCGTGCAGCTGACGACTACGTCCATGTCGTTCGTGAACATCCAGACAATCGACACTGGGAAGCGAGGGGCACGGCTGAATCTGTAGGAGAGGGGCAGGAGCACGGACTGACCCACGATGCCGTTGACCACCTCCTGATGGATGTTGATGAGGACGCCCAGGTTTCCCCCTGCAGAGAAGGGGAAGGGGCAGATCAGCGACGCGCTTCACCCCACGGCCCGAGAGCGTGGGCCGGACCCGCTGCCCCTTCCCCTCTCCAAGCGGGGCCCGGGCGGGCGCTCGCTCGCAGCACAACCTCGCCCCACCACCCCCTTCGCTGCAGCTCCATGCACAGAAGCCGGTTCTCAGCAACACCCCGGTGCTGCGTCCATATTTCTTTTTGGGAGGGGAGGGATTTTCTGGGGGACCCGAGCTCTGGCAGCGCAGGGCTCTGCCTCTCCAGGGCTTGCAGGGAGCTGCGCGGGCTGCGAAACAGCAGTCAATCAGCCCGAGAGATAATTTTTCTTCCCTTGGGCACAGCCAGGGGTTGGGCCAGCTCTTGTGAATGCCTCCTCAGGGTTAAATTTGTGATTTCCAACCCACGTCTAAAACCAGAGAAAGCCTTTTCACGTGTATATCATCATCACAAAAATGAAAGCAGAGGAGATATTCTGAAGGTACGGCCACCCTGCTGTTATCACCCTTCACGGGCTGCCCAGAGGTTACCAGCCCAGGTAACGCAGCACTGACACAGCAGCAGGAGCAGTGACCGGGAGCTCAGGGAACGGCTGTGCCGGCCCCAGCTGGATCACTGCTCTCCCAGGGGGTGGCTTTGGCAGATGAGCCATGTTGCGGTGCTTCCCCTCCCCAAATTTCTAGCCTTCTGTGGTTCAGGAGAGCACTTCATGGTCACCACCAGCTGCTTCCCCTTATCATATCAGCTCAGCCTTATCCCAGTCCCAGCTTTTGCATCCCCCAAGTCACTTTCCGCCTGCCCCGTCCCAGACTTACTGACAAACATCAGGATGGAGCAGAGGGTGCAGCATCCCTGAAGAGAGATCATGGCTCGCTTGCCTTGGAGGTGCAGCAAAGTCGTGAGCTCTGGCAGTGAAGGTTTGGCAATCGGGGATTGCCAACCTTCAGCAGGGCAAGCAGCAGAGCTCTTCTCACAGTCATGAGAAGCTGAGCATCTGTGCTGACCTCAACATTTGCATGAGGACACGTCTCATGTCCTAGCAGCTCTAGGCCATTGACTTCTAACCACTTGAGACAGCCCTGGTGAAGTCTGGCCGCACGTCGGTGCCTCTGCAGTCTCTCTTCAGCTCAAAAGGATGCTATCTGCTGTCCCGACACACAAGGGCTAGGGTGGCGGGGTGCGGGCAGCCCCGGGGAGGGTGGGTGGGGAGGGCTCCGGGGGGTGCCGGACTGATGCGGGTACATCAGAAGTCTCCAGCGGGAAGGCTGGAGGGTTGGCATCAGAGCAGGCGGGTGAAGAGGATGGGGGGCAGGGACATTTCAGGAGGTCGATGAAGGCGCTGCAGAGGATAGTGATGGTCAGGGAAAGAGCAGCGGTTTCTGGAGGGCACAAAAAGTCTATAAGGATTTGGGAAGAAAGGAAAATTTGAGGGGAAAGCTTTGCAGGGGACTCTCCCTCCCTCCCTCCCTCCCTCCTTCCCTCCGTGAACTGAAGCGTCCCTTGCTTTTGGAAGGCCCCCTCAACCTCATGAGGTGCATCACAAAATTCAAGTTTGCTTTGCGAAAGCCTCGCGACATCCCAATCTGAGCACAGCACTCAGCAGCGCCCATTGCCTCCTGCCTGTTTCGGACCGATGGGCATAACAGTCGTGTTGCAGAAGTCCCACGCGCTTCAAAAAGCCTTTCTCTGCTCGAGGGGCTCTGCTTTGCCGTGGGACGGCACCTCGGTCGGTCAGCTTTGGGGAGAACAGCTAGGATTTAGGGGCAGACCTCAGCCCTCTGCAGCTGGCCACAGCCACTGATGTTCATCTAAAAAGCCTTGCGGAAACGGAGTTTGCAACCGCAGCAGATGAGCTTACCCCCACCTCCGACACCTACGGCAGCCTCCCGAGAGGCAGAAGATCCCTCCCTTGGTACTTTTCTAGTCTTGACATAGAAACATCCTGCCTACCCTTCACAGCTTTGTAGTTATTTCTAAAAATAAAATTCTAATGGTATAGGTGTTTTCTTCAGAGGCTTCTTTTGCTTCCGGAGCTGGGTGCACGCTCAGGGAATTGATGTAGCCCAGCACCATTAAGCATCCACTGCAGAAATACCTGAGCATCCATTCCCACGTGTCCTGCCTGCACGTCCCGGCAGCTGCGGGACCTTTGCTTTCACCTGGGGCCTCCTATGCCACGTGCACAGTGTCACACAAAGGCTATTTTAGAGCCGTGAGTGACACCAGGGCAGGAGGCGAGAGTACCAGGGCTGCAAAACGGGCTCAGCGTTGCAAAAGCACTATTACCTGTCTGAAGCGTGGGAAGCCTCCGCCTCGCACTAAGACGGGGACCTTGCAGAGCACCAGCAGCAAAGGCAGGACAAGGCTAATCAGCAAGCGAAAAGTTAGGAATTTAAAGAACTCCTCCATCTGCAGCACAGCTCGAGAAGCCGCACTGTAATAAGGATCTGCAAAACACCGAGAGTAATAAACAGGGATTAAAAGTGCATAAATGGTAAAAATACGACCGTTTACGGTAGCCGCCGTGATATCCCGAACTGCTGGGCTTCACAGCGGAGCCCGTTGCCCACGGGTGAGCAAGACACGTCCTGGCTCCCCCACCTCCGCTCCTGCCCGTGAGCGTGGCCGGGGCCGTTGTCACCCCAGTTACCGCTGCCTTCACCTGCATCGCTGGGGGACAGGCGCCTGCACGTGGCTAGGCGACGTGCCCGGTTCGGGTTTGCCGTCTGAAGGTGACACCGTAGCCCCGACACCGTCGGTGAGCAGCAGGGAGGACCCGTTCTCAGGGGAGAGCTCGGCGCAACCAAATTCCATACATCTTGTCTCCGGGTCAGGGAAGCCACCTGTTTCTCTAATAACTAAAGACAAATACCAGTTAAGTTCTCGGTTTAATGAAAGCACAGCAGAAAAGGTCTCTTCCTACCACAGCCCCGCTGGAGATGCCTCCTTTCACACTCCCAGCACTCAGAAATAAACCCCAAACCCCAGGTCACGGGTGCTGCAGAGGGTCGTCTCCAGACTGAGCCGTCCTGGACACCATCCCCTTTCCTCGGCCCAGCTCAGGCACCCTCCGGTCCCACAGCCCTGGGGCTCAGACCCTCCTGGACTTACCTGGGAAGAGCAGGATGGGGCGAGCAACCAGCGCCATGGGGAAGTGCCCGTGTCTCCTGGCCCTGGGACACGGCCAAGTCATGACCACGAGGATGGAAGCTGCTGGTCATGGACCTCCGCAGGGCACGGGAAGGAGCCGGGAGCCATCACTGGGTATTTTCCTCTCTCGGGATGGAGATTCGCAGCTCAGGGGACAGCGGGGCGAGGTGGGCAGAACGACCCCTTGACACCTCCACCGGTCCATTGGATTTTCCCTGCACAGGGGAAGCTGATGGTCTCCAAAAGGCAACCACGGCCCGGGGATGAGTTACCAGCCTGGTGCCCCGCTCCCGGAGGGTCAGAGAGCTGCAGTCCAAAACCGGGCAGGACTCAGGATCTTCTCCTTTTGCCCCCAAAAATCAGAATTTGAGCAGATGAGCACAATTTCTCCGTAAAGGAGACCTGCAGTATTACACTGGCTGGGGAAGAACTTCTTCCTTTTTCAGCCCTTCTTCCTTTTCTGGCCCTTTTACAGCTACGAACATGCAATACGTACAGTTTGTCTCTGCCAGCGCATAACAGGTAAAGTGCACGAGAGTTGTCTTCTCTCTCTGAAGTGTCCTGAAATTGGGACATTTAGGATATTTTAGGACTTAGGATATTTTTTTTGATGGTGATGGGGAAGCAAGGACCCACTGAAAGGGCTTTACAAGCCACAGATGTCATCACCAGCCCATCGCCATGGGAAACGGCACATCCATCAGTCAAGAGACACCAGGAAAACAGTAACAGCATTTCAGTCCAAACAGGCCGTTTTCACAGCAGAAGTGCCGTGAGTTTAGCATCAGGTGCTCTCCGGTAACGCTCTTATTAAGAAGTCCCATAGATGTGTCTTTCCCAGGTTATTTTTGGGATTGCCATAAGACTCCCTCCTCCTCCTCCGGTCAAGAGGAGCCTCCAGCCCTGTGCCTCAGACTTGTGCTTTAGGGGGAAAGAGGAGGAAAAAAAAAAAAACAAACCAAACCAAAACCCCCCACTGCTTTACTCAGGTTGATGGTTTTCCGACAGCAGCATTTTATGGACGAACCTATCTGCTATGGTTAGGTCTCAAAAAGGGCAGAGCAAAGCAGACGTGCCTTCCCCCAGCAGGCAGCCAGCCCCAGGCAGTGGGAGCGCGGGGCTCTGCGCCCGCCCGCCTATTGCCACAGTCTCCTCTTTGAGAAGGTTAAAGCGTCTAAATCGAACCCCTTAAAGAGTTACAAGCATAAGGAAATTGAAGCCTAATCTAAGTATAGCTGAGAAAGCACAGAATCACAGAATCGTATAGGTTGGAAAAGACCTTCAAGATCATCGAGTCCAACCGTAAACCCAACACTGCCCAGCCCACCACTACACCATGTCCCTAAGCACCTCATCCAAACGTCCTTTAAATACCTCCAGGGATGGGGACTCCACCACTTCCCTGGGCAGCCTGTGCCAGTGCTTGATAACCCTTTCAGTGAAGTAAAGTTTCCTCATATCCAGTCTAAACCTCCCCTGGCGCAACTTGAGGCCATTTCCTCTCATCCCATCACTTGTTACCTGGGAGAAGAGACCGACCCCACCTCTCTACCCCCTCCTTTCAGGCAGTTGTAGAGAGCGATGAGGTCTCCCCTCAGCCTCCTTTTCTCCAGGCTGAACAACCCCAGTTCCTCAGCCGCTCTCCATCAGCCTTGTGCTCCAGACCCTTCCCCAGCTCCGTTGCCCTTCTCTGGACACGCTCCAGCCCCTCAATGTCTCTCTGGGAGTGAGGGGCCCAACACTGAACACAGCACTCGAGGTGCGGCCTCTCCAGTGCCCAGTACAGGGGACGATCACTGCCCCAGTCCTGCTGGCCACACTATTCCTGACACAAGCCAGGATGCCATTGGCCTTCTTGGCCACCTGGGCACACTGCTGGCTCATGTTCAGCTGGCTGTCGACCAACACCCCAGGTCCTTTTCCGCCGGGCACTTTCCAGCCGCTCTTCCCCAAGCCTGCAGCGTTGCATGGGGTTGCTGTGGCCCAAGTGCAGGACCCGGCACTGAGCCCTGTTGAACCTCACACAGTTGGCCCCGGCCCATGGATCCAGCCTGTCCAGGTCCCTCTGCAGAGCCTTCCTCCCCTCAGCAGATCAACACTCCCGCACAACTTGGTGTCATCTGCAAACTGACTGAGGGTGCACTCGATCCCCTCGTCCAGACCATTGATGAAGATATTGAACGGGACTGGCCCCAGCACTGAGCCCTGGGGAACACCACTGGTGACCGGCCACCAGCTGGAGTGAACTCCATTCACCACCACTCTTTGGGCCCGGCCATCCAGCCAGTTCTTTACCCAGCGAAGAGTACGCCCGTCCAAGCCATGAGCAGCCAGTTTCTCCAGGAGAATGCTGCGGGAGACCGTGTCAAAGGCTTTACTGAAGCCTAGACAGACAACATCCACAGCCTTCCCCTCATCCGCTCAAGCTAAAGGAAAAAATTACTATTCCACCGCGATCACTTTATATTTCAACATGAAAAAATCAGCTTACAATCACTGACTGTAGCAGCAGCCGCCAGGTAACCATCATCCCCCTCACCCCAGGCCACAGCGCGTTCTCGTCTCTTACCGTACACCTTCTGAAAAGTTACACCCACAAAGATTTTATTTGTATTCGTTAACATTTGACAGCCACATTAGTCTGCGTGACAAACACATCCCCCTTTCCGATTAGCACTTAGGTGATTTCTTTAGCACTGATCCCCCGAGCACATGCCAGGGCATCTCCAACTCAAGCAACCATCTCTGCCAGACAACACGCCGTGCAACGCGTTTGAACGTCACCAAAAAGCCCAGTTTTTCCAGTTTTGGGGAAGAACAAGCTGGAAAGAGTAAAGTTCCTTCCCTTCACTTTTAGCCTGGAAACAGCCAGCATATTTGAGCTATAACGGTACATTTTCCTAGGGAAGCCCACCCGATGTTGGGATGCAGCAGCCTCCTGCTGGCTTCCTCCTCAAAAACGCTGGGGGAATAGCAGAAAATCCCCGCCCTCCTGGCTATTGCTGCTCACAGACACACACACACCTTTCCCCCCGCAGCACTCGCTTCCCGTTCCTTTTCGGCACAGAAAACCACCACAACCCCCTTTGCTTCTCTGCCCTAGGGAAAGCTTTGAGGCCGATTTTATGGACCACAATTCAACACCACACCCGTGGGAAAAGGCTGCCCTTTTATTACCTAATTGCCTTCCAATCCTCTTCACCTGGAGCCGCAATAAAGGATTTGTGTACAATATCCAGAAAGATACGCACCATGGCTGCAAATACGTGGAAAGGACACAGAAATAAAATGAAAGGCTTGTGGGAAGCAAGATTAAACCTGAAAACCGGAGGAAAAAAGCTTACGTGCATCCTTTATCCAGGTGATTTGCTGCAAACTTGCTGATACAAAGCCTTGGAGGCTCGGTGGAGCTCGTGAGCTTTTCCAGATGAGGTAAATTACAAGTCCTCAAGGGCTTGGATATATATAATCTCGCCATTCAAAATATACTCATTTCTTCCTTCCCTAAACTTATGCAGGGAATAGTTTTGCCCCTTCTTGTACGTCGCCGAGCATAAAGGGTCACGCTCTGTGACTCCCGGCTTTTACGTTAATATGCCCATCAGCACAATACGAACCTCTCAATGGAAGAAACGGTTGCAGAGGGAGAGCAGGCAGCAACCAGCAACCTGCGTGACACCCCCTCTATCTGCTGCCTGGACCTACCGGCACAAACGTCCTGCTTGACTCCTGCTTTCCCCTGAAAAATCAGTTTTCTGCATCACCAATGTTTTAAGGGAAGGATTTTGATGCAGGAGAAAGGGCTAACGCTCCTTTTCCTGTGTTCCGCCGGATTACTTGTGCTCTGTGTCTTTCACAAGTGGCTTTTTTTTTTTCCTTCCCTCTTTTTTGATGCTGAAGTCTGACTCGGCAAACGTCGATAGTGAAACTTCTCGTTACCTTTCAGCAGGGCTTACGTACGTGCATTTAAAAGCGTCCTTAACTGCTGCTGGGGATTGCTTCTTTGAACATGCAATATTTTCTCAGATGTAACTCTGACTTCTGGGAATCTTTATTCTCTTTTTATTTTGCATCTTCTCTTCTGCCTTTCACCTCTTGCTGCCTCTTACAGCTTCTGCTTTCCTCCTTTCCCATGTTTTCAAGCCCAAATTCTTCATCAAAATCTTCTTCCTTAGAATTCCCTGCTGGTATCTCCTCGGGGCGCGATGCTGCGAGCCGAGCTCTGCAGAGACAGGATTGACCTGCCCCAGGGGGGTCCAAAACAGGAGTTTCTGAACCACAAAGCTGGATTTGCCTTCAGTTTTTTTTCAGTAAAACAATAAAATTCCCTGCCTGTAAAACATTTTGAGGTTTGGCCGGTCTGAGGAATCAAACTGCTTTGGAGCAACAGGTTTTATGGTGAGCCCTAGTGGCTGTTTTTATGTAAAATGCCCTTTTTTGTGCCTTTTTGTGCTGGAGGGCAGAGGAGCCGTAGCTCTGTGGAGCAGAGGGTGCTCTGCCAGCCCTGTCTCCCCCAGCCCCAAACCCTTCAGAGATGCTGGAAGGGACTGATTAACTAGAAGTCAACCGTACACATCTGGTAGATGGGTCGGTGTGAAATAACAGCAGAATAATTAATCACTGGGAGAATCTCAGTCTGGTGCTATAAGCACCAGACTCTTACGAGTTTGTTAAGGTTTTCCCTTTATTTTCTTAAATCTATTGCAGTTATTAAAGGGGGACTAGGTGATAATTTGCTTCCCTCCCGCATCTAATAGATTTATCCCCATTACATTCTGGAGGCTCAAAGTGCTACGACAATACAGTTAATGTAAATGGCTGTTATGTTAATGTAACGGAAATGGATACTTCCCCGTAGCAGTCTAGCAGCGTTCATCAATGAATACGTAATTTCTCTGGTTAATGACTAAGGAGGTCTTTGAAGTTCAAACAGAAAAAAGCGAGGAGAGAAGAGACGCTGGGTAACATTAGCAGATACCAATCGTCTGGCGCATGGGAGAGGCGCGTCCCTGCTCAAAACCGTCAACTCAAACCAGCCGTGTCTGCGTTGCTGCGGATTATTTAAGAATTTAAGAAGAGCAGGAGGAGTAAGGAAGAGTTTCCAGGAGAGTTTGTTACCGAGAGGTTTGCTGTGTGGCCTGCACGTTACCTGTAATATTTCACATACCATGAACAGCGGTCCACCCTTCCTGCACGTCTCTGAGGTTCATCACAAGGAAATTCGCTTGCACCATCTGTCTTTCCTCGAAATCTTGATACTTACCACATATTAATTTGCTTCCGCCTTCTTTTTCCGTAAATTCCTATTGCCCCATTTCCACAGCAAAACCGTTCGTGTCTCTCCGATCCTGACAGTTCAGGTTTGAACTAAGGTTTGTAATTAAGTTAATAATTAACTTAATAATTTAGGTAGCAATAAAGGTAATACATTTTTAGCTAACTTAGCTGAAGGACCCTGTTAAAATAGCTCCCGTCTTCCAGTAGCCAAAAAGGAAAGAAATGAGAAGTAAAGCTAAAAATGTAAATACGTTTCAGCTTAGGTAAGAATAATCTCAGTACAGCAAGTGCAGAATTAAAACATTTTTTTTTTTAATATAAGAAAAGGCTTTTAATCACTACATGTAGATTATAATAGAGGGAAGCATGGATCAAATGGTTGCAAGAATAACACATACATTATTTTTCCTTTTTTGGTAGCCTCTCTTTCTACCAAACTATTCTTTGCTGGGTTGAAAGCACCTTATTTATTTTTTAAGCAAGTCCTGTGAGGAGTGAAAGGCTCCTGGCTGCACCGGAGGGCACCAAAGGGCAAAGGGGGGGATGCACCAAAAGATGAAACAAAGCAATCCTGAGACCTGTGTGCGAGCCGGGGCCTCTGGAGCACACTGGGAGGAAAACAGAAAGCTCTGGGGCATGCTGGAAGAAAAATGGGGGTTCCTGATGTGACCAGCAAGGTAAATGGGGGGGGACAGCGGGAAGGGCTCTGGTTTCACTGAAGGACTGAGGACTCTGGGGAGCACCAAAAGCCGAATGATGGGCTGCAGCGCACACCCAAGAGGGAGGGGATTGGTCCCAAGGAGACAAAAGGGGGTCCTGGGGAGACAGGACACCAAAGAGAGGGACGTGGGGGGCACTGGAGGGCAAATGTGGCAGTCTGGAACGGAGCAGGGGGCAAGAGGAGGCAACTGAAGGTGTATGTGGGGTGGGGAAATTTGCTCAGGGTGCACGAGGTTAGGTGCATCTCCATTCCCCTCCCTTCTTTGGCACGACGGACATCACATTCTGCAGCTCTTTAGAAGTGTTCATAGTCATATAGGCTTTTGAACAGCAGTTCCTGGGGTTCTCAAAAGAAATGGCTATAGCACAGCAGAAGAAACAGAACCAGCGTCACTGCTAGCCCTAAAGCCACGCAGGGATGGGAGTTGTCATTGACTTTTTAATATTAATTTCTTGCATCTTCTGCCATCGTGTGGCCAGAGAAAGAATGAACGAGGAGAAGTCAACGGAGATGCACTGGTTTACCGCTCCTCGCGTTTATTCCATCTTCGATGGGCAATACAGATTTATTTTCAAGTTCATGATTACTTAAAATATAAATTTTGTTAATCTGACCACTTTATAAATCACTTATTTGAAGACCTGGTTTCTTAGTTTTGGAAAATGTCTTAAACACATATATTGGACCACCAGTGGAAGGAGGAGGAGGCAGTTCATCATTGGCTGGAAGAATTGAAAAAGCTTGATTACAAAACCTGATCCGATATCGTTACAGCAAACAGAACCTGTTCCCTAACACGGCACAACGCCTGTATCAGACAGGTGGCAGCTACCAAGCAGTCCTGTTCCTTCAGATAAAGTTTTGATGCTCACAAGCTGCTTCGGAAGAATTTAGCCCTCTAGGAAGTGAGGAGAGATGAAGCACAAGATTTAAACAAAGCTCTCTCCGCTCCACTTTTTATTGTTGGGGTGGCTAAATTCATTTGAATAATACCTATGAGGAAATGCGTTTCTTCTACATTCACTGTGAACAGTTTTCCCCAAAACAGATTACACAATCGCCTCGAGGAGTGTGTTGGCTTGGAGTTGGCTCGTAAGAGGAGGTTGGTGTCCGAAGCCCACAGCCCTTGGCAGCAGCAGCCGCAGTGGGAGGCAGAGCTACAGTCACCACGTTCCTCGTCAGAAAGGCACCTATGTCACGACAGTCTGTCATCGATACACTTTAGTCGGTTCTCCCTTGTGCTAGCCATAATCCTGCACGCTCCAGCTCAGGGTAGCAACAGATTTTCAGCTTGCAGCTGATAAAGACGGAGGTCCCCTGAGCAGGGGAAGGTAAAGCTGATCTCCTTAACTAAGAGAAGGTTTCCACATTACCCAAGCGCTTTTCCTCGTATCCTGGGGGCACAGGGAGGCAAAAAGACCTCGGGAACCCTTGATACCCTCAAATAATTTGAAAAAGAGAGCTCCACTGCCCAAGGGTTTCAAATACTGATCAGGGTCCTCCGTTCCCTCCTCTGTCACCTAACACAGATTGGGTTTTGTCACCACCTCTTCCCCCATGCTCCAGGCCACGGCTTCGCCCAGGGCAAAACCAACCCCAGAGCACGTGAGCCGGGCTGCGCGAGGGACAGCGTACGTAACCGCCGTGGTTTGCTACTTCAACCCGATTAACGAAGACTTGTAAAACTTCGCATCCAAGTTGCGCTGGCGTAACTGGCACCTAAGGAAAACCTATAAACAAAATGCCTGATAAAGAAAGTAACAGAATATATGCTGCAGGCTGCTCAAGGAATTCACTGGCTTGGCCTAGAGGAAAATTCAAGTTCCTGCCTGTGTCCGAGGCTGCTGTTCACGGCCCTGGAGACATACCTGACAGAAGCCAGCTCACTTCAAGCTTGTATTACCTGCCACCATTGCTCATGTTTCACTTTCTCACATATCCTCTGATCAACAGCTTCCTGCCAAGCCTTCACTCAGAAACCCCTTTTCAACTCCTGATGACTGCAGCAGTGGCTCACCGCAGACGGGAAACACTGCGAAAGAGAGCATCAGGTAGCTCGGTCCACATGAAAAGAAGCTTTCAAGAGTGTCTCTTAACACTAGTATCTCTATAGTCAGTATTTAGATTAAACGAGGGCAGCAAGTTTAGCACATATGCATCTGCGCTGCACTTGTACCTTGGACACAAGAGCATCTTGCTTGCACAGGAAAGCCAGGAGTGAAAGGGACCAGCCCTGTTTTAAGGTCTAGTCAGAGCAGAGTGAACACCCCCAAAGATATGGAAGAAAGAAAAATAAACAAATCCTAAAATCCTCTCTTGGTTCTAAAATTCCAATGTTTCTAATAATGATAGGATTTGCTTTTGTTCCTTACGCTGTGGCCCTTCAATGTGCCAGACTCCAATTCATCCTCCCAGCTACCAGGAGCTGAAAGGCACCTCTGCGTTCATTACCTTATGCAGGAGAATCTGGTGGAAAAAAAAACCCAAATGGTCAGCCTCATCCAGCAGCCAGTGTAATGATGACCTAACACAAATTCCTTCTTCAGAGAAGATGAGAGAGCAGGCACGATGGGAAATTTGGCAGCAAATACTGTAGCTGCTGAGCCTTCGCCCTTGATACAAGCGCAGTGCAACAGGCAGAAAGAACAGAAGCGTTGCATTACTGGAAGTCAAGGAAATGTGAGAAATGCATCCCTCATCTAACAGAGTCATCTTTCCTTCCCAACCTGCAGATCTTGCTACTTCCCCCTTTCCTTCTAACCTAAGCCTTTTCAGAAATACCCTAACTACCCCAGGTTCTCTTTCCAGGCCATCTCTCGAGCAGCATGGCTTGTATCAGTGACTGTTACAGGGGTACATAGTATGTTTAAGAAGAAAGAAGTCACTGAAATATGCCAACAGCCCTCAGTTTGAGTAGTGGCATTTTCATCAAATAGGGACCATAGATTTTCGTTTTCTCTAGAAGGGCTAAAGTCCAGCCTGGGGTGAGACAAGACCCCAGACATTTCCATTCTGCTCTGCTAAAAAAAAAAAAACCAAAAAAACCCCAACCAAACCAAACCTAGAACTGCCAGCTGACAAAAAGGCTGAACAACAGGGAAAAATGCAAAGATTTTAAGTCCTGAAGGCACTTGACTGGAGGAGCACTTCACATCAGTAGGTGCTGGGAGCACTTCCCGTGGTGTGACTAACCCTCACTCAGCAGAGCCGAGACAGACTGACCGGCTGGAAAGACCAGGCTGGGTGCACAGACAGCAAGAGCTGACCATGCTCAAAGGCAGAATACGGTCCCATAAAGCTCCCATAACCTTTGGCTTCCACCTGCTCCCTCTCCTGAGCAGGCACCGAGAACTGCTTGGAGAGGGTGGAGGTGTCTGAGGTATGTGCAATATCTTCGTCGTGGTGACGCACCAGCACGGTGGTGCCGGAGGTCTGACTGCCTCTCCGCAGAGGGTGGTCTGGGCTAAGCTTGGAGTCCCAGAACGCGCGCGGTGTTCAGCACATCATCTCTCGTCAGGTAGCAGCCACAGAGCTGGCGGTACCCCGTGAACGCTTCCCGTCCGTGCAGGACGCGCCAGTTATCTATGAACAGTGCCTGCAGGCGAAGAGAAAAGGCCGTCAGAAGAAAGGCAGCCACCGCAGCCAGGGCCAGGACCCTCTGACAGGACAGGTCCTGGAGCTGGAGATCCCTAGAGACTGGAAGAGCAAGTAAGGGTATGGCACAGTGGGCATGACCCTTTCTTGTTCAACACTGTCAGACAGCACATGAGACTGCAGCCAGATGTTTCACATGATCTAGCACAGCTGTTTTACCTGAAGCCAGCAGTTCTGCTCTGCTGCTAACCACAAGTTAAAACACGATAGCTAGCAAAGCACAGAAATACGTTCTGGGCTGTTTCTTTGCTTTTCTATTGGAGAGGTTGTGCAACAGTTCACCAGCCACAGAAACTGGCCATCTTCAGCCTCTACGGTGTCACTTGCCCCCCAGGCATCCTTGGGAACAGAGAGGCGTAGGGGCTCTGATATGATCATCTTTCCCTGCTGGACTGTTTAATTTTTGGGGCCCTGGGCTCGGGCTGAAGCTAGACCTTGTAGGAATAAAACCCCTTCAAGCAGGCGCAGCTGAAGGAAGGAGCCATGCACCGTAATAACTTCAAGTCTACAACTGTGGCTCTAGCACTTCAAGCTCCTCCAAAGCTGCACCCGGCATCAGCCTTTCAAACACAGGGCAGAGCTTTTTTCCTTTCAGTACCAAGGTGTGCTAAGGCACCGTAGCCATTTCTGGGACAGTGAAGATAGCCTAGGTCTCCTGTGATTCACTGGCAATGTAAGGGTTCAAATACAACCTCAGAACAGAAGTAAATTCAGCTTCCCTCACCTTTATATTTCCAGCAAAATAAAAAATTTTCTTCTGAAAGAAGTTAGAGGCTGAACATTAAGTGTTCCCAGCCTCTCTGCTTCTGAGGGTCCTCATTTCAGTGACTGGAAACATCTTCCTCCCCCCCCCTAGTTAGGACTAACTTTTC
Source organism: Mycteria americana (assembly GCF_035582795.1). Lineage (NCBI taxonomy): Eukaryota > Metazoa > Chordata > Aves > Ciconiiformes > Ciconiidae > Mycteria > Mycteria americana. Next base: position 12,359,716 of record NC_134374.1, on the reverse strand, counting down.
TAAACTAACTTTTCTAAACTAAACATTTCTGCCTTATCTGGAAGCTCGTATTCTTTTAGGACAGTAGGAACACACAGACAACAGATGCCAGTAGCATAATACAAGACACCTTAAAACAGCTGTAAAGAGGAAAACTGCAGCATACGGAGCTTGCCTGAAGCATTTACCTTAGGTGCAACAAGACTGCACATGCAAAGGAGCACCCTGCCACCCTCCCTGTACCAAACACACACGGGCCTCCCAACTCCAAGTCCTACCTTGCCCGGCTTCAGTTTGACCCACAGTTCATTTTCTGGTCTCCTGAGCTCTGCGGTGAGTGTGCGGTGAGCAGCGTACCAGCGATGCACAACATCGTAAGGCACGGTGTTGATGACAGCACGATCATAGTTATTGTACCTAAAAGTAAAGAAGAGATAAGAGACTGCCCGGACGGCTCCACGAGCACAGCCAGGTATTTTAAAGGGAACCTCAGGAGCTTGTAGGGTTAGTCAGTATTTAAGGGAGGCTATAGAGATGACTAGGGAGGTTATGCTGCAAGTGCAGGACTTTCAGGAGAATACACAACACTAGGAGCAAGGAGGAGTTTACTGTCAGGTGTAACACTGTTCTTGCTGGTTTTCCACAGAAGGATGCGCCACAGCAATGGGGAAGACCGAGGGTTGCTCAGAATAAAAGTGCAAAGCAGTGCTGGACAGCCTGCTGCACTAAGCCAAGCCAGAGTTTCAGAAAGCAGCCCAGATTTCCTTTGGAAGGGGACCAGTCTGCGCTCTCCCTGTTCCCTGTACGCCAGGCTAGTTTCTAGAGGCTTTTTCAGAGAAGGGCTGAATTCTACTGCCTCTCAAACAAAGTGAGATGAGGGCATAGAGCTGGAGGGAGGATGACAGGAGTGTGTGTGTGGGGGGGAATAAAAATCAAAGCTCAGGACTGACACCCGTGTTTGTATCGGTGGTTCTGATGCTTCCTCTAAAGCAGCAATACACAGCCCAGGAGGAAACGCAGGGTGTTTCTGTGGTTTCACCCCGCCCCTCAAACATACATTGGTGTTTATGTTACGATACCTTCTGGAAAACCACTACCATCTGCCACAATCCCCTCTCCTCCCCGTAAGCACGAGGCCTCGCGTTGACGTTACCTGATCAGATAGAGCTCGTTGTTCCAGGGATAGACATTGAGAACCGGCCCAACTCCGATCATGTGGTTGTGACAGTCTCCCACGTTCTCAACATACTCGTGCTTCAACGGCACCTTGCTGAGCAGCTCAAATTGATCAGGGGCTTGCCGGAGAACCTGCTCTGCTGCGTAGAAACCATCCACCAGCAGCGTCCGCCCGCCCGTGCCCTCGTGCTTCAGGCAGTGAAACACCTGGATGCTGCATGGGTGAGAGAACCAGAGCACAACAGAAAAGACTTTGGCTGTCTGTCCTGTGGAGAGAAGGCACTCCCCGCAGATGCAGACAGACGTAGATGGATGCACCACCCTTCTCTGATGGTTGTGACATACTTATTTGTAACAGAATTCATTTTGCCGAGACCTGCCAGGGAATGGAGACAGACCAGCAAGAAATGGCTGTCCCTGCCATTTCTTCAGGCCCAATCTCACACATTTCACTTTCCAAGAAGAGGGCTACTGCCTACACTGCCCCTCAAATCAAGTGACATGAGCCTGGGAGACTTCAAGTGGTGTGGGATCAGGCCTGTGTTACTCAAAGTCCATCCAGGCAGTAGGATGCAGAGGTTCCAAAGCATAAAACTAACTTCCCTAGAACATCTCGGAACAAGAGGACAGTTAAAGAAATGCTGGTTGTACTGCTGAGTTCTCCAGGAACTACAAGGGGAGTCCAGGGTGACTCTCACTCAAAGGCACGTACATCATGGTCTCCCACAGGCACTCAGGAGAAGCCCTTCACGGCTGCACATTAAAGACCCTTTGGAAAGCCTGGAGCAGAGGAGCCCCCGACGAGAAGTCTACCTACAGGGCCATCCCCTCCCCAGCGGGAAGCCATCCAACTCAGCTTTTGTCCTTCTATTACTTCTCTGAAACTTCTCTTTCCCTTCATCCAAGCAAGGTAGGCATTGTACTGTTAGGAACAAATACCCAGGAGCTGCCTTGAGCCACCTACTCCCAGTTTTCACAGTGTACCAGCTTCACTTGTCAGAAAGTTAATTGTGACCTTTTGGGAAAGCCTTTATCTTCTGATCTCTCTTCAGAGCCTCTCTCTTCAGTCCCACAGCAAGTGATGTGGCAGGACCTCCCAGCTCCACCCTCACCAGCACCTTTTCACCTGGGCACTCTGACCACCCTCATACCCACAACAGTTTCAGGATAATTTTTACAAAGTCAGTCCACAAGCACTGGAGCAAAGGACGCTCTGTGCCTCAAAGGCAACAACCTCCTCCCGCAGCTCGGGGCGCTGAGAAAGCCCCTTCTGGGGGCAGGCGCTTTGGTACCTGATGAGTGAGAGAAGGTTGCAGTCTTTCCCGCTGCTCGGGGAGTTCCTATGCTCTACCTTTTGCAATAATTTAACTTGAGACTTGTCAGATTTGGCCAATTTCAGCCAAAGCAGCGGGGGAAGCAGACATTCAAATGAGCGTATCTTTCTTGAAAAAGACCTCATTTCCTTTAGAAGCAGGTCAAAGACTGTTTCAAGTGTTTTGGAAGCAAGTCTGAAACAGTCTGGGAAGAAGGGATTTCTGGCAGAGATGGGGGCTCAGGAAAGCCAGAAATTCATGTTCTCCCTGCACAACTATGGTTTTGCAGAATTGCAAGCATTAAGGGTTAGCCCGACTAATTTAGCCCATGCTATCATTGCTTGATATGCTTCAGTTGGCTGCAGATGCAAATACACCTACCTGAAGGGAACCCTTCCAAGTAGAAAATAAAGGTATAAAAACAGCTAATGAGCACTATAGTTCTGGCACCGAGCAGTTTAATCAAAGCTCTTTTGTAGGCTGAAGTTCTGATTACTAATTACTTTTTTTAATTTCATTTTGGGGAAGATTTTGTGAGCTCCTAAAACAAGTCAGCCAAGCAGGTAACACTGTGCAGGTCACGAAAGCACATGGGTTCTGCAGTCAGCTGTTCACTGAGAACAGGGAAGCCAACTAGATCCGGCTTGAAGCGTGTGGCAGGACCTATGCTTTACGCATATACTTCTAGCCCCACAGGGCACACCAAAATCCACTTACTTTGCTCCTGACGCCGAGCTGCTTTAGAACGAACGCTACCACCCAAAAGCTTCCTGCCTGGTTGGGCACAGACAGCAGCGCTCAGGGTGCCAGCTGGGTAACGCTACCCTTCCTGCTCTGAAATCCACATGCAGCCAACAGATCTCGCCCCTTAGTCCTCCTCTGCTTTTACAGCTCTGCACCACAGACCTTTCCCATTAAGATGTTTAGCAAGTTAACAGCCTCACTTGGGAAGAGCTAATCCTGCCCTAGGGCAGGAGGCATGGACTGGATGACTTCTCTTTGCAGCCCTAGTTCCGTAAGAGATCACAGTACTTCCATCCGTTCTCCCCCAGGCCGTTTCCCGATGATTCCCCTCTTAATTGAGATGAAAGCAGGCAAAAAAAAAAAAAAAGCTAGAAATTAAGCCTAAGTCTCTTGCACTTCATTGTGAACCACGATTAGGGCTGCTGCCTTTCTTTCTCCAGCTGTGTATAAAACTCACACCCCAGAGGCTGTATCAGAAAAGCAGTTTGCAAACTAGCATTTGGGAAACAATGCTGTAGCTACAAGCCGCTTTTGAAAGCGCAGACAGGTGTGAACTTCGAAGGGCTGGGGAAGCCTGGTTTCTGACTGCCTACAGGGCTGCACCACTGCCAAAATGCAAAGCCCAACCTGTTTGAACTGAAGCGGAGCGACTGCACAGAGCATACGTGAGCACAGCACGTACATCAGTTACCGCTCTCAGCTTGGGAGGGCAGAGGCAGTTACTGCAGGCTGTGGCAAGGTGAGCAGTTCTCCCTCCTTCCCCGCAGGCTACCGCTAACCACGCTCAGCCAGCAAAACAAACGGTGCTGATGTGGGTGAGGAGGGCTTGCCCCAGGTCAGCGGGATTAAGTCAAAGCAAACTTTTGCAGCAACTTTGTACAACAGCTGATAAAGGGGCACTTGCTGCAGGAGGAGCCGAGCCTTGCCAGATGTACCCAAAAGACAAATCAAATCAACTGCTCATTTCTGTGAGGTTGAAAGCTGTGTGTCACTTTGGAGACCAAGGAGGGTGATTTCAGAAGAGACTGTCAGATAAGCTTCAGGGTAGCACAGAAGTGACTACAGCGCTGAGCCTTCTTTGTGGCTACAAAGACTACTTGAACCACAGCAATACCAAGAAGCAGCAGCCAGCTACCTAACAGCCAAGTCCTTCATTGCCCGCATTCCGGAAGACCTAGAAGTTTCAAGCATAGGAAAAATTGATCTACAGACTACCCCACTCCACAGGGATCAGACAGGACCCAGAATTGCTGTGTGGCTAGTAGAAGTACATCCCATCAGCAGCACTGGAGACAATGAAGCCCGCGCCGCTAGAAACGGCATCACTGTGAATCGCTCCTGCCTTCTGCACTGTCTGTCTGTGAAGCAGCAAAAGCACTTACCCGCAGGGCTCCTGGAAGTAGGTTGTGTCGGTGTGACGATCCAGAGCCAGCTTGGTGTAGGCGGTGTCTCCCCGAGAGAAGTCAGAGGTAAAGTACCACATTCTACCGTAAATGGTCTCCCTGCAAAAGAGGCGGGCAGTTATCACAAAGTGCCACGGGGATCAGACCGGTGGTAAAGCAGATCCTCTCTTGCATTTGAGGTTACTCCCCTCCATCCTATGTACAGAGTAAATTAAAGCAGAACAACTTAACAAAATTCATATTGTCAAGAGATGGTGCTTCCAGTGCCTGCTCTAGTATTCAATTTCTCTCTTTCCTCCCAAAAAGGCTGATGTACATGAGTCTTGCTCGCTTCCCCTCCACAAATACAGATCTTCTTTCCACACCAAACATCAGCCCCAGTCAAATCAAGGCAGCCACTGAGCGACGTGAGGAGTTGCCAGAATGCAGCTAGCCCTTGCTTGTACCCACCGCAGGGTTACCGGATAATCCCATTTCTGGTTCTTGGGATGCCGCGTTTTTACCCACCTCCCTCATGCGACATGCACGGAAGGGAACAGACAGAAGGCAAGGACAAACAGTACTACAGGGTGAGGGTACCTGGAGAAAAAAGCTGGCTGGATATTCCTTGCAGCCCCTCATTTCTATTTGGGGTGACTGTTCATTAAAAGAAATCCCTCCTCTTCCAATGGCCCAAGGCAAGTTAAACTGTTTCTGCAGCTTGGATAAAACTTGAAACTCAAACCCCAGCTTGCCATGCTGTTGGTGTGTTTTAAACAAACACAGAAGAAATATTTCTCAATGGTTTTCTTCAGCAAGACCTACAAATTGTTTTTGATCTCCCTGGCTCCCAGGGCCAGGGCTGCCCTCCTAACCTTTCAAGTCATAACAGGAAATATGTCTCCTTGCAAAGCTCTAGTCTTCCCAGACAGGCTACTTCCTTCAGTCGCTCCTCTCTGTGCGCAGTCCCACTATCACAAAAGTCATCTTACGCTCCCGAGGCAGCTCCATAACCTAGTGACTGCAGGCTCTCCCCTAAAAAGAGGTCAGATCCCACAGCGCAATATTCCATCTCAGTTCAAGTGGACTGGCCAGAGACTGTAGAAGACCCAGAGCTTTTGTTTGCAAACCAGGCCACACTGCACAATATGCAGGGACAAGAGGGCAGCACCTTTCCAAACAAAAAGAAAATAACAGTCTACCCGTCACGGCTCCTCTACAAAGCTGGCAGCAGCCTTCCCAGGGCAGCCCTAGTTACCTGATTAAGCTGATCCTTTCCGCTAAGATTTCTGTGTCCTCTTTGGTGGGAGTGACATTCTCTACAAAAGCAATCCCGTACAACAAGAAGTTTTGCAAGAACTCCTTCAGCCCCTCGTCCGTCTCCAGGAAACTCTGGCAATCGACGGATGGGACCTGGGCTTGGCGGTAGATTTCTGCGTTCCAGAGAATCCGCGGGTGCATGACCTGCTGCTTCTGCCCCTCGTAGCTGTTCTTCACCAGCCACTCCAGCCCATACCGCGTCACGTGCCCGTCAGGCCCTTTGACAAAGGAGAAGAGTCACAGTCACTGCAGTCGCCCTGAACAGCCCGAGATCGTGGTCAGTGCAACCATCAGTCTAGGACAGTCCTCACCCTTTTAATTTTGTCTGGTGACAGACTCTTTGCACCCTGATGCCACCCAAAAGATTATCTGGTTAAGGCCACAAGTCCTAAAAAGCATTGGAGTTGTTGCAGCAATGACAAGTTCAGAGCTAAGTGTTTCAACTTCAGTGGTTTTGTTTTCTATTGACAGGACTCCCAAGGAGAAGTAAAGCACTGAAGACAAGCCCATAAATAAAGGTAAGCTACAACCAAAGGAATAAAGTAGCTGGGAAGCTGAGGAGAAAGGACAGAAAGTGTGAATTCCGATCTGCCCTCTCCCAGCAAACCTAAGGATGGGATCCACCGCCAAGGCTCCCTCCAAGCAGGGCTGGCGGTCCGTAAAACACGCAGGGTACTGTCGCTTTGCTACTTACATGTGAGGAAGAGCGTGGTCTCATCCACTCGGACAGCCGTGGGTTTGATTCCCAGGTCCACACTAGCTGTGTCCAAGCTGCGCTGATTCGTCTTGGCATTGTAGCAGGAAGCTGAGCGGCAGTGGTCCCGCAGCCAGACAAAATCGAATCGCATCAGTGTGTTCGCATACCTGAGCTCTGCAAAGGAGGACAGGCTCAAAAGATGCATTGGTGTGAACAGTGAGAAAAAACAAAGCCAAGAACTGAAGCTGAGAGCCCACAAGTTATGATCCCACTTATATGGGATGCAGAGGCTGTTAGACTTAGCACCTCTTTACATAAATTAACCTAGCTTCTCACACGATGAAGACCAGGCAGAGTATCTTCACAGAAGGCCTGGCTGTCAGTGATCTTGCCATGGTCTCCCTTCTTACCAAGCCTACAGGCAATCTCATCCTGCAAGAGGAAGAAGGAGCGTGGCTAACAAAAATGCTGGTCACACACTTACATCTATCATCTCTCTTCAACAAGTAGTAAATTCAGAGCTGTGCAGCAGCTGTTGTACATAAAAATGTCCCCCCCTCCACATAGTTGTAGACCCCAGCACAGGAATACAGATAAGAGTCAACCAAATAATCACACCAACATGCAAACTATACAAACATTACAGACAACATCAAGACCTTGATGCAAAGCTTTGATATCCATTTAGCATTACAACAGAGCCTCTCCTCCTTGCTCCATCCTGGGACAGCTTTAGGAATACTCAAAGCTCTTCAGAAGGGGGTCAGAGCCAGCAGAGGCAACAGGAGAGCCCTTCCTGCTCTAGTCCTACTCAGCTTTGAAATCCAAGTATCCGAGGTCACTCTGCAGTGGGAAAACAACAATATCCTTTCTTGGGGCCACTGCGTTGGCTAAACTACCGAGCAATTCCGTTTGCTTACAAGTGACTCGGAGTGCCAACATCTAACTAGCCTCATTTGACATCACCCAGGCAGACAGACACTGGACCAAACCAAACAGGCCACGGGGAAACACGTGCCTCAGTTGCCAAGTCACCTCCAAAACCAAAAGGACAAAAATCAGCATTAGACAGCATTTATAACTGGCTTGCTGTGTCACGTCACATTAAGACACACTCTCCTTGCTTTTTCCTTTAAGCAGTCTCACAGTGAAGTATGAATTTGCATCAAAAAAGCTTTTATGCCCGCCCTGCCTCCTGCTGCTCATGCCATCCAGCCACACAACTAGACAGGCTGCTTGCAAACCTGCTCTAACAACTGCATTTCACACATCAGTGTTTTAAGGAAAACCTGCACAAGTGGGGGCAAGAGAGCAGGGCACACACCAAAGCAGCCATCCCACCTGCCAGCCAGAGGCCAGAGCTTTACACAGAAAATACGTGACTGACGGGGCAAGGCTCAGATGCAGTTATTGTTCAGGAATCCCTTGATTTGATTTCCAATTTAGCATTGCCTCATTTATCATAGAAGTCTTGCCACCAGCAAACCTGCTCCATCCTGCCTTTGGAAATTCCCAAAGGGAACATGAAACACAGACTCCAGCGTGCATCCCTCTAACGCAGGCCATTTCAGAAGAAAAAAGAAAAAAAAATAAATCACTCCCAGGGAACAAGGTCAGGAAAATCTCACTCCTCTCCCCAAACAGACTCAAAAGCAGGTACACACGCCCCCCAACACACCTACCTAGATGATCACCGTGTAACTGCCAGGCACACTTGAGGGACTCTGGGGCCGTGTGATGCCAGCGAGCTGCAGCAGCGAGGATGGTCCTTCTGTCACGGGGCAGCCACGGCGAGCGATGTCTAGTGCTTCCACTCAGCCGGCACGGCACCTTGAGCAGACACGCCAGCCTCCTGCACCACATCCTGAGCAGCCGGGAGAGAGAGAAGGGAAAGAACAAGGTGACTCGGCCGTGCTACCGCATCGCATCCTGGTCTCGATCTCTGCGCTCTTATGCCAGGCACTGTAAGCACTTCTGGGAAAGCTGGCATAATCCTCCACAACTGTAATTTACTGACAAAGAGGAGAGTGAGAACTAGTCCATTGAGGGGGAAGAAAAGAAGCGGGCATGATGACTGGCAGCCTGGCCACAGGAGAGAGTCACATAACTCCCAGGCACCATTTAGACAGGAGAAATAACTAAAGAGTTTGGAGAGTCTCGTATTAAACGCCTTCGCTGCCAAGTCCAAGTACCAGCGGCACTTTTGCATCCTCCCCGTGACAACGCCATCAGACACGCTGCCAAGCTTTTCCCAGTGCCTAGAATCCATGCTTATTGTTAACAACACACGGGCTATGCAGCAATCTCCTCAAAATGGGGTGCTTTACCCTTGTTTAGACCAGCTGCAGTAGGTACTTTTGCAGACATCACCAACACCCCGGAGGAAGACCATGAAGTTGCATATGACAACTGGCTGCCCTCGAAAACCGCATGTAGTGGAAGCAACAGGGAATTAACCATTAGGGGGTCAATCAATTTTTTAAACAAACAAGCTAATCCAATCCACGCGCATCAGCTGGAAACAGGAGGAGGAGAGACAAGGGTATCTTGCTTATTTTGGGACCACCATAAACCACAGCAGAAACTAGTTCTGAGAAGAAACAAATGAGATCCTAGAATTTATCAGGCAAAGCAATTCCAGAAGAGACAGCCGCGTGTTCAATGCTCTTGTGCAAAATACCAGCAAAACCTCATCTGCTGCAGGACTTGTCCTCTCTCCAGCCTTCCCAGTTCGAATTCACCATTCCTGGACAGAACTACAGGGATCAGGGAAGTAGAGAAAAGTGACCTTGGTTAGAGAAGCGAGAACTAGAGGAATCCGGTAATTAGGTCAGTTCTAGAAAAAGTATGCAAAACAATGACGAGGAAGAAAATCTCTTTTTCCTCTGAAGGACACAGCTAGCATGGAAGAGAAACCAACTGTGGTTAACCCTGGGCTAGAGATTAGAAGGCGATTTCCCAGAGGGAGATTTGTAACAACTCTTCAATACAAAGAGCAAGGGCAAAAACCTTACAAGTTTTAAGATATGAAGCCCCGGTCTAAACACCCTGTCATGTTTATTAAGTTCTGGAGGTCAAACCCAGCAGGATTTTAACAGCGCTTTGGTCTGAAGCACATAGAAATGCGGTATCACTGGATAAGACACAGACTCGGAAGGCATTTCTTATCCTAGACTTCTGATTTTCCTTCATTTTCTTATCTGAAAAGTACAGGCACTGGTGCTTTGGCTCTCCAACCTGCTTCTCCACTTCATAGTTGACTCAGTGCAGAGACCTCAAAAGCTGGTAACAACAATAACATCAACAGAGGTGCCATATTCCCAGACAACCACTTGCTAAGTAAGAAAAAAAATAAAATACAGACAGCCAGCTCTAGGAAAAAAATAAAGTGGAAACATTTTCATAAAGAGAACGTGGTTTGAGATTCAGATGCACACTTTCCAGCCATCGAGTTTTGCAAGGTTCTTGGCCACAGCTTGTGTACAACTGACAGCTTCAGCACTGCAGAAGACTTCAACTCAGAAGTTTCCAATTTCTGCGGCCACTAAAATGCAATACTCACTCCTCAGCAGGCTGCAGGGAATCAGGTTGTCCTGCAAAGCAGCTGGTTTCAGATCAGAAGCTGATGTTTTGCTCCACATAGCGGGAGCGGAGGCACTGGGAGCTCCTTGCTCGCTGCCTGACACCTGCAGTAACCAAGATCTCTGCTAACACAATGGACCTTGCACCTCAAGCACTGCTGCGAAGCCCGTGAAACTCTTTACTGATGCTGACTGAGCTGCAACATCCTGAAAGACTCCAGTATTCTCACTACAGACAGAGAAACTGGGGCACCGGTGAACTTATATAGCCTGAGCCAGAGTTACTGGGCATCTGAAGACACACAGTAATACTTACGTTTTCCTTTGGTGGTCTCCAGCCAGCCAGAATATCAGTTTTTGTAGAAATGGCAATGCTAAGTTCTGGGAGAATGCTTTCCAACCCACCCCAGCTTTGAAAATTTAGTATAGGAAAACGAATTAGCCAAATTTGATATGCAAACTTAGTAACTAAGTGAAGAAAATCTGCAGCTACAGAAAACCAGGAGCTGACTATGATGTTTACTGGCCTTACAAAGCTTAAAGAAATGATTTAACTTCCTGAACCAAGCATTACAACTCACAAAGCTTAAGACTATTCTCTGAGAAAGACACACAGGAGGGAAGACTCTGTCCAGTTTGGCTTTTGGGTATCAAGGATATCCACTAACCCAACAGAGGGGGGGGAAAAAAGCAGCAAGCTTGTTTGCACACGCCTGATATCTCCTCACACAGGACCCAAAACTGATAGGAAAAGCTCATCTACAAATCCATTTAGAAAGTGGCCTCTGCCTGGGGCAGCTCCAGCTGTAGTTATCTCTTTCTGCACACGTTCCTTTTATCTCGTCTTCTTCCAACATCAAAACTTACCCGAGAATAAACACAGGTAACGGTAAGTGACCCAGACATTTAATCTAATCAATGAGACCTCTTGCTTCTCTGCTGTTCTTGCTGGAAGCAGACACCACAAACAGCTCACAGAGAAGCCTTACATTAAATCTTTCCAAGAGTTACTAAATCTAAGAGGAGTTGAAAACAAAAAAAATCTGTTTGATTAGACAGGATTTACTTTTTGCCTTTGTGTTTGTTTAATCAGAGCTAACAGCTCTCTCCCAGCTGGAATGAGTTATGTGAACAGCTAACTCTTTCCCCCAGTTCTCCTGTTTACCTCACCTTTATGCTTCTCTACGTTGTGCAGACCACACGCAGCTCACCCGGGCAGCAGTGAAATGCAGCAGCCGAGAGATTTCAAGACAAAATTTCCTTTGAAATTCAAAAAGAAAGGGCAGGAGGAAGAAGACATTAAACTACGCTGCGTGTAAACGCAAGTGGAGGTTGAGAAGGGAGAGATGCTCAATTACCAAGCCTGCCCCTCTCCCCAAGCAAGACAAAATCCCGTGCAGACATTATACGCGAGTACCTTCTGTGTGGCTCACCCTACCCAAGAGTCCACCACGTGGCAGATGAAAAATAGGAGCGTGCACAGAACCCACGCTAGAAGCGACAGGGTGAACAGGAGGAACAGAGCTGTGGGTGCTGGAGGGAAAGGCAGAAAACTCAAATATGTTGTGATTTGAGGAATTACCATAAGTCTCTTGAGAGAAAAGACAAGAGACGTGCTGTGAAAGGAGGAGGAAGGAAGAGTGGGCCTCATGAGGGGCTGGTCTGTCCAGGAGACTTCCCGCCTGGCCCTTCAGCAGTCTGTCTCACTGCTGACACAAGAAGCATTTGAAGTAACCAATACTGGTTTTTAAGCTCTTCGATAAAAAGCCACAAGTCCCATTTTGAGCAAAGAAAAATAAGGAGCTGGAAAAATTAGTAACCAAATAGTTTCAACAATGAAAACATATATGGAAGGAGAAACCACACAAATCTGTGGTCTTTAGCCAGCTTTTAGCCAAAACCTTCCAGGAACACGGTGACACCGGCCTGCTGGCACTGGAGAAGCTGCTCTGGTGCCCTAACTGCTGGTGCTGTGACCAGACCCATTTCTTCACCCTGTGACATCATGTCCAGCCTGTTTTTCAAGCTCATTTGGCATCTGAAAAGAATTATCTGTTTTTCATTAAGCATTTCCTAACATTCAGATGCTTACACTCATGCATCCTTTTTCATCGCTAGAAGCATCTGGCTAAAGCAAAGGTTTCTGATCCATAAGAAACAGGAAAATTTCAGTAGCACAAGCAGCCTTACACTTTAAAAAGAGAGAGAAAGAGAAAATAAATTGTTTTTCAAGGCAACCTGAGAAATACTCTATCTGCAAATCTCAGGCAGGGCTCACATCCTGCTGCCCTCCTGGTTACATATATTTAATCTGACGTTTCTATCAGCTTTGGAAGAGGTACCCAAACACCACGCGGTGTCCCTGTTTGAGCGAAGGTACCCTCTGTGAAGGGAACACGGATAAAGAGGAGCGCTGCAAAGGCCGAGACAGAGCCGCTGCCTTGAGAGGGCTGTGCCAGAACCAGATGAGCGAAGTACACCAGCCCAGGCGACAGACCCCCGCGGCAGGCCAAGTCCCCTGGGACGGCAGACACAGACACTCGGTTGCCACCAGAGTTAAAGGTTTAACAGCCCGAGCTGACCTGGCTTACCTATTAATTACAGAAAAAACAACAGGCAGATTGGCCGTCCCCTGCTGAGAAAGGCTCCTGCCCCCCCAGACTGCTCCGCTGCAGCAGACAACTATATTAGATCTCAGCTGTCAGGAATTAGATTCCCCTTCCAGCCCTTCCCAGCAAGGGATTTCAATTAAATTAAGGAGCTAATAAAGACATCCCAGACACTGCCAGCTTCACAGCTACTTCATTTTACTAGAAGCAAAGGTAATTATCTGCTCGCCCCATGTTTAACACCAAAAAACCCGACTCCAGACCCCCCTTCCCGTAACGTTATTGCGGCCTCCTCTTTGCAGTTTCTGCATCTATCTCAAGCAAAGCCTTTTCAGGCGGCACAGCTTAACAGAAACAAGCTCTAATTCTTTTTTCCAGCAAAGCAGCCAGCCCTCGTGGTACATCCCCCGCAGGGATACTTATTGCGGTAAACTCCTGTTATTAAATCATTTCATTCACCCGCTCTGGGTTCTGCCCTGGCAGAGAGGGGCCAGGCAGCTCTCCCGGGCAGGGAGGGGTTGCCTTTTATCAGGGAAAGAGAGAAAACAGCTCTGCCCAGGAGCTGCCCTTGGCTGCAAGCTCTCATTCGCAGACTAATGGGACCCGACGTCTTACTCCCCGGCTGAACTCCGGGTCTCCAGCTAACGTTACCTGGGACCGTGTGAGCACGGGGCTGAGGCGGGGGAAAAGATGGAGCGAGGCTGCAGAGGGGCTCAGGACGTTGAACGAATTCCAGCGGGTCTCTGCTGGTGGCCACGGCTCTTCCCCGCTTCCTTCTCCTGGTCCCTGCACCTACCAGGGCAAAAAGGCCGCTCGAAAGCTTTTACACATTTTCTGCTGCACCTACGTCAGGAAGCCGACGCTGCCCGAGGAACCGAAGGCTCTTCAGTCAGGGCCTGCTGACCTTTTAAAGAAAAGAAATAATAATAAAGAAGCAGCCACGTTACAAACTGCATTCTGAGCTCCTGGGTCCCTCCGCAGAGGCGGCCCAAGCGCAGCCCCCACGCCGCCAGCACCCTCCCCGGCAGCAGCACGGCGGGCTCCGGGAGGGGAGGACGAGACGCGGCGAGTGCCAGGCCCGGGCCCGGGCCCGGCAGCCAGCGCGGGACGGGAGCCGGGCGCTCCAACCGCCCCGGCGAGCTGGGACCCCCCGACCCCCGCCTCACCTCGGCAGCTCCCCCGGAGCTCGGGCCCGCCCCGGCTCCTCCCGAGCGGCCTTACCGGGCCCCAAGCCCGCGGGGCTGCGGCGGGGCCGGGCCGGGGGCGGCGGCGGGGCCGGGGCCGGGGCCGCCTCAGGCGGCGTCAAGCGGCGCCGCGGGCCGCCCCGGGGCGGGGCCGCACCACGGAGCGCGGGCGGGCTCGGCTAGAGCGCCGCCCGCCATAGAGAGCGAGCCGCGGGGTAGAGCGTCCGCACCCATAGAGACGGTATGGGCTGAAGCGCGCACGGGGGCGGCACGGGCCGGGCCGTGCCGCTCTCCCGCAGAGCTCGGTGCTGGCCCGGCCCGCACCGGGCGGCAACGGAAAACTCTACCAAGCGCGGCCCCGGGGGCTATAAAGAGCCGGGAGGCCGTCGTATAGAGCGCCGCACATACCATAGAGACATGAGAGGGCGGATAGAGCGCCATACACATACACATACACATACCCACCCACCCACACCATAGAGACCTGGGTGTCCTGAGAGCGTAGAGACGGCGGGAGCGGCGAAAACTCTCTGTGCATGGAGCCTGTCTCCAGAGAGGCTCCCGCCATGGAGCAGGCGGGGCATGCGATGAGCGCCGCTGCCGAGAGCGCGAAGAGGCCCTTTGCTTCTTTAACCATAGAGAGCCCCGGGGGAAGACCATAGAGAGGCACGCTGCAGCGTAGAAAGTCGCGGGGGGGGGGTGGTGGTGCGTGTGTGCGTGAGGGGGCGACGCATGCGCACTGCCCCGGGGCACGGGCCGGCGGGGCGGGGTGCCGCCATGTTGCCGATGCCCGCAGGGTCGGGACCGGCGCGGGGCCGGGGCCGGGCTCGGGCCCAGCTCGGGGGAGCCGGCCCTGGCCCCGGGCCCGGCCTTGACCCGCCGCTTCCCTCGGCCTGGCTGCGGCCTGCGCCCGGGGAGGCTCGAGGCGTGGCGGGGAGCGGAGCCGCGCCGGGCCGAGCCTTCGGGAGTTGCCGGCACCGGCTGGGGGCGGGAAGGGGGGGGCAGCAGACACGACCTTTTGGGGAATAAAATAGTAATTTTCATCTAAAGGCACGGGAACACCAGCTTGTGTGGGGGGGAGGCTGAGGGGAGGCGCGGAGCCGGGCGGCGGAGCCGGGCAGGCAGCGGGCCCGCCCGCTGGAGGGCCGCCTCGTCCCGGCCGTGGCGGCTGCCGCCTCCCCCCGGCCGCTTCAGCCTCCCCCCGCCTCTCTGGGGCGTGTTCCCAGCCCCGAAGGTGCCCTGGGGCTTCTCCCAGCCAGCCCCGCTGGTCACCCCTGCCCCGAGCAGGGGGGACACCGCGGGGTGCCTCGGGGCAGCAGCTCTGGCCCTGGGTGCTTCGGGTTTTTCTGTAGGACGAAGCATCTTCAGGGCAGGATCATCATGGGACTGAGTTGCCTTTGGGCACGGATCCAGAGGGAGCCGGATCCGAAAGCGGGAGCACGCAGGTGGCTCTAGGGACACGGGGCTGGCAGCGTAGGGTGAGAATAGATGACACATGGTGGCACTGGAGCTCTGAGGTTTGGTTACGTGTGGGTAGCTGTAACCCATCGATCATAGGCTTAAATGTGATGTTTCTGTAAAGGAGGGGAGAGCCCCCCCCCCACACCCATCAGCAGTTGTCCGTGCCCCATCTGTGGTGCTGAGGAGAAGCCCCCCCAGACCCTGTTCCTCCCTGCGCATGGTCTGAGGTGGCTGTCTGGCCTGGAGGGTGTCCCGGGACGTCCCTGTCAGCTGGGGACAAGCTGGCAGGCAGCGGGGATGGCAGAACCTCCCACAGCGGGCTAACCCTGCCGCCACCCAGCACCTCGGACGCATCCTGAGCGGTGCTGAGCCCCAGCCTCCTCGGACGTGCTGCGTGTCTGGGTCGCTCTGGGACAGGGGACACATCCCTGGCAGGCAGCCGCCCTGTTTCGTGCTGGAGACGGGGCAGGATGAGGTCTCGGTTCTGCCGCCCCAGTACCTGCGTAGACAAACCACCCCAGCGAAGCACCGAGCGTGTTTCCCCAGCATGGTATCTGTGCTGTGCCTGAACTTCCACACCCGGTTTTCCAAAATTCAGGCCTTTTTGAGTCCTTCCAGTTTCCCTGCCATCGCGCTCCTGGGTGCGCTTGGTCTGGCAAGAGGCAGGACAGCCGCTTGCCGTGATTGCCTTCGCAGCGAGGGGACGTGGTGGCGTGTCACCGCAGCTTTCTGTTTTCTGAGAGTGTTTTTCAGGAAAGGGGTGGGGGTGGCGCCTGGAACAGGCAGAGGAGCTGGCGGGGATCTGCTGCTTCCCAAAAACTCGGTGCAGCTCCCAGGGGAGATAAACAAGTTAGTCACTCGGTGAGCTCACGGCAGAGGCATCTTGGCCTCCATGAGAATTTGTCGCGGGCCCTTCCCGGGCTGCCGGGGTGCAAGCACGCCCCAGTGCCGGCTCCCTGGAGGAGGCAGCGGCTGCGTGGCCACGGGCAATGGCTGGCCCCGTGCTCCTCGTGCTCGGGCAGTGCCCGTCGCCTGTCCCTTGGTCCTTCTCCCGCGCACCGTGGTCCTGGCAGGAAGCCCCGGCGCCTCTCCCACCGTGCCCTGGCACTCGCAGCCCCTCTGACGCAGCCCCTGAGCCGAGCAGGGACTCGCCTGGGTGTCTGCGGGATCCAGGCGTGTTCCTGATGCGAGCGGTGGATGTGTGCAAATTCGAATAAATAGCGAATCGGCTGAAGGGCTGCTATCAGGGGTCTGGGGGAGACTGGGGGGCTCTGAGGAGGGATGATCCCCCCCCCCCCCCCGAGGTTCTCTGCTGGCTGCGTTTGGGACGGGCAGTGCAGCGGCATCAGGACCTCCCATGGTTCGTGGCTCGTGGGGTTGTTTCTTAGACGAGCCACCCTTCGGGGCGTGGAGCGTGGTCTCTGGAGCTCACCGGGGTTTGCGGTCCCTCTTGTGCCCCGCAGAGCTGAGCCTGCGCTGCTGGCGCGTACCCCCCCGGGTCTCGTGGGGCGGGGGCAGGCAGTGCCGCAGCCCCGGCCCCCCTCGGAGGTGCGCTGGCTGGCTGCTGGCTGCCGTCTCCCGCAGGTGCCCCGGCCCCGTCGGACGTGCACCTGCTGCTTGGCCCCAGCACGTAGGATCTCGTGCGCTGGGAAAGAAAGCGCCCGGGAGCTTTCTGGGGATTTCCCAGGGAGAGCTGGGATCTGGGAATTTTCTGCCTCCCCTCTTCTCCCCTCCTTCCTCCAGCAGCGGCTCTCACTCGCATGCTAGTCCCGGGGTCACAAACGGTTTTAAAAAAAGCAACAGCCCACACAATGCTCTTCCCTTCTCTAACGGGTGCTGGTGACGAGATACCGCATCCGGCCCGGAGGATACAGAATTAGCCCTCCGCCTGGGAAAGGCCCTGCCAGTCCCTGCCGGCAGCTCCAGCGCCGCGGGGCTCTGAGGTCAGCGGCGCATCGCCACGCGCGGAGGAAAGTGACTCCGCATCCTACAGATGCATCCTCTGTTGGGCTCGCTCGTTCCCCTCTGACGGGTCGTGCAAGGAATCAGTTTCTCTTCCCCGCTCGTGGGATTCCTTGGAGGTCGCGTTGCCGGCGCTGATGTCAAGCGGTGCTTTCTGTGACGTGCGGGGCGCGTGCAGGTTTCTCTCTATACGTGGCTTCTGCGCTGGCAAAAATTGGGAGATATTTCCGTAGGTCAGGACAGGGAATTCACATTTTACGGGAAATGTGGTAATTTCCACAAGAGCAGCAAGAATAAAGGGCGGCCGAGCAGGTAGGGGATATTCCTGGAAATGGTTCTTAGGACAAAAATTCTGAAAAATGTCAGTGTGGGCGTAGGAACTGTTTCATTTTGGTGCGCATCCAGCCCAACCTGAATGTCGCCGTCCAGCCCGGCTCAACCCAATACAACCCAAAGAGCACAACTCAACACAACCCAACCTGAATGATGCAGCCCAGCCTACCTCAGCCCAACCCAACACGAATGACCCAACCCAACCCAACCCAAGAGGAATGATCCAACGTAACGCAACCCAATGAGAATGACGCAACCCAATGAGAATGACGCAACCCAACCCAACGTGAATGATACAACCCGGCCCAACTCAACACAACCCAACAAAACCCATCATGGATGACACAGCACAGCAAGATCAGAGGACAATCCAGAGGACCTTTAAGAACGCTCAAGGAGAGGAGGGTCCATGGAGTGGAGCTCCAGTTGCTGGCTGGTCCTACCCTACCCCTGGTGCCAGGCTGTTGTAGCGAAATAGAAAGAGCAAAACAACCTCTACCCGCCAGGACTTCCCCTCGAAACAGGCTGTGAACTGGTGAAACGTGGCTGTGTGCTCGGGACCTGAGAGTCCAGGGGGATTTTCTGGTGTCTAATAAGGGGTTGAGCCTCTCTGCTCCTCCTGGCTCTCTCCTTTCATGACGCTTACTAGGACTGAAGTCACCCCTAAACATCTGTCTCTTGCAGGGATGCTGGCCAGTGATTTCAGGAGGGAGCAGAGCCCAGCAGGAGAACCTGGAGCGTGCAACCGTGTTAAGAAAGCGAGCTGAAACCTGCAGCAAAGCCCCTGATGCGGCTGTGATCCTGACTGCGGTGTGCGGCCGCCTGCGCAGCGCTTGGTCCAAGGGCTATCGGAGCCAAGGGACACATGCCGGGTCCCTTCGGGCGCAGCGCTGGGCTGCCCGTGGGGCCGCTCGTGGTACCACTGGCTTTGCTGCTCCGGCGTTACTCCTCCCTAAGGCCAAGCTCCCACTCCCAAGAATGCATCACATCCCCATGGAAACACAAATGCTTATTTATTTGACTTGTTTCAGTATTTTTTTTTTTTTAATTTAATTTAAACGCCCCCCTTCTTTTTTTTTTTTTTTTTTGTTGGTTATTCGAAGGAAGGAAGGAAGCCCAAACTCGGATGTTTGTTTGTTCTGTCCTGGCCGATGTTCCCTTGGTCGTGCTCCAGTGGCCAATAAACTGGCAGGGAACCGGAGCATGGAGCACGGCAGAGCCTGGGAAAGGCCGGGACCCCGCTTCCCCCGGCCTTACGTCATGGTTTCTCTCCGATTAGCGTGGCCTGGGGGCCGCGTGCTGCCAGCTGCCTTCGCTGCCTTCGCTGCCTCCGCTGCCTCCGCTGCCTCCGCTGCCTCCGCTCCCCCTCGGGCAGGCAGCGCCTGCCTGCCAGCGCCTTTGTCACCAGCTCACGGGACCCTTCTTGGTGGGACGTCTGCAAGGAGAGCATCTCCTTGCAACCCAGGTTCCCTCCACCCTGCCCTGGTGTCATCTTCTGAGCCCCTGACCCACGGTGCGGCTGGGACCCCACGATTCAGCCCTGGCTGGGGACCATGGAGGGGGAGAACCCGCAAAGGATCTGGGCTGGGGTGTGAGCTGTGCTCTTCTCACAGGCCTTCACCCTCTTCATCCCGGCAGGTCCCGCTCAACCGCGGGCATCCAGTGATGTCTGAGGTGGTTACAGACCCCAGACAGAGGAGGAGGGGGTGCTCGCAGGTCTGAGCGATCAGTCGGGAGCTCATCCCGCGGCTCCTGACACAAGCCATTAGGTTGGAAAGTCTCTCCTTCCTCCAAGCTGGGATGTGTGCTCAACGTGGCCCGAAAGAGGCAAATATTTATGGGGTATTGAATATGATGGGTAGGGGAGCTGGAGGCTTTGTGGTCCTCTCGCTCCCTGCTCCCTGTTGAGGGCAGGGACACAGTTCAAGGGAAAGGGGAATGTGCAACGGGGGCTTGATCAGCTCTGGAAACTTCTGAAGCTCTCCTGGGAAGAGCATCTGCCCAGGGATGTTGGTTGGGGTGGCTCTGCGGGAGGTGAGACCCTGCCAGGATTGCTGGGGTCGGAGACACATTTGGGTGGGCTCAGGAGATGAGTCCCTGGGGCCCTTGCAGGGTAAACGAAGATGCTGGAGGTACTGGAGGGAGAGGCGTGGTGGAAAATGCCGGAGCAAGAAGGCAACAGGAGGTTGTCTCTGTTAGAAATGGGGCATTCGCTCTCAGTGGTCTTTTCTTTGCAGCAGTGGAGGGGCCCCGAAGCCACCCTTTGGGTGCTATGGGTGTCTCCCCCCACCACCCAGCTCCTGCCGATGTCCTCATGCAGGAGACTTGAACTTCTCCCAGCCAAGGCAACGCAAGCGGCTCCCAGACCTCCTGCCTTGAGCCCCACATCCCAGCAGCTCTTCTGCCTTTTGCTCGTCTGCCATGGAGCAGTTTTCCCCTGGGCTCCCAGCAAATTTCCTCATCTCTTCCAGCATCTCAGTGCCTTGGGAAAGTTGGAGGAGATCGCTCAGATGATGCAGAGCACCGCTGCGGGCATCCGGGCCCGGTGAGGAGAGCACGAGGGGCTGAGGAGGAAGGTCTCTGCCCATCTTTCGGCACACTCGCCTGCCTCTTCCGTGGGGGCAGGTTCCCCGGCTCTGGGTCCCTTCTCCCGACCCCGTGCGTTCGGCAAAGCGTCCACCCCGAGCTGTGCAGGAGGGTGGTGGGCACGGGGGTCTTTCCTGGGGAGCAAGTGGGGATGCTCGGGGGGGTCCCCGGGCTCTGTGCGAGGCCAGGTGACCCCCAGCACCGTGCGGTGCAGCAGCCGCCGCGCTGGCTTGCTGCCTGCTGGCCCGGGCGCTCGTTCCAGGGGATAATATATAGCTTTGATGCTGCTAATTGGAGCTCTTTCCCTACGCTTCCTCCTTTCAATCTTCCTCCGCCCTCGGCTCTGCAGGGTCAATAAGTGATTCGCATTAAAGCGGAGTCTCTGTCGGTTCCCGTGCGTCTACGGCAGCCGGGTCCCTGCCAGGGGGGCTGGCAGGAGGGGGCTGCCTCAGCAGGGTGAATCCTCCAGACCCTCGGGGGTGGGAGACGAATCCTTGCAGGTCTCCTCCCTGCAAACCTTCTCCTGCCCCGGGGCTCTGCTGCCTTTCCCTGAGCCCCCGGGGTCCCCCTGCTCCTTCTCTGTCTCCCTCCCTCACCTCAGCCCCTGCCTCTCCTCCGTCCGAGCCCCCCGCCCCGGGCTGGCCATCAGCAGACAGCCGCTATCGATTTTCCTGGTTCAGCAAAACCCAGCAGCGAGGGGAGCGCAAGCCGGGGCCGGGCAGCGGTGACGTGCGATGGCAGCGCTGGCGCGTCTGCGAGCCGGGCGCGAGGGTGACGGGGGAGCCGTCTGGGGAGAGCTGCCACGGTCCCCCAGGTCCCCGCCAGCTCTGTGTCCCGTTTTCTGGGAGACTTGGGTGGCTCTTCCTGCCCTGTGCCCTGAGCAGCCCTGGTTCGTGAGACCCAGTGGTGGGGAAGTGCAGCTCCTCCGTGGGACCCTTCTGGAAACCCTTCCGTGGGGAAGCAGGAAGCCCTCAGCCCTCCCTGCTTTGGGGGTGAACGGCCCTTTGCTCTCTCCGAACAGACCCAGGTGGACGCGGACGTGCTTTCCCCAGGGAGCCAGTGATTTTCTCAAGCCCGTTCCCAGCTGAAATCCCACACGTCCTTCTGACCTGCCCAGGGACACTGGCAGCGGAGGAGAAGCTACGTCCAACATTGAGGCTGGATCATCGCCCTCCTTCCAGCCTGCTCTGTGATGACCCCCGGCAAAGATGCTTTGGATCGTGGCGTCTTGGAGAGCAGCGGCCAACCTCCTGCTCCGGCTGCGCCCTGGGGTCTTCCACATCTCCCATAGCGTGGGAGCGGGAAGGATCCTTCCCAAATCATTGCAGACCGAGAATAAGCCATTGCACCTATCACAAGGGGTAAACTGAGTCAGGAACTGTGAACCGACTTAATTTCCTCATTTCCATGATCGGGTGCTTGGCGGTGTCCTCCAGAAAGGGAGGAGTCGACCACTGTGGGCAAAGACTTTTTTGAACTTTATTGCCTGTGTATTCGTTGTGGAGCAGCAGGTCCTCTCCCAGGCTGCTCTCCCACCCTCCGCTCATGGAAAATAATAAAACCTTCAGCCTCACATTGCCCCCGTAGGAAAATCTTCAGCCTTACATCGCCCGCCCTGGGAAAATGGGGTGTCCCTGGAGGGACAGACACCCAGGGTGCTGGTGCAGGGTTGGGGCAGCATCTGCACCTTCCCGTGCCTCCCGATGGAGATAGGGAAAGGTGAGCCTTTATAGGGAAAGGTGAGCCTTTATACAGCCAAAACTTCCCCTCCTGTGCTGGGGGTGGGGGCTCTTCCTGCCCCAGAGCAGGTATTTGGGGAGGGCGGAGATCAGCCTCCCCCGGGCGTGAGCGGGACGAGTCAGGTGGAAGCCACGCGGAGACCGAGCCCGTTAAATCCAGGACCTCGGTGGCTCCGCGTGTCCAAGCTGAGGGTCGGAGCCCCCCTAGGCCCCATGTCCTGTGTCCCCAGGTCTGCCCCACGGCTCCTGCACGGCCTCCCCAGCGTCATCCCGGTGCCCCGTCCCTTGCGCCGGGGCTTCGGGCCGTGCCTCCTCTCCCACCCCGCTGGGACCTGGGAGCAGCACTGCCGTCGGGAGGGGACGCAGCCCTGCAGCAGGGCTCCCCAGCTCAAAACTGCCCAACAGAACGCTGCGGTCTGTCCTTGCCAGGTGGCCAGCACTGCTGGATGTGGTCCCCGAGCAAGGGACATCCCGATGCTACCCGCCTCCGAGGCAGGGGACAAGACGGGTGGTGCGTGCAGGTGCCCCTCTTTGCCAGTCGCCGTATTTTGGAGCAAGGGCAGCTCTGCCTGCGCTGAAGGCGGCGTGAGCGTGGAGGGCTGCCTGCTAACTCCCCCTGCTCCGCTCCGTCCCCCTCGGGGCATCCCTGGGCTCACCCCCTCTGCTCACACCCCCATCCTTCACCCCAGGGATGTCCTTCACCCCGGGGCCACCGCTTTGGCCGCTGCACAGCCCCTTTCGCCGTCCGTCCCAACTTTCCCACTGCCCGCAGCCGAGCCTGGCCCTGCCCCAGCCCTTCCACGGCCCCTCGGGTCTCTGGCTCGGAGCGGAGGAATGCGGATCTCCGGCCCAGGGTCTCTTTGTCCTAATAAATGGCCCTGGGGGGGTCTTGGTGTCAGGGGCACTTGGCAGGAAGGCAGACGGCATGGTCGTCCCCATCCAGGAGAGCCCCCGCGCTCGGCCCCACGCTGGCAGGGCAGTACGGACCAGCAGCATCCCTGGGGAGCATCCCTGGACTGCCAGGCCCTGCCCGGCCGCTCTGGGAAGCCCTGGGAATAGCCGGAGGAGACCCCAGCCCCGTATAGGGAGCATCAACCTCCTCCTCACCTTTCCAAGCCCATTAAGGGGCTTTAAGCATCTCTGCTGCTCTCCATCACCGGCTCTGCGGGGCAGAGCTGGGGCACGGCGTTGGGGTTGGTGCCAGTGTGAGAGAAGACCCCTCCTCGTTGCGTGCTCAGCCCCCTCTTCCTCCTGATGGGGGGTCCCGCCACACCAGGTGCCAGTGGCCGGCATCTGCAGCCGGACAAGCTCCAGCCACCGCTGCAAGGTGGCTTTTTGGGGGGGTGCGGGCAGCTGGGGGACACTGGTGTCACCCCCCTCTTCCCGATGGGGACCCGAAGCCTGTCTTGGCGGATGCTTTTCCTGGGAACCACAGCGAGGGACAGGTGAGCCAGGTTTGCGAGAGCCCGGAGCAGAGCATCAGCTCACCGTGGGTCTGACCACCACCCTCCCCGCTTCGCTGGCTCCGGCTGGGCTCGGTTTGGGGGTGGGAGGGGAAATCCTCTGGCCCTGCCATGCTGGAGGTGGGAGCAGACCACCCTTCTGGCCGGACCGGGAGACCTTCAACCTCCGAGGCGTTGCCTGCACCTCGGGGGCTTGCTTACGGGCTTTGGGCATCTTCTGCTTTGTCGTGTGCAACGGGTGGAGGTGCCCAGGGGATTTTTGGGGCTCACACCACAGAGCAGGTGCCCGCGGGGAGGCGGGAGATGGGCTGCGTTGGGGGGCAGCGAGGGGTGGGGTGTCAGGGGGTCACAGCCGTGGGGCAGAGCCTCTCTGTCTCACCAGAGGAAGGCAAGGAGGTGAGAGAAGGTCAGCAAAGTTTTTGCCTGGTCCAAAAGCACTTAGGCAGGAGGGTCCAAGCCTCCAGATAACCACTGTTATTTAATTTATTTTTTCTAAATAAAAAAAAGGAAGGAAGTTAATAAATAATGTAAAGTGGAGAATGCATTAATGAAAGAGAGAGCGAGGGAGAGAGAGGAAAAGAGAGGAAGGGACAGGGCAGAGTGAGAGCGCGGGGGGGGGGGGAGGGAGATATTCCTGCCTGTATCGATTGGATATGATTACATTAGACCTATCAAATATTCATACTACATTCCACAAGAGGTCATTGTGTGTGTTTTTCCAATTTAGCTCTGCCTTGGCGCAAGGAGCAGGCTCCGAGTGGGAAAAGGGCTGTGCGAACGGCTCCAGCTCCGGGCCCCGGGGATGTCACCCACCGGATGCCACGGTCCGGGTGGGCTGTTGGGGCTGGGGGCGAGCGGGGAAGGGGATGCCCAAGGGGGTGCGGAGGGGATGCTGAGCTGGCTGCTGGCCCTGCGGGTCCTTCGCAAAGCCCTTGAGGGCTGTGGGTCGTACGTGGGCGCAGCGACCGCTGCCGAAGGAGCGACACGAGGACACGTGCGTCCCCGCTCCAGCACCTTGCTCCTCCCTGGCAAGCATTTCTGCTCCCTCCCCAGGCAAACTCAGCAGCTGGAGGTCACTATCTACCGGTCGCTATAGGCTGTTCCTTACCCAAGAGCACCTTAATGGAGGATTTTAACTGGGACGTCCCTTCGCCGGCCGGGAAGGGTCAGCCCGGGCCACAAAGGGAGGCAGGAGGTGGATGAGATGCCGTGTGGAGGGCAGGCGGGAATGTGTGGCGGGTCTCCCACGGCGGGGCCCCTCTGCCAGGGCATGCCGGCTCCTCTCACCCTGCCTCCGTCCCCTCCCTGCTGCCTTCGCTGGCCAGGATCCTCGCAGAGGCGGGTGCCCCTGGGAGAGGACCACAAGGGAGAAGGACCCGCGGCGTCAGCGGTCCCGTCTCAGGTGGCTTTCAAGGACCCAGCTGTCCAGCGGCCGGAGGGAGCCGTCGGGGTGGGCTGAGCCCACCTTGCAAAACCCACCCGTGGCGGCCCTTTGCCCCGGGGAGGCAGCTGGGGGGCTGCTGCCCGATTTTACTTCCATCCGAGGCACTTCCCTTGCCCGTGCCTCAGTTTCCCCGTACTGCAGTGCCGCCGGCGGGGGACGCGGCCCCGTACCTCCACCTTCCCGCAGCATCACCGGGGCACTGCTGCCGTCCCCACCGCTCCCGGCCCCGGCTGCTCCACCAAGGCTCCCGCTGCCCTCCGTCCCGCTGCGGCCCCGGCCAGCGTTGAGCCAGCGCTGCGTTCTCTCCTTACATTAATAAAAATTTTACAGCACGGTGGCAGGAAATGCATTTTCAGTTCATCTGCTGCAGCTATTAGATTACCAGGAAATGGCTGGCTGGCCGGCGGCCAGGGCCTCCAAAGGGCCGGCGCACGCCCAGCGCAGGGCGGAGGGAGAAGGCGAGCGGAGCCCATCGTGCTGACGGGCACTGGGCTGAGCCGATGAGACCGGTCCCGGTCATCCTGGGTGTCCCCATGGTGTGCCGGGCTGTCCCCCGCCGGCTCTGCCCGCGCGCCTCGGGTGCCGGGTGGAAGGCTGCCTGGGGCTGCAGAGCAAGGGATGCTCCGAGCTGGCAGGGACGGATCCATTCCCCGCTGTTTTGGGCAGCTGGGGTGAGCCGAGGAGGCATCTCTCGATGAACCTCCGCTCCATCCTAAGAGCAGCAGAGCCCAGACCGGCTGCAGCCTCTGCTGAGGCTCTGCTGGGACTGGAGAGAGGTGGAAGATTTGGGGCTGGGACAGGGAGGCTGCATGCACCGAGCACGGAAGGTCTCTGCAGAGGCTGGTTATTCCAAGCCATGGGATTTCGGGCTGCCAGGCTGGGCTGGAGTCAAGGGGAGCATGGGAAGGAGTTAAATTTGTGTTGTCTGTAAAAAAGCCGGGAGGAGGGGGTAGGTGCGCTGGCTATAAATACCTCTGAGGTGGCCGTGCTAATGAAGGGAGGGAATTGTGAGCAGCCCCTCGGAGAGGAGGGCCAGTGGCTCCAACGGCCCAGGGGAGGGACACGGTTTTTAGGCTAGGCGGTGTTTTTAGGAGAGCCCTCTTAGAGGTGACTGCGGCCGAGTGCTGGAGCCGGCCTCTACAGGTGGGACAGCTTCGTGCTGTGACCCCTCTGAGTCCGGCCCGGCCGCGTGCCCGGGGTTCCCCGTCGGGCACCGAAGCAGAGCATCTTCCTTTGGTGGAGATGACGCCCTGGGGCTGCAGCTGGGCTGGCTCTGCCCCGCTCCAGCTGCGCTTTTGGGGTGCGCTGGGTGGTCCCTCCTCTCGGGGCGCTCCGACGAGCATCCAGGAGCGGGGCTGGGCTCCGGAGGGATGCTTGAGGCTCCCTGCCCGCGCCTGGCAGCAGCTTTGGGGGTCTTAAGCCCTCGCTGCCTGCTTGGCCTGCCAGAGCCCCTGGCTCCGTGTGCGGGATGCTGCTTTTGGGCAGGAGGCGACCCCAGCCCTCTGCTCCCCCAGCCCTGCCGCGGTGACATCTCCACTCTGGTCCCTGCAAGCCGGGACCAGGTGGGAGAGGACACCCGGGCAGCGGGAGCTGAGGGATGGCGAAGGGGGAAAGCAAGGGATGATGGAAGGGAGTGGAGCGAGCAGGGGAGCAAAGTGTGGGGAGAAAGCAAGGTCTGAGCCTTGCTGAGGTTTATTAAAGTTTAACAGAAAAGAAACCCTGGTTTGCGTGGAGGGGACCAGCTATTTTTAGCCGTGGGTAGGATGTCAGCTCTGAAAATAGCCTGCTACCAGATCCTAATGAAATCCTCTCTCTTTGGCTCTCACCCGGAGCGAGTTTGGAGGGGGAGGATCGCTGTCACACCCGCAGCCGAGGAGCTCCTGACATTCACAATGACTCGCCTTATTTTTTATTTTTTATTTTTTTTTCCTTCCCCCTCCGGTTTCTCCTATTCTTCCCGGCTCTGCCTTACGCCGAGCAGAGGAGTCACCAGCCAAAAAAGTGAATGCGGGGGTGGTGCTGCTTAGCTACCACCAAATCCCAGGCAACATGTGACCAGATTGGCAATTTAATACCAAGCCTTTCTCCCCTGCACACGCGCGCTCTCAAGTTAAAGTGACATTGAAACGGGAACTCAAAGTGCTGAAGGCAAAGAAATTGGGGGGAGCTGCCTCCCCCCCGCCTGCCGACTCCGTCCCTGGGGAATGAGTTTTGCTCAGTGGGGCATGAGAGGGCTCGGTGGGGAGTGGGAAGGGTGGTACCCGGGCGAGGGAGGATGCTCGGGTCGGGTACCTGGGCTTGAAGAAGAGGTGGAAGATCTGCTGCTGGGTGCACGGACCGGCTGGTCTGCGGATAGCTGAGCACACCTGGGCATCTGCAGGAGGGATATCCGATACCCGTGGTGGAGCTCAGCCTGGGACCTCCGGAAAGCATGAAGAAGATTTGAAATGGTGGGTGGCGACTGCTCCTAGGAAAGATCAGGGTGGCGGAGAAGCACCACAGGGAGCGTGGGGCATAGAAGCCAGGGAGAGAGACGGCCCTGAGGGCTTGGGGACAGAAGAGACAGTCGTGGGAGCGTCACGTCCCCATCAAGCCAGGGGCTGAAGGTGCCATACAGACCCAGGTTGGATGAAGAACATGTGTCCTGCGGATGCAGGGTCAGGCCTGGCAAGAGGGACCGGTGCTCCATGGGCTTTCTGGGGACATTCAGGGTCCGGAGGGTGCAAACCCTTTGGTACTTGATTCCCCGGTGGGTGTAGCAATGGGGTTTGGGTGGGGAAATATACATCTCCCACCCACGGCACCCCACACAGGCCTCAAGCTTTGGCTCACCAAAGACAGCCTGTTCCTAACGGGAAGGAGAAGCCTTCAGCTCTGCGCCCTTCGTCTGCCCAAGGAAGGACCCCGCGCAGCCGGCTGGCTGACACGGTGCGAGGGATCCAGCTCCGGAGCTGGCTGCCTGTACCGCAGGCAGAACGCGTGCCCAGGCACCTGCCAGTCCTTCCAGGGAGCTGGCAGATGGAGTTAACAATTTCCCAGCGAGGAAACGCCTGTGTTGACAGGCCCCCCAACGCCTCTGTGACCGATGCACCGTCGGGCTCAGGTTCCTGAGGGGCGCAGGGTTGGCCTCTCTGTGTCGCACATTTGAAGCCACACGTGCTGCTTGAGTCACGTCTTTGCTCTGGTTTCTCTGCCGGGAGGGTGACGTGGATTTGGGTAGGGGACAAACATGTTTTCTGTAGAAGAAGAGCTGCCGCGGAAGCACAGGGAGCCCGTCGATGCACCGGGACGCCCCGAGCTTTGCCCAACGCTTGGCGCTCGCTGTACACGAGGGGACGCGGAGAATAAAAACCCCCGTATATCTGCTTTTCTGTTCACCCTCCGGCTGGGTTCCCGTGCCGGGTTAGCAGCTCAGCCCGGGCGCTGGATGCTCTCCCCCGAGACGGCACCTCCTGCCTCGCCGCCGTCCGCGTGGGGACAGAGCCATCTGCATCAATGAGTCAGCAGGACCCACTTAACACTTCTCCAGCAGGATCTACTCCTCCTGACAGAATGGGCAGCTTCTGGCAAGCTCCGTCAGCGTGTTACAATCTCAGCTCATTAAAGGGACGCATCCTGAGCTCTTTATTGATGTTTTATGCTGCCTGGCTCCATCTTCAGAGAAAAACTCACATTGCAGTCAATGACTACACCTCCGCGGTGCTGCGGGCTGAGTAAGGAGCTCAGGATCTGGCTCGCATGGCGGGTCGGGCTCAGCTCTGGGTGCTCCGAGGCTGCATCGCTGCAAACGGTGGGGTTTTACCCCAAAGCGGCCAAGAGACATCTCAGGGCCAGGATCCCTGTGGGGCGTTTTCTCTCCAGGGACTGGGGAAGGTTCACAAGGAAAATGCAAGGAAGGGGTGGCTTTTTTTTTTTCTTGCTTGCTTATCCCTCTTTGCTGGGCGAAGGAGCTGCGTGATATGGAAGGAAAATGATGTTTTCTTTCCCCCAGCGCTGCCGTCTGTTCAGCTCGAGCCCGGTGGATGCACCTGGCCTCCTACTTCCCAAAGCCTGTGGTGGGAGCCACACGTCCCTCCACCTTAGGAGAATCGCAGTCTTTTAATAAGTTCCCCAGCGCTTGCTGTTGCTTCTGAAAAGCTAGTGGCACTGTCTGGCTTCAAGTGGCTTTTACATAATACAGACTGTCAGGCTAGATGAACATCACGGTCCCTTCTGGCCCTAAAATCTGTGAATCTAAAAATTAGAGGGCACCAGCACCTCATTGTTTCTGGCTGATTTAATCAGGGGAATCGCATGTTCTCTTTATCCTCTCCTTTTTTTTCTCTCCCCCCCTCCCCGCATCATCTTTAACTGAAGATGAATTCGCCCTCCCCCTGTGCCCAAGCTTGGCTAATAGCATCAGAAGAGATCAGACATCTTCAGCCTTGCTCTGGGATATTCTCCTCTCCGCTGCCCACTTCCGGACTGATTCACAGCGGTTAATTGTTCGGCTGTCTGCACAGGCAGGACCAGAGGTGGTCAGGCTTGGAGGCGGCCTGACAGCGTGCCTGGAAAACAGTGCCGGGCTCTCCCGGTTGTTTTAAAATTGCAACTAAGTACTTCAGGCTCCGGATTTAGCTCTTGTGGTTTTGTGAACACGCGTGTGTATCTAGAGAAAGACTTTTTGAGGAGGGGAAGGAAAGCGAGTAGCTGCCCACCTTTTTTTGTGGCGTTGGGGATGCGCAGGGGGAGTGGAAAGAGCAAAGCGGGGAGGAATCGCTGGCGACCTGCGGGGATTGCCGGGGATGAGGGTTCCCCCGAGGCAGAGATCCGCAACAGGCGCTGGGGATTTGCCAGGTGGGCTCGGCTGGAGTTGGGAACACGGGGATGCGCTGCTGCCATCTCAGTGCCCGTATCTGGCTGCTATCAGCTGTGCCGGGCAGGAGATGTGCTGATGGCCTCTAAAATAAGGGCAGAGAACGGGACTCCTGGGAGCTGCTTCCTCTCCCCATCCCTTTGGACAGGACCCCCGGGGCGTTCGAGGGGTTAAAAGGTGGCGGATTCAAACTGGGAGGAGGAGTGAAACCGATTCAAAAGACCAGTTAAGAGGAGCGGGGCTCAGCTGCAGGTAGTGGCTGAGAAGGGGCAGAGGCAGCGGCGGTGGGGCACGGCGTGAGCTGTCGCAGCGCGGCGGGAGGGACGTTAAAGCCCCCGTTCAGGGGCAGCCGCTCGCTCCCGCGGACCCCGCGGGGGGAGAGATTATCCGAAATCTAACGCAGCGTCCCACCTTCCTCTGACACGGCTCATATCATGGCTGCGCGGGGGACCACATCCCTCTTCCAACAGCCAAAAACCCTCCGAAAACCTGCCGGAGGCTCTGTCCCAGACCCTTCCTCTGGGAGTGGCTCTAAACTTTTTCTGCTTTGCAAATGCGTTCGGGTTCCCAGCCCTCCTCTTCAGAGATGCTGCGGTCAATAACTCACCAGGAGGCTGCTATTCTCCCTCCGCTTCCCACCCTCCCACTTGTCTCGGTATCTCTGCATTCATGCCTTTTTGGCCCTCCCTCGGCAGCGGGTGAGGAATAAAGCAGCGCTGGCTGAGCACGACGCAGGCTGCGCTAGGGATGCTGTGAGCCAGCGGAGGGAAGCCTGAATCACCGGCACCTCAAGGTGGGAGTGATAGATTTGGGCTGGGAGAAAGGGAGGACATCACACGTGCTTTTAGGAGTCAGGTGCTCACAGCCGGCTGGCAGTCGCCGGGAACCGGGCAACTCAGATCCTTTCTGAGCCTTTACAGACGGAGCTGAGAGCGATGTGGAGAAGAAGAGGGGCTCGCGGGAGCGCAGAGAGATGCAGCGTTAAGGCTCCGAGCTGTAGCCGAGGCTGAGGGATGCTGTCAGGGACTCGTTCCTCTTGGAGAAACTCCTCCTGGAGGAGCAGCTCTGGTGGGATCCTATGGAGATGGAGGAACACTCAGCCTAGAAATGCCTAAAAACGAGCCTGGAAGGGCTCAGCTGGGCACCACGCGGGGCGAGTAGGGTCACTGGCCCCTGCTGGGGAGGACTCCAGTGCTTCTGCTGGCATCGGCTGGGAGGGAGCCACTGAGGTCAGCGGCATCAGCCCGGTCGATGCCCATCTCTTAGCTGGTTTTGTCACCCTTATTCGGGCTCCTTCTCTCCCCTTTCCCCCCAGCCCGCTCTCACGCACCCAGACCCTGCGCTGCCCATCGACAGCGAACACCGGCAGCGCTCGGCCGAGCCTCGGGCAGCTGCCCGCCCCGGGGGAGCGGGTTCCCGTGCTGCTAGGGACTTGGCTGGGATGGTTGAGGGCTTGATGGCTTCAGCTTCACTTCCTGGAGACAGGTTCTCAGCCCTCCCTGAGCGGGTAACGTTGCTTCGCTCATCCGGCGAACGCTACCGGAAAGGATGGGTGACCAAGCTGGAAGCGTTGAGAGGAATAAAGTGAGGGCGGGAGCTCCGGTGGGGTCCATAGCCAATGTCCAGTGTCATCAAGGAGAGGCCTTGTGCCTTTGGGACTGTCAGACCAGGTCCAATTTATTTAGAAATGGGGCCGAGGGGCATCGCAAGGCTCCTCGGTGCCCCCGAGCAGCGGTTGTTGCCTTAGAGAAAGCAGCGCAAGGAGGGAGCCCGCAGCGGCTCAGGGGGCAGAAGGTCCGGGTCCTGCTTGGACCTCGAGGTTTTTGTTTCTGGGAGAACGGGATGTGCGTGGGTCTCGGTAGGGAAAAGCCCCTTTCCAGCCTCTCTGCCCCGAGCTTCTGTTAGAGGAGCTAATTCAGGTTTGCGTTTAGACTTTTTGGTAGCATCGGGGGTGGCCGGCGCCTGGGCTCCTCCTGACGCCTCCTGAGATGGGCAGGAAGAGGGGAGCTGGACGGGCGCGTGAGGGGGAGAAGGCGGCTGCGCCCATTTCCCAGAGGTTTACGGACCAAGCGATTCGCCCGAGGGGAGGGAGCCCCACGGTCGATACCGGGGCCCTTTGCACCCGAACCCGCCGCGCTCCCGCCGCCGCCTGCCCACGCTGCCGGGCTGAACCGAACGCGTCCCGCGCACCCGGGGTCGGGCCGTACCCGCGACGCCCGGGCAGCGCGGGCCCTGCGGCCGGGGCCCGCGGCGTGGCCACCGCGGACGTCCCCGGGGGGCGGGGGGGGGGGGGGGGGGGACGGGACACGGGACACGGGACACGGGACACACACACGACGGGGCCGGGGGGCGGCGGGGCCCCAGGGCGGGCTGTCCCGGTGGGCGCAGGGGGGGAAGCGGAGCCCGGGGCAGACGGAAGCGCTTAAATAGAGCCGGCTGCATCCCGCAGGCTCGGCGCTGCCCCGGGCTCCGTTGCAGTCATTATCTGGGGAGCGGATGCGCGGGGCTCTATGGGGACCGCTAATGGGCCGATTCAATTGCGGCGGGATGACGCCACTTAGGTAAGCATTAAGAGCTCCAGCTCCGGGAAGGCGAGCGGCAGAGAGAGGGAGAGAGAGATGCTAACGGGCAGCGATAAATCCCTCCCTCCCTCCCATCCTCCACGCTGCCCCCATTCACGAGCAGCGCCGGGGACCAGCCCGCGTTCCCAAGCCGGAGCCGGGCAGCCCTCCCGGGCTCCCCCTCGCCGCCCCCGCGGCCGGCCCGGCCCGGCCCCGCTCCCGCTCCCCGGGCCGCGGAGCGCGGCCCGCTCGCGGGGCCGGCCGGCCGGGCGCTGCCCCGCGCCCATGCCCGCCGCCGGCCGCCCCTAGGCAGCCCCGCCGCGGGCGGGCCGGTGCCCCGGGGCCGGCCCCGGCCGGGCTCGGCGCTCCGCGGGCGGATGGACCGGCGGCGGCGGCGGCGGCGGGGTGAGTCCGCCCGGCGCGGCCGCGGGGCGGGGAGCGGGCACGCGTGGGCTGCGCGCGGCGGGGCCGGGCACGGGTGGGCTGCGCGGGCCGGCGCTGGGCGCGCGGCGCGGAGCGGGTGGAGACGCGCGTGGGCAGCGCGTGCCGCGGGGGCGCGGGTCCCCGGCCGCGCGGGGGCCGTGAGCGCGCGGTGCAGCCGGCGGCCCTGGGCGCGCGCGTGGGGCGGGCGCGGCGGGGCCGGGGGCCGGGCGTGGGTCAGAGTCGCGCGGGGGCCGCGCGCACCGCGGGGCCGGGGCGTCCTGAACGCGGAGGGGCGGCGCGCGCGGCGGTGCTCGGCGGGCGCCGGCACGCGTGGGCCGTGCGCGCGGTGGGGCGGGGGGCTGCGGGGCCGGATCCGGATCCCAGCCGCGCGTGGGCCGTGTTGCGCGGAGGGCTGGGGGAGCCGGCACGCGGCGGGGCTGTGCGCGGGGGCCGCAGCCCGCAGCCGGGCCACGCGTGGGCTGCCTTGCCGAGCGGGGCTGGGGGATCGGCCTCCCGCCACCGCCCCGCTCCACCCCGCAGCACCCGGGGCGGGGAGAGGGGCTCCCCCCGGAGGGAAAAGCCCTCTTCTCCCACCTGGGCGCCCTGTGCCGCTCGTCCCCGGCTTGCAGCCGTCTCCAGCCTGTAAATCATTTGCTTTTACGATCCCTCCTCTGGCCCATTATCACACGAACTTTATATGTTTGGGGCTGCTGGCGGCCATAAAGCTCGCCCGGTTTCCGGGGCTGGCACGCCTGCCTCGCAGGCAGGGTGTGAGGAGGAGGAGGAGGCTGGGGCCACGCTGCCCGCTCCCCCCCAGACGGGCAGGTAGGCAGGGAGGGGTGCAGCAGTGCCTGGGGGATGGTGGGACCAGCGGGGGCCGGGATATGGACTGGTCGCAGCCCCGGGATCGGGCTGGAGCAGGGAGGGCTGGGAGCGGGTGGGGGGCACTGGGCTCCCCCCGGGGGGGGGGGGAGGGGGCAGGAGCGGGGTCCCAGCTCCGGTCATTCAGTCCCTCTTTCCCCCATCCCGCCGGACTGGAGGACCCACGGGTCCTCTGGCTCACGTCCCCTTGGGTCCCAGAGGGACCTTTGCCTCCCCCCGGCCCCCAAGCCTGGGTCCACGTCTAACCCCTACGCCTGGGGATCGTAGGTCCAGGAGCGTCCAGGCCCCGGTTCAGTGCTGGGGGTCCTCCCAGGACCTGTCTTGCCTGGGATGCTGCGTTCAAGCCCTGGACCCAGATCCTGAGTGTCCACGTTGCAACGCACTGCGTGGCCCGATTGCCAGCTCCTCTCTCTGCCTGCTGTCCCCAGGGCTCTGCTCCTCCTCGCAGCGTCCCCTGTGCATCTCCTCCTGCCTAAGCACGGCTCACGGGTCTCCTTGTGTCTCCTGAGCTCCAGGTCTTGCAGAGAGGATTGGGTGCAGCTGTACTGGGTCTGCCCTTTGGCTGCTCTTTATCTCCCCGTCCCACTGCCTCCATCGCAGCGGGACCCTCCGCTGCCTCCGTCTCTCCCTTTTGGGTCACACCTTGGTTCAAGCCCCACACGGGAACCTCACGGGAGTCCTGCTGGCTGAGTCCTAAACGCCCAAGTACTGCCAAATCCCAGCGCACAGGTTAGAGGGGATGGACACCCAGATGTGAGCAGCTCCTCCCCGGGTGTAAATCAGCATCGTGCCCTGAACGATCCCACCCCAAGATGCAATCTGGGTCATGAGGGACGTGGGAACCCACTGAGGCTGCTCTCTGCTCCCTTCTGCATGGTCCCTAGCTGCGGGCTGAGATGTGTCACATCTCTTCAGGGGTCCAGGGGGCTTCAGGTCACCAGCTTTTGCTTTAGGAAGACCTTCCCAGGTGAGGAGCTCAGTGGCAGCAGGTAACAGCTCGCAAGAGGGTGTTTTGCCTCTGTGGCCCGTTCTCATCCTGGCAGCGTGCTCACAAAACCTTCCCTGGGTCAGCCGTGCCCTCCTAATTCACCTTGATATTTCTGTTAAACAAATCCGTATCCAAATCAATTGTGGGTGTCCTGGGAGAGCGACTCATTCACTGCCTGCGTCTCCCTGGACGGGGTGAGCATCTCGGTGGAGATCGCATGGAGGGGGAGGCAGGTGGGCTCCACGCGCAGGAAAAACCCAAATCTAAGCAGATCGGTGGCCTTTTCTTTCCGGGGAGGGGGATGGGAGAGACCAGATCTTGCTTGAACAGTCAAAGTAAGTTGCCTTTGCTTTTCCCTGCTCTTCAAGGTCAGCCTAGCTAATGAAAATCAATCTTCCCTCTGCCTCTCTCTGCTGCATGAGCAGATTCTACCTGTGGCCCCTCACCTACTTGAAAGCCTCCGCCGCCGCTGGCCGCCTGGCCTGCTGACCATGTGCAAGGCCGGCGGGGAGCTTCCTATTGAAACAGAGTCTTCCTGCGGGCCCGGGCACCGTGACAATATCTGTGTCACTGAGGGATCACGCATTTGATCTGCCCGAGGAGAATGGCTTTGTCCCAGGGAAGTTGGCTGTGCACGGAAAGCACGTATCTGATATTGAAATCGGGGCTGGAAGTGCTGGGGGAAAGCTTTTCGCTGGGGTCTGGCATGCAACGAATGGCTTCCGTCCTCTGCGCGCTCCTGGGCAGCTCCGTTTTGCAGGCAGCAGAAGTGGGAAGTTTCTCCCTCCCTCCCTCCTAAGGGCCAAGACCTGGCTCCGTTGCGGACCCACTCCTGCCTGCCCCCTCTCCTCGCCCAGCCCCGCAGAGGTTTCACCCAGACGCCAGCAGCAAGGTCTGGCAGCCCGACGTTTTGGCGATGGTGCTGATGCCGTGAGGTCAAACCTGCCGGGGAGGGGAGTTGTGGGGCAGGGGAGTCCTCCCTGCCCAGCCCACAGCCCTCGGAGGGTCCCGTCCTTCCCTCTGGGTAAAGCCGGCGCCGCTGCCCGCGCTGCCGACTCGGGAAGTGCCGTTTCCTGAAAACAACAGCAAACAGCATGGCAGCCTCGGTGCGGGGAGCAAGACGGGGCTTGCCTGCTGCAAAGTCTGCTTTCCCTGCTTCTCCCCGTGTTTGTGCCGGGGTTAAAGAGAAACCTGCCCTTCTCAGTGTTCGTGACGGGGGTAGATTGGTTCCTGGGCCGTCGCTGGGTTGTGCATGGGAAAACGGGATGCTGCAGTGGGAACCGCCAGGACGCGGGGAGTCTGTGGGCTTGGCCCGTCCCTGGCCAAGCGTGTGTCTCCTTAGTTGCAATTTGTTGCTGATGCTGCCTGAAATTAAATGTGTTCAGATCCCCTCCATCCCCATATCCCTGCTGCGTACAGGGTATGGCACCGGGAGGCTGCTCGGGGTGTGCTGGGAAGCCCCAAACCAGAGTCTCCTGCTCCGGAGGAGATGCCGTTCCCAGTTTTGTCACTGGCTCTGGATAAGTCACAGCTTCAAGTTTCCCCTCCCCTAGAGAGGGCCAGCACTTTCCCCTGGGGAAGGAGAGGGAGGACAGACGGGGTCCGTCAGTGCTGGCAAGGGGTGGGAAATCCTCTGGAAGGACACGAAAAGCTCAAAAGCACGGGGAGATGCTGTGCCCACCTGTTACAAGGGACAGGTCTTACGGCTCTTGCCTTTTGGCCACGTCCAGCCTAAGTCTCCCCAGGCACAGAAGCACCTTCAGTCTGGTTGTTGGAAATAACTTCATTAGGGAGTTCTCCAGCCAGTCTTTGCTTCCTGGTTTGTATGGATGGATCCGTTCTAGAACGTAACACAAACGTTTTCTCTGTCTTCCTGCCCCATCCTTTAGGTTTTTTAGATGTGCCCTGATGCCGCAGGGTCTCCTCGTTCCTGGAAATGCAGCTCTCTTCCAGTGTGGCTGAATTCAGCTGTGACGAGACGATGGACCCACCCGCTGAGGACTTCCAGCAGGTCCTGTCCATTGACCAAATCCGCTCCATCCGTGCCAGCAACAACTACGTGGAGAGACCGGCCGTCTGCTTCCAGCAAGCCCGCTCCAACCCATCCCTGTCCCAACCACCACACAAGCAAGAGTGGTCCCAGGACCGCCTGGTGTCTTCCACCTTCCAGGACCTGCACCGCAGCCACAGCCAACAGCACCAGATGCCACCTTTGCAGCAACACATGAGCCATTCCAGCACGGCCAGCTCCGTCTCCCAAAGCACCACCGCCTCAGACCAGCGCCTCCTGAGCAGCCTCACGCCCTCCCACTCCGGGCACTCCCTCGTCCGGACGCAGCCCCAGGCTGGCGAGCTGAAACCGGAGGAGTCGCCGCTGAAGGGGGTGGCGGAGAAGCCCACCCTCCACACCGGCCACCTCTTCATCTGCGAGGAGTGCGGGCGATGCAAGTGTGCCCGCTGCACGGCCGCCCGCAGCCTGCCCTCCTGCTGGCTCTGCAACCAGCGCTGCCTCTGCTCCCCCGAGAGCCTCCTCGACTACGGGACTTGCCTCTGCTGCGTCAAGGGTCTCTTCTACCACTGCTCCACCGACGACGAGGACACCTGCGCCGACGACCCCTGCTCCTGCGGGCCGGGGTCCTGCTGTGCCCGCTGGGCTGCCATGAGCTTCCTCTCTCTCCTCATGCCCTGCCTCTGCTGCTACTTTCCTACCCTGGGGTGCCTCAAACTTTGCCAGCGGGGTTATGACGGCCTGAAACGACCCGGCTGCCGCTGCCAGAGCCACACCAATACGGTCTGCAGAAAGATCTCCTCCTCCAGCGGCACGCCTTTCCCCAAGACGCTGGATAAGCCGGTATGACCCTCCCGGGGAGGAGAAGCAGGCTTTACTCCTCTTCTTCCTCCTCCTTCTCCTTCTCCTCCTCCTCCTCCTCCTCCTCTCCCCTCCGTCCCCCTCTTCCTTCGGCTCCCTCCTCTCTGCAGCGTTCCCCCCTACCCACCGTCACCTCCCGGGAATGAGACGGGTGAACTGGGGGTCCCCCAGCCTGTGGGAGCACGAAGGCGGCTGGGCGGCCGGGGGAGCTGGCACCAAGCTGGTGGGAAATGGTGGTTTTGCACACGCGGGTGAGGGACCAGGAGAGGCAGAGAGAGCTGGCCGTGCCCCGCTGGGAAGGGTGACCCGGGGGTCCTCGGGACTCTGCTCTCGGAGGGTTTTAGCAGCTGCCGCTGCCCCGTGGTGCGGTCCTTCGCGATGAGGGGAAGAGGCAGGTCAAAGCGTCCCCTGTGCAAGACTCCTTCAGGAGCCGGACCTCCTTCTCTCTCTCTTTATGTCTCTCCAGCACTTTTCGTGGGTGGCCTCTCTCCTCTCATGTGGCCGTAGGTCCACTTTCCCCAAGGGGCTGGGGTGCCGCGGGGTCCCACCGGTGGCAGCGGCTGGGGCTGGGAGAAGCAAGCGAGCTTCAAAATGAGGTGGCATCGTATTTTTCTGTCTCAAAGAGGAAGGGAAGGTGTGGGAAGCTTTAGAAACCTTCTGGCAGGGGAAGGAGCTATTGGAGGCAGCCCAGCCCACTCACTTCTGCCCGACTGCAGTGAGGGAAAGGTCCCCTCTGGGATTTGGCTGAGAACAAGAAGCTGGTTTGAAATTGCCATTCATTTCTCAATGCCTTGAAGGGCTGCCTCCAGAGCGCAAACCCCGATGGGGCGGGAGCTGCCGCCCAGCTCCATCCCACCACCGAGCAGATGCCACAGGCACCGGCTCCGTGCTCCAGCCCCGCGAGCCCCGATCTGGTACCTTCCACCAGCACTGAATTCACTTTAAGAAAAATACCCCAAACCCAACTGTCAACAGCTGCCACCCGCGCTGCTCTCCCCGTCAGTTAGCACCAACCCGGGGGGACTCCTCCGCGGGGACTTCTGCACCTCCTGCTTTCGGCTGGACGGAAAGAGAGAGCAGAAGGGGGTGTCGAAAGACGGGAGCCTGACCTTCCCTCCCTGCAGAAGTTGCCTTTGAGTCCTCACCTCGCTTTCCTTGGCCCGCCGGCGTGTCACACCAACACCAGCGTCACGCCGGCAGGCAAACCCTGCTGGCACTGCCGAGGGTATTCTGCAACGGTGGCTGCCTGCGGCAAACTGGAGATGGGTCTGAACCAAGCCCTGGGGCTGGGCCATCTGCAGACCAGAAGGAAACCTGAATCGGGGTCAGTGCTTCACGGTTTACTTCCTGTGATGATAATAAGCCCAACCCATCACTGCGGTTGGGGGGAGCTCCTCCTGGTGCTGGACTCAGCCCCATCTCCGCTTGCAAACGCGCGGCGCCAGCTCTCGGCTGTGACCCCGCTGACATCGGCCGGTCGGCCGGGGGAGTTTGGAGCCGGGACGATGTCCCAGTGCTCGGCTCTGCCTGCCTGTCCCTCCTCTGAGGTGTGTGAGTGCAGAGGGGAGCGAATGGTTCCCCTGCAGAAATATATGCAACGTGTCCCTTGGCTTCCTCCAAGACCCTGCCATCCAGGGCTCACCCGTCGCCTTCCCTCAGCCACCTCTTTACGTAGAGTTCTGTGGATCTATTTTTGTATATATAAATATAACGTTAGGATGGCTAGGTCTATTACTAATAATATTCATGATACTGCTGTGAATGGTGCCAGATGCAAGGTTTGGCTTCCTGGTACACTTGCACATGCTGGAAGATGATTTCCCAGTCTGTTTATTGCTAATCCTAGACCTTTAGTTCCTAGGTAGTCGGGAGAGGGGGAAAGGGAGGTTTACAGATCGTCCGGGGGGGGGGTCTGCTTCGCAGAGAGAAGGTAAGATCTAGTGCTGGCTGTGGGGCGAGGCAGGAGGTCGGCTCTCACGATGGGATTCCTCTTGCCGTACATTTGCTATCTAAAGATCACGGCTGATCCAAGCTCCCTCTGTTGCAGAGAAAAGCGGTTCCAGAGGGTGATTCATCCCGCTTGAAAACATTATTCATTAAATTATGTTCTGGCAGCGCCTGTCTCCCTTGACCCAAATGGGACCCAAACATTGAACTCGCGATTCCCTGCGGCAGGGGAGATGAATCCCATCCCTGGTGTGAACTTTGTGCCTGGGGCGTGTTACGGACGTGACCGAAATCCTCACCCTGATTTCACCTACAGCCTGAGGGGGGATGTTGAAAGATGCTTCCTCTGGCCAAAGACGGAGAGCCCACTTCCATAAGCTGCGGGGAATTCAGGATGATGCTCTGGGTTACAGTGAGGATCTCCTGGCGTTAAGAAGGGAGAGGGCCACGCCTGTGCAGTTTGCACATCCTCTGGGGCCAGCCCTGGACTCTGAAATCATTTGGGTTTTAAGGCAATGACCTTCTCAGAGGATGCCCTGTAGGTGTGTGTACCCCCATAAGATCAGTCCATGTCTCTGTGGCAGCAGTTATAAAATATATTGCAAACTTATTTATCTATATGCCAATAATTGCTTGGCTCCCTACTTCCAGAGAAGGGCAACGGAGCTGGGGAAGGGTCTGGAGCACAAGGCTGATGGGGAGCGGCTGAGGACCTGGGGTTGTTCAGCCTGGAGAAAAGGAGGCTGAGGGGAGACCTCATCGCTCTCTACAACTGCCTGAAAGGAGGCTGTAGAGAGGTGGGGTCGGTCTCTTCTCCCAGGTAACAAGTGATAGGACAAGAGGAAATGGCCTCAAGTTGCGCCAGGGGAGGGTTAGACTGGATATGAGGAAAAATTTCTTCACCGAAAGGGTTGTCCAGCACTGGAACAGGCTGCCCAGGGAAGTGGTGGAGTCCCCATCCTTGGAGGTATTTAAAAGCCCTGTAGATGTGGTGCTTAGGGACATGGTGCAGTGGTGGGCTTGGCAGTGTTGGGTTTACGGCTGGACTTGATGATCTTAGAGGTCTTTTCCAACCTAAATGATTCTATGATTCCAAGCGATGTTTGGGGGAGAGACTTCCACCAAGGAGCACCCTTCCTTTTGAACGCTCGGTTCACTTTTCTATTGGTGCTGACGAAACTCCTTCTTTCTAAAAACTGTAAAACTTTTTTAGGGAAAAAAGGTCCCTTTTTCACTGAGGATCTGAGGAACTGTCTCACTTGAATGATAATGTGAAACAGTTCATTGAAACTTTTTAAAGAAAACTAATGAACAGAATTTTCCAACTTGCTCTACTTTGATTTTTTTCCTCCTCCTTTTTAAATGGATCCTACTTGTAAATTTAGTTACCACCTCTGTATCTTTGCAATTCATTGCTTCCTCTCCTGATGGTGGAATGACTCAACATGTGAAGCTTCATCATTTTCACGGCCTCCGAAGTCATGCAAGCACGAGGTGACCTCCCCCAGGTGCTGGAGCTGTAGGATGAGAAGATGGCTGTCCACATACCAGCTCCCCAGAGCCAGTTTTGCTCGGCACTAGCACGGCGAGGCGGAGCCCTGCACTACTATTGCAGCATACTTACCTTCAGGAATTGGTAGGAGGCCAGGACGCCTGCCAGTAGCCTTCTACCTAATGGGCTTTTTCTGGGTCAGTGCGGAAGTCCCATTTCTACCGGGGAATTGTGCCATAGCCTGGGTGCAGGGCTGAGGAGTCCGGCCAGGTCTCTTGAATGTCTCATCTCCAAGAAATGACAAACCTGCGAGATATAGTTGATGAAATATGGGACACATAGAAGGGAATTGGAGAGGAGGAGAACCCCGGATGGGCACTGAGGGCTGCCCGACCAGCGCAGGGCTTTAGTTTGACTGTGTTGAGAGTAAAATGCAAAGCCGCATCCAGGCCTTGCAGTTGCATGGGCTAGAGAAGTTTAGAGCGGGTGGCCCCTACCCTGCTCGTAGGGGCAGGTGGCTTCACGTGGGGTTACTGCTTCCCAGTCCGTCTGGAGGGGACTCGGTGAGCTCCCGTTCCTTCCTCTCAGCAGAAAGGACGGGTTGGGATTTGCCAAAAGCTCTCCAAGGAGGCCAGCTCTGGTTCACGGAGCTCAGCTGGTGTCAGGAAGGCTGTGGGTAGCCAGCCTCTGATCGTGTTTTTTCCTGTGTTTTTCCTAACATCTTCAGACCAGATCCATCCTGCTCCCTCCCCATCTCCAGCTGCCAGATAGTTTGGTCTCCCTGCAGAGAGGACTCCAATTTTGGTTGGGGTTGTGAGCCCCTTTCCTGCCCCACCCTGTAATGAGTCAGATAACATCTGCTCCAGATGTTTGTTTGCAGCTGCTTGTCCTGGCAGTTTGGGTTTCTCTCTGTCCTGACGTGTCTTTTTTGGTTTTCTTATGGGAGAGTCACATGTTGACTCCTCTGTTTTCCGCGATTTGACAAGGATGGATCCGCTTTGCGAGGGAACATTTCTCTGTGTTGTCTGTCTCTACCGGTTGTGGGCTCCTTTGCCAGGAAACGCGCAGGGCTGTCGGGCAGATTTAGACAAGGAAAGAGAGACGCAGGTGCCAAAGGAGCAGGAGGCAGGAGCTACTGAGCAGGACCTGAGCTCCCCCTGCTCTGCTCCCCGTGCGGGAGCCTCCTCTTCCCACCCAGATCTCCAAAGTTCCATCCACACAAGAGCTTCTGCTGGTGCTTGCTTGCTCCAAGGCTTCCCTTGGTCCCGCTCCCCTCCTTCCCTACTGGCAAACGTGTGATCAGCCCCAGCACTGGTGAGGAGGGGTCGCTGGGGACCGAGGTGGAATCTCCCTTCCATCCCAGCTCCCCCAAACCTCCTGGTGGAAGGGTGGAAGTGGTCCTTGGGCTGATGTCCACCCATCCCTGAGAAGTATCAGCGCCAGCCAAGTACCTCGAAAAATAGGGGGGAAGCTCTTTGGGACTCTGCTCTCAGATTGCCATAAAATCCCACTGAGTTCCCTCTCCCCCATCCCCGCGTGTGAACCCAAAGACTGGTGGGCAAGTGTCATCGACCAAACGATGCCAAAGCACAGAATAACAGTTTATGAACGGCTGCTTTAGTGCAATAAAGAGGGATGAGCGGAGGGGTGAGAGGAGCTGCTGCAAGGTTTGCACGACTGGACTGCACGGGGAAGGAGCACACCATGCCCCAAACTTGCTGTTTCCAGCACCCGCTTTGTTTAGTTTGCTCTCTGTCTCTGGCCCTTGGGTATTTCGAGGCTGGAGAAAGCTGGGAGGTCTTCAGATATTGGAAGGTCTAACTTTTTGTGATCAGCATGTGAGGAAAGTAGATAAGGGATGTACCCCCCACCCCAAAGCCCATTCTTGGTCTTTAATAGGATCCAGTTCTGGCTTGTGTCCTTCAAGGAGCCCGCGGAGCCCAGACCTGTGGGATGCTTGCAGCAGCTGGAGGCTGCTGGTGGGCACCTGGTCCACGGGGGCCAAACCAGAGCTGTGATCTCTTTGGGCTCAGCCTGCTTCGGCATCTCTTGCAAACTCTTTCTCCCAGAGCGCAGGTTGGGAGCTCGCGCCGGTGAGATCTGTTGTCCTGCTTGGGGTGATGTTGCGGAAGAATCCCTCCCCTGAGGGCGTAAGGCAGGGAGGCTGGACCGTCCCCTTGCCGGGGGGCTGCCGGCAGGAGGGACGTGGGATGGAGGGGAAGCGATTGCACACCTCCGTGGGGCAGAGCGAACGTGCGAGTGCCGGGCGAGGGGAAGCAGCGCGAGGTCTCTCGCTGGGTCTCTCTCCTGCCGCACCTTCCTGCAGCACCCCAAAGGGCTTCAGCATGAGCAGGACCAAACCCACCCTGGTGAGCTGGCCTGGGCGTTGGGAGAGGAGGTTCCTCCCACCCTCTGTCCCGACGGCAACGTCAGCCGAGAGGCGCGTGGGCATCCTGGAGCTGGCACGGCCGGTCCCCGCCTTGCCCGTGCTGCCGCTCTGCCCCACCGGAGCCCCTTCCCCCTTGCCCTCCCTCTCCCCTCTGCCCACCCTTTCCCAGCCGTTCCCTCCGGCCCTTGCGATGCTCTGCGGACAGGCAGCGGCTGTGCAGCCTCCTGCCTCCCAGGTGTCCTCAGCACAAAGTTCTCCTTGGAAGACGGATCATCCTTGGCTTCAAAGGAGAGTCTCATACCAAGAACTGAAGCCTCTAATTCTCCATTTAACTGGTACAAAGGCATTCTGTACAGTGTATAAAGAGATCCCTCCCCCGGCTGTCTTTATTTGGGTTCCTTTCTATAAGGTATAATATATGTTTATAACCTGATGGCTGTTTTTTGACAATACTCTTGTACCTTTTAAGGGAAAAAAAAATTAAAAAAAACCAAAGTATTTATTTGAAAAGTTTATTTTAAAGATAAGAAAAAAAAATAACCTATTTATTTTAATGCACCCTCTTCTGTTTGGTTTTCTTCTCTTGCAAAGCTAATAACTGTTACTGAACCACTGCTGAGATGAAAGAAGTAATTCTATGGGTGGCTTCACAAGCCCACTTAGAGCAACTATTCAATAAAAATATATATTAATTTTGAATGTGGTCTCATTCTTGTCTTGGTGATGGCTGGGGCATGACTCAGACTGCCGCTTCGGCAGGGCTCTTACTGGCTGCGGGGTGCTGGGCGGCTGGGCTCGCGCTGGCGTGGGCTGAGCGTTGGGGGATCATTTTTAACTCCATGAGATCTCCCCTGGTAGCCCTCTCCTGATGTTTCAAGAAAACCTCAAAAATCTCAGCGCGTGCTTCCCTGCTGCGGCTGTCCCAGATCCTTGAGGAAGGGTAGGCTCCTGTAGCAAAGGGCAGGAGCAAGTAGGGAGGGACTGAGGTAAGAAATCCCTGAGATTTGGGGGATTTTCAGTCACTCCACAGAGATTCCAACACATTCCCAAATGCTTCTACTGCCAGGAGAGATGGGGTGATGCCACAGGGCAATGGACATCTTCTGCAGGAGGAGCTGCAGTTTGGCCAAGGCTGTCTCTTCCCACCAGCTGCAGAAGGCACCTCGGTGATGTGTTAGCCCCAAAAGGATGAATCTGGGCCATAGCACCAGCAATTGCGGGATCGGGCTGGTGCCTCTGATCTTTCCGTGCACGTTACAGGCCAGTGTTTCATGCACTTCTGCACGTACAGAGCCCAGCGACTTCTTCTTGGCTCGAGGGTGTCTTCTGTTTGCCTAAAGCTCTTCTCTCGCAAAGGTGGTGGATCTTTATTCAAGCACTTCCAGAGCATGAAGTCCTTTCACATAGATTTGGTGGCTAATGAATGCCATGGTTAGAGGCACCTCCCTTATTCCCATTTGAATTTCTTGGGTTCAGCTTGTAGCCCTTGACTCTGGCTGAACCTGTTTCCTCTAGCTGCAAGAGTCCTTTCGTAGGATCGTTTTGCTAGGCT
The DNA here is from genome assembly GCF_035582795.1 of Mycteria americana. Classification (NCBI taxonomy): domain Eukaryota; kingdom Metazoa; phylum Chordata; class Aves; order Ciconiiformes; family Ciconiidae; genus Mycteria; species Mycteria americana. The sequence continues at coordinate 12,314,785 of NC_134374.1, read as the reverse complement.
AGATCTGTGCTCAAGAACCCTCTCAACCTTTGTGCTTAATTAAAAACATGCATTCTCCATGTCTTTCACCATAAAGCCTTTTCTCAGGCTGTTTTACTGGTTTTGGAGTCCTGTTTGTACCATCGCTGGTATCAGACCATGCTTTCCAAAATACGTTCCAATGCCTCAGCCACAGCGTTCAGGATCTGCCTCAGGGTTGTGGAGTACAGATGTGACTCCAAGCCCTGCTGTGACTCACTCTTCCCCTGCTTTTAAAACAAAAGGTGACTTTAGGCCATTTGTCACCCATTGGCTCTTTTCAGTGCCAGAGTTCCTCTTTCTTGGACACAGCCAGCTTCATTCCTCGATGCACAGCATTCTTTTAACTACCTTAGAGCCCTTTTGGTTTGTATAGTACCACCTTCCCAAGCCTTCCCTGTCCTCCTCAGTTCATGCCACCAAATCTTACTGGCATCTACAGATCTTTATCAGCGTGGTCCTGTAGAGGAAGGCTGAAGGAGAGCTCAGGAGCTGGACTGTGAGATTAGCAGAGAAGCCCGGGGAGGTAGCCTACAGACCACGACGATCTGAAAAAGATGGTAATTGCTTGCTTAGACATTTTCCTTCTCCTGTGCAAAGAAAGTCATTATGGTCCTAGGAATCAGAAAAAGTGACAGCAATTGGGCTTTCTCCTAAGATTAGGGTCATTCTTTAAACTGCACAGTCTTTTCTGTTTTGCATCCGTGTGAAGACTCCAGAGGCTCAAGCATACCGTGGCACACACCGTAGGGCACGGGGCCCCAGGGGAACTGGTGGTAGCACCAGGTCACAGTCACGTAGCTGTACAACCTGCACGGTTGAGTCACTCTTGCTGGTTTAGCCTAGAAGAATAAGCCACTTCTTCTTGGCTAACACAGCCAGATGTTGTTCAGAGCTGAAATGGCCTGTACCATGCTGTCCTAGGACCAGCATGGCCAGAGCAAGCTCAGCTCTACGAAACCCTCCCTTAGAGGCAGAGAAGGTTTTCTGGAAGTGGATTTCTGCCCTTTTGGTGTTGAAATCTTCCCTTGCGAGCAAAGTATGGCCAAGCTCAAATCCCTCTGAGGACGCCCAGGTGTAATCCAACCCTCTGCCTGTGCTGGAAACCCACAAGAAGCCAGCATCCCTCACCAGCCTGGGAAGGGAGCCTGGTGTGCTCCAGGAGAGCAAGGGTAGGTGTTTGCAGTCGAGAGGTTGGCTGTCTAGACAGTGGAAAGAAACAAGCCCTCTTAAGGACTCATTCATCTCTTCCTAAGATGGCTAAATAGGTCAGATGACTCATGCCCTGAAAGTGCCTATTTCTCTTCACTGACTACAGAGGGAAGGAGCTCTCGACAGCCCTCCACGACGAAGACATCTGAAGGTAACGGATCTGAACCTGGCTGCTGTGGCAGTTTCAGCAGGTCAGCAGAGGCATTCAGCCTACCCTGAGGATCCCAAGCGCTGCTTCGTCAGTGACTTCATCAGTGACGGTGATGAGGAGACGAAGGAATAATTAAATGCCATCTGGTTTTTAACTCACGCTGAAGGTGATAGGCATGTAGGAACCTGGGCATACAGGGTTGGATAGGACCAGGTAGAAGGTCAAATCTAGTTCCCTGCTGTCGCCATAGGTTGTAGGGACCGTGGAGCAGGAGCTTAGGCTGGAGAGATTTGCAGAATGGCTTCTCCACAACCATAAGCACTTCCTCGCTTGGCCATAGTCATCCTCCATGTAGGGCTGAGGGCAGCTTATTGCTCTGCAGACCTCTGACCGCTGCTCTGGCCTGAAGAAGCTAACGCTGCTCTGGTCTGGGCAGATACGAGAGCACAGTCTGATGTTGTCCCTGGGTCTGCCTTGCCTACCGCTGTTCAGAGCTGCTCAGTGATGTTTGGGAGATGGGGCCCTGGAGGGATCACGGGTTTGGGATTCACCCGGAGCGGTGAGGGTGCAGGTGTGGGGGCAGGAGCCTTTGAAATAGCCCAAACAAGAAATGACACCTGCAAAAGGTTCGCCCGTGCTGTGAGTGCAGCCCTGGGGATGCGGGGGGCCGTGCTCCCTACAGGCAAGAGGGTCTCCGTGACCCCAATGATGACAACGTGCCACAGTCCTTTTGCAAAATGGACAGTTTGCTTACAAGGACCCGGAAACGTCTGCAGTTTATGGCGCTGTCCTGATATTATAGACCCATGCTTTGGCCCTGCAAAACATCACGAGATTGGCTTAAAAAATCAAGATGCAGCTCACAGCAGATTCTTGTTTTTCGTTGCTGCTTTTGGAGGCTGACTGAGTCATGCTCACAAGCCTCTTTTGCCAGACACCAGGGCTAGCAGCTTCGCTGAAATAATTAAATGAGCACGGAGATTCTCATGTGAGCCCAGGAGCCAGCGGTTCAACCGGTGCCCCAGACGTCGCAGCCTGGGCATCAGGAGTCAGACTGGACACCCCAGACACGTGCCAGAGAGCGCAGAACACTGCGATGTGCAGAAAGGATCTTAAACCGGAGATGATGCACAAAAAGCAGGAGGGACAGGAGGTCCATCTTCCAATTTTAGTCCAGTCCCTGACATGCTCTTTCCTCTGGACTCCTCACTCCTTCCCCAGACTTTGTCCTTGGCAGCTACTGAGTGCTGATGCACCGAGCTGCAGGGCTGCTGGTGGTGTTGGGGTTACTGCCAAACCCCTGCAAGCACAAAGAGCGACGTCTCAGCCCCTGGCTCTGCCGCCAACTGCGTTTTAAAGTTCTCCACTGGTGTCTGAAGAAGCAACACTTTCCCCTGGCTGGAGAGATCCTCACCTGGGCGCTCCCATGGCATCCTCCCTCCCCGTGTTTCTGGTGCTCGGGAAGCGGCTGAGGTTGGGGATATTTCTTCCAGGCACATTCAGAGCAAAATTGTTTTCCTGAAATGAAATTCAAACTCCAAATTCTCCTGGGTAGCTTCTAAAGGATTTATTTCCTGTATCCACTTCCCCTGTGCCTTGCTGTTATTTGTAAGGACATTTGCATGAAACAGTAGGATCTCAGTCTTTTGATGTGCAATTATCATCTGCAGAAATGACTAATCAATTAAGGACAGTCACTACCAGGCTTTCTATTTATTTCTTTCTCATTGAAACCAGAGCAAATGTGCCCTTTTTCACAAGAAAGATGCTGTTTTTTTCCAGCCATCGCTGCTGAAAACTTCCCGACGGATCTGAAAATTACATCATGCCCTTCTTGGTCCCTGCGGTTGTCACCATCAGCACTGAGCTGGCCGTGCTGCTGACAGTGAGCAGGCAGACGAGCAAGCCCATGTCATTAGCCCTGCCAGCTCAGCGGTGCCAGCAGGAGCGGGGACATGCCAGGAATGGCTCGGATCGCACTTGGAGAGCAGCTCAGGCAGGTAAAAAGATGCCCAGAAGTGTAAGCAAGCATGAAGATACTTCATCCTAAAGGTGGTCCACCATGAGAGGGTTCAGCTAGAGGAGAGCTTAGACTTAAACTGCAGGTCTGGGCTTCCCCTAGGCATAGGGGAATTTGGACTGGAAGGGTTCAGCCCGTCTTTAATCACAAAGCACTGTGTGGGATTCTCTGGCAAGAGGCAGGAGGGCTGGATGTGTCTCTCCCAGACACATCTGGAGACGTTGGTGTCTCCTCCTGTCAGGAGCATCCCCATTTCTCTGCATGGTGCTGTCTGTCTCAGCAGTTGTCCCCACTCTGTTACAGGGAGCCGGGGTCGGGGTGGGCACGGACGGGTGGACAAGGAGCCAGCAGACAGCTCTGGCCGGGCTGCGGAGGGAGCAGGGGCTGGGCAGTGGGGAGGAGCTGCTGGAGGGGCACAGCGTGGTGTTGGTATTGGTATTGGTGGGAGGGAGAAAAAGGACGAAAGCAGAGTCCACAGGGGGAACGAGACGAGCCCGGAGACTGCCAGCACAAACCGCCTTACCCTCACGCTTGTCAGGACAGTGCCCGGCTCCCGCGCTCTGATGGCTTTGGGGTGTTGCTGGCTTAGACCTCCAATGCCATCCCAGACGAAAGGGCGACCACGGCTCTAGACCAGGAGAGGCAGGTTCTGCACTGGGGGACCGAGGCAGCTCTGCATGCGTATGCGTGCACAGAGCATAGGGAAACTGAAATAGGGGTCCGGGAGGCCCTGGATTCCCACCCTCATCCTGGCTGCTCTGCCCAAGAGAGTTCCCCACACAAGGAGAGGAACAGCCCTCCTGGCCGGACAAGCCCCCTGGTCCGGTTCACTGTATGCCCACGCGGAGACCCGAACTGGCCCAGTGTTCAGCAGCTGAGGGGGCAAATGAGCTTCAGAGAAGTGAGCCGAGGGCCAGGGGCCTTGCACTTGCCACCTAGTAAATAATGACAGCCAGACGCACTTGGGAAGGGGGTTTGCAGGAAACCTTTGCCACTGAGCGTGCTGGGCACTGCTGCTCCCCTTGCTTATCGCTGTCATGAGCATCCTGAGGAGCAGAGGGGAAGCTCCCACCCCAAAGACTGGGTTTCTCGCCTTTTCTCCTCTGCCTGCTCTCACCATTGCTGCTCCCAGAAACACCGTGTGACCCTGACGAGGGGGACAAAGTTGGGGGTGGCCCGGAAGACGAGAACAAGATGAAGCTGAAAGAGAAGCAGAGCTGTTTTGTAACAGCCTGCCCCTGGGGAGAGATCACACCACACCGGAGAAGTGCCTCCGGAGAGGTGCAGCAGGCACGGAGGTGACCAAATGAATTGACACCAGGCAATTCTCACTGGAGCTAAAGAGACGAAGTAATTGAAAATAAATGAGGGAACATGACACCTGGCTGGCGGATCAGTTATCTATAGCGTACCTTTCCTGAAATAACCGCCTCCTGAACATCATATGCTGAGGCAAAACCAAGGAGATGCACACGTAAAATAGGCCACTCCAGCAGGGACCTGAAGGCCCCTTTATTTTTAATCGAAGCTGTCAGAAGGGTTAATTGGATGGTGCACAGCAGTGCCCTCTGCCTGGGGTATCGGCTCCCCTTGCCACCAATGGGTACCGCGCACTACGTGTAAGATGCCCCGTCGTTCTTGTCCTTGGGCGAACACTTGGGGCGCAGACCAACGCGTCTGGGGGCTTCCCTGGCTCTCCAGCCTCAGAGAGAAATCCAGACACCCTGGGGAGAGCCAGGATGTGGTGCTCTCACCCCACAGGGCTTTGGGTAAATAGGGTAAGGAGGGAGTCATCAACTCATCGAAGCTCAAAAATGCTCCCCAAAGTCCTCTAATAGGGTCACATACAAGCCACTGACCCCACAATGGTAGTCTGCAAGCATCGTTCCAAAGTGCTTTTGTCCCTGATGGGGCATAGCTTTTGTCCTGCATGGGCTGTCCTCTGCAGAGAGGTGGAAGCAAAGGTGAGGAGAAAGGAAAGTCTGGGTGGGACTGGTTTGGGCAGTCGTGGTAACACCGGGAATTAAACTCTTCAACCAGCAGCCAAAACCACACCAATCAAATCACCCCACTGGCCCTTTCCATTGCTTATCAAGGGTGTGGGCTGATCACATCTTCCCCTTGCAGACACCTGGGAAACGGGAGGTGCTCAGCACCTTGAGGAACCGGGAGGTTTAACAGGATTTGGCTGCTGAGTTCAGAGCCCAGTGGCCCAGGCAATATATGGCTTGCACAGTGGTGGCTGATGGCATTGGCCGTGCTCTGCCCTGCACCCCTTGGAGGTCTGGTGCTTGCGTTGGGGAGTAGCTTTTTCCTGGCTACGGATATGGCACCGGGCATGACCTCTGCCCAAGGGAAAGAGCTTCTGCCCAAGGGAAAGAGCTTCTGCCCAAGGGAAAGAGCTTCTGCCCAAGGGAAAGAGCTTCTGCCCAAGGGAAAGAGCCTCTGGCCAAGGGAAAGAGCGTGTTGGTGTGTTCCAAACGGGGTGATAGCACCATCAGCCTGGCCCTGCCACGTGGTCCCTGGCAGCCTTGCTCTGCCAGGACACGGCACCGAATGCCGTGGGGATGGGAGCCACAGCAGCAAACGGAGGAGATCCTGCGGATAACTTGGTAGGTGGCCATTCCTGGGTGAACAGTTTTGGCTTAGACTTAACTGCTGGGTTTTCCTCCCTGATGAAGCGAAGCTGGGTTAAATCTCCCTTTGGAAGCCGTACCATCAAACCCCTGCTGTGCCAAGGAGGCACCTCAAGGTTTTCCCTTTTCATCTGTTCTTCTCCTTGTTCTAAAAATGAAAGAAACCAGGGCAGAAAGCAGGTGCCTGTACCTTTGGCACAGAGAAGTGGAAGGAAAAAAAAAAAAAAAATGACCAAGAGGCAGGTCTGTGCCTGAAAAAAAGAGTGACTTCCAAATACAGCGGCCCTCGACAAGTGCACCCGGAGAAGGCACGGTTCACACAGCCCCTCGGTGGGGTGGGCTGAGGGATCCCCACCGCTGTGCCTGTGACGTGGGGTGCAAGGCAGGGACGTGCACCCCAGCTGGGGACCTGCAGCACCTTCCCAGGGACTCCTTCCCTGGGGCAGAGGCTCGGCCGCGCAAGAGGTTGAGCTCTGGGGAGAGAAATCAGTTCCCCCTTTGCAAAGCAGCAACGTCGCTGCCACGGCTCTTCTGCGCAGACCGAGCGATTTTTAATGGGTGCCTCCATTACAAGGCAGACTGAGACTTTGCACCCCCGAAGCACCCCGGCTGTCTGAAAGGGACAGGCATGAACAATTCCTTTCTTATACCGAGATGTGCTGCTGATCTTTCTCTTTTACCTTTTCAGGCATCCCAATTTTTAGCGGTTCTCTTGCTCACTTTCATTAAATGAAGCAGAGGAGTCGACAGGCAACCAGGAGCTCTGGTGTCCCAGCTGGACTAAATTTCATGAAAAGAAAGCAAGAAAGAAAGCAAGAAAGAAAGGCTCTCCCTCCCCCTCCGACAAATGCAGCTGAAATCTCGTAATGAAAACATGGCCAACACTCTGCTCTGCCCTCTGCCCTTTATGGTGCAGGTTGCAAGGTCACAGAGATGTGGTCCCCCGGTATTGATCAGGACTCTTTTGGGCTGGCATATGGCACCGGGTTTCAAAGGCCGAGCAGCTAAAAAAGAATTAAGTGGGGGCAAAGAGTGGAACGTACCAGATTGAACTCCTGACACACGGGGGTCAAAGATCACTGGAGATAAAGCGGGTGTTGGAATGGCCTGTGCAATGTCAAAAATAAATAAGTAAGCATTAAAAATCAAGCTCCCCCCCCCCCAATGCTCGGGCTAAAAGCCCACCGTGTTTTGGAGGGAAAGAAATGGGCTGGATGAGTCTGACATGCTAGAGAATAACTAACGGGGAAAATGGCCTTGTTTGTACCTAGGGATGAGTGCAAGAGTGCCTTACCTGGAGAGTGCGCCTACGGACTTTACCACCTGGTATTTTGTGGGTTTTTGCCTTCCTTTTGAATGTCCCTCAGCTCCTCGAGGACAGAAAGACCAACTTCAGAAAGAAAGGGAGAGAGAGCGAGCTAGAAAGCAAACAGAGCATCCAGCACCTCTGGCTGTGCAGGAGCATCCCTTCCTAACTGGCAAGGTGAATGGGAGGAGAAGCAAGCAGCAGCTTCAGCAGTCCATGCTCCAGAGCAGAAGGGACGGGAGAGGTGGAAGAGTACAAAGAGGACTGGAAATTCAAGCTTATATCGGAGTTTTTTCCTCTACTATGAGCCACTGTGTCCAAAGGGTCAAACCAATGGGCAGGCTATATGGCAAGGGGCATGTAAGGAGGTGGTGAGGAGAGAGAACCGGGTTCTGCCCCCTTCCGTCAGTGGGCCCTTCTTGTGTTAGGGGGCACCAGGCAGGAAATGTGGTGCAAAAGTGACCCCCGTGGCAAGTAAATCAACAGCTTCAGCTAGAAAGCTCACGGGACGCCGTGTCTGGGTTACGTCCTAGTGAAGGCTGTGGCTTTGGTACCACATTGAGGGTGTCTTCCAGAAGCAGCCGGTTGCTTTTCTCCTCAGCTGACATTGCATTGCAAATGTCAACTCCTGAGCTACCTTCGAAGCAGAAGACTCCAGCCTGGCTCTTCCTTCAGGTCCCCAAAGAGGGGGAGACTCCTGAGAGAAGGAGAGGGTGTGTGTCCCTGTCACTTTCCTTTTCCATCCTAGTGTTTCTTGGTTTCCATGCCCTTGCCTCTGCTGACTCTTTGTAGTGTTTGCAAGGACACGGGTCCTCAGCTCCAGACACATGCTGAAGGGGTCACTGGTAGAGACTAGCTGTTTGGTCTCAGAGGAATGGGAGACTGTCAGAAATCCAGCAAAGGGCAAGGGAATGCGTGGAGCATTTCTGTGCTGGGTGGAGGCTGGTTTAGAGTTCACTGGTGCCTCTTTCCACGTGTGTTTCAGACCTTGTACAGGAGCAGGGGGATTTTGTCGGATCTGCCATCTCTTTGGGCAGCTCTACTAGTGGTACAGACCTCACGTGAGGCATCTCACCAATATGCAGCTGTGTGGCCCATCAGCAGGAAGGATGAATCTCCTCTCCGAAGCAATGACTCAGTAAAGGACCAAAGAAAGAAAGGATGGGGGAGGGTGTAGGACTTTCTGCAGCTATCACAGGACCTTACCAGGCACATCTGTGCTGCCTATTATGAGTCTACACTTGTCTACCAGACCAGACTCACCATAGCCTTCATTGGAGCCCTCAGCCTCATGCTGGGAGCTCTGGGGAGGGACGTACTCAGAGCACGGTCAGTATATCATGGGGACCCAAGCTTCACGCAGGCTGGGTGGGCTGGGAGCAGGCAGGGCTGGGAAGGCAGCAGACAGCTCAAGTTTTGTCTTCCTGAGTGTATTGTGGATGCTTTAAGTCCAAGCCACAGCAGGTTGAAGATCTTAAACCTGATTTTCCAGCTCCCTCATCATCTCCGCATGCAATGCCAGCCTCTATGATCTCCAGAGTCGTACTGAGGGTGAAAGGTACATGGCCTGGAGGAAAAAGGCATGAAAAGGAAGAAGCCTGGCAGTTAATGGACTTACCCCAGGCATCCTGTGGTTGTTTCAGTTCTTCCCAGCATTGCGATGCTCTGTGGGAAGGCACACGGCCGTACTGCATCTTCGTCCCTCTCTCCTGTCTGGGCCATGTAAGAGACTAATGAATCACATGGTGCCCTCATCTCCATCTTTACTAAAGCCCCCCCAATCTCTAGTGTTCAGTGCTGAGAGTCTGAGGCTCTTTCAACAAATTGGTGAGCTTGTTTTCCCGTCTGATTTTTGTTGCCTCCTTCTCTTCTTTTGTTCTCCCGGAGCCTTTCATATCCAGCCAAGGTGCTCTATCTTCTTTCCCCAGCTCTGCCTGCGGGGACACGCTCTGCTCTGCTATTTAATGTGTCTCCTCTGTTTGGTTCCTGATAGAATGAATTGCTCGGTGTGGTATGCAGCAGGGCTGGGTGTGCTTCCAAACACAAGTTATCCATCCAGGGTCTTGTCACCACGCGGTTCCACCAAGACACTTCCACCATGGACACCAAAGCACCTGGCCGTGAACGTCCAACAGCAATTTCTCAAAATTGCCTCTCTGAGCATTTCTAGTTGCGTGCTGAGAGCAAGGACCTCCCATAATGCTGATCACCTTACAAATGTTTTCATTTCCCTGGCTGTCAGGGTTAAAACCCTTCAAAATTTGAGTGGGCCGAGGGGTAGCTCGGCAGCCAAAGAGGACGGCTGAATACTTGGAGGAACGGGAAAGCGCCTGGCTGTGAAGCCCAGTGACACATCTAGAAGGTTATGCTACTCTGCCCTCTCCACTGACCTCTCAGGTGTACCAGACAAGATAGGCAAAACGGGATTTTGTGCCCTCATATGTTTCTTCTACATCTGTGTAGGTGGAATACTCTAAATGGCATATTATCCCTTCCGCTCTGCACTTCCCCCTGGCTTTGTACTTCTCATGAATGTTAGAAAATGTGTTCTAGAACTGCTGTACGATGAGCAGTCAATGCTTAGAAATGCTGCCTTCTGGTTTTTTTTTCCATTTTTCTTGGTGAATTTAGTACCAGATGGTAGCCTTACAGCCCTGAGAATGAAATGCTCCATAATTGACAGCATAACATGACTAGCAGCAGTGAAATCTTCCTCCCCTCTCTTCCACCGCTGAGACTCCGATGGTGCAGAGTGAATAATTTAGCATCCATCTCTCATTCAGCAAACACTGCCGGTGAGCTGTGCGAGGATGATTTTTATTAACTGGACGGCTGGATGCAATTTTCCAGCAAACCCTGTGTGCAAACAAATTGTAGCTGACTGCTGGGTAAGCGCCAGTGCTTATGACTGTCTACTGGTACGGGGAGATGAGGTGCCCACATCCTGTTACACCATCTCCTCTGCTCGTGAACTGTTTCCCAAGCCCCCAAGTAACTTTGCTGGTGAACAATCATGGTTTCATATCGGAGAGACTGTTTTCAGCAAGACACATGTTCGTGATGTTTTTTTGTTCCCTGGGAACACTTGAACAAAATCACACTGCCCAGCCTGGTCTGTAAAAGCCATTGCGGATATGGCTCATTGGGCTCGTGGGATCTGACCAAGAAAAACATTTATGAGCCCTTTTGTTTTTGTTCCATTTGTCCATTTCCGCCTCATTCCAGCATCAGGGTGACCGTGTTAGGAGGTGAGAGTGGCATCTGGTCTCATCGGGCCCCTTCGTTGCCATCGGCAGGAGAAGTTGTGGCCAGCCGGGGACCACGCTGGAGCTGTGGTGGTAGTCAAAGCTGGGGAGATGCTGCCAACCAGAGACAGACTGCTTTGGTTGCAGGTGAATTGCTGGTTTTGGTGTTGCCTCTCGCACACCAGTTGTTGCTTGCAACCTGCTGCAGATCCCAGCAGGTGAGTGCCAGTAGGGGTGGAAGGTCCTGCTAGCCGCTGTCCCCGCTGCAGACGGAGCCGGCAGCTATTTTGAGGTCTTCCAGAGCCTTGCAGTTTTGCAAGGGCACATCTAGATGGCTGTTGGGGAGTGTGATGGATACGAATCCTGCAGTGGGCAGGTAAGAAAACTGAGTTTGTTGGACAGGTGCCTGGAACATTAGGCTGTTATTGGAAACACGAGGCTTTTATGGTAAGTAATTGTAATGTTATTGGGCGTTTTCCTTAAATAGCCCACCACACTCCCATATGCCGGCAGCTGATGCTGAAGAGAGAGGTGTGTGCGAGTGCAAAAAAAGGAAGGTGAAGTGTTTTTGTTCAGATGGGATGTAAAATGGAGATCCGAGGCAGCCGTGGCGATGGAAGTCTCTCTGGCTCTTTTCCTGAGCAGAGGGGTGTGTGTCCCTGCTGCCCTGGACCCTGTCCAGCTCGGATAGTTCTTTTCCAGCTCTCTACGAGTTCCTGTGTGCTCGCAGATGGATGTGGTATTCTTCTGCTCTTCCTGCCCTCGATGGGAGCAAGGAAGCACTTGGAAGAGATGCAGAAGATAGCAGTCCCTTCGGCAGCGGAGGCAGGTTGCGGGCAGAGAACTTGTTTTTAGTAGGAGTGGAAAACGCCGCAGCGTTAAGTCAGGTCTGGGATGGGCCGGTGCTCATCCCCATGGCTGGCTGCACAGCTCCACAAAGCCCGTGCTTGTGAAGCCCTCCTGGCATTCGGAGATCACCGATGCTTGGTCATTCCTGGCAGCTTCGTAAGTCACTATGGGGTTTTACAGGGATGCAAGACCCCTGGTCTCTCAAACTTTGCAATGCCTGCTTTACCCTGCTGTATTCTCCCAGGGATGTGGGGTATGCATCTTCTACAGAGAAGAAGAAAAACAACACACCAGAAATGCAAGCAAGAGTCCCGATTCACCTCTCCTTTTCCACAAAGCAACGTCATCCCCAAATACCCAAATGCTGAGTCTTTTTCGGTGTCCCTGGACATGACGGTCACCATGGAAAGACAAAGCTTTAGTCCGAAGTCCCCTTTGGTTTCTCCCTACAGCCTGGCCAGACTTCACTGCCAGGTGGCCGAGCGCAGGAGACCACGCTCTCTCCCTCCACCGTGATGGTGGGTCAGAGCTTGCCTGCGGTCGGTAGTTCATCTGCTCACCATCTGCTGGCATCTTTGGGGAAAGATCAGCCCAGCCGCATGCCAGTGGCTATGTAAAAAATGACCCTTTTGGCTCTTAGTGATGCAGCACTGGATACTGTTTCCCCAAGTCCCAGCCAGGGGAAGCCTTTCTGCAGCCTGGGAGCTGGATACGGGCATCTGAGGGGCTTGTGGCACCGCACGTTGTGGAGGCATCCAGGTCAGAACAGGCAGGGCTTTGAGATCAGCAACGATGCTGTGCCAACATGATATTTGTCCTCTCCTGAGCACCTAAGGAAGGATAAGAGCATCCCCAGAGCTAGACCCAGCGAGAACAGCTACGGCAACTAGGCCACCCTCGCTTGAAATAGCCCATGGGGCAGGATTAGCGTCGTTTCCCCCAAGGAGCATCCCAAGCGTCAAGAGATCTCCCTGGCAAATTTGATATTTTCCTTTGTTCTCATATCCAGCCTGAAGGAGTGTCTCTTTGCTCTTCACCACCCACCCTTTCTGACTCCCTCTTGTCTGGAGGACTGTAAGCAATACCCCGTCACGCCTCAGGCTCGCGGCTGGCCCTGGAGTTACTCACAAGCAATGAGCCACTTCCATGCACACGTCGTCACCATACAGTCGTCCATGAAAGCTGGGCTGCCAACATCTGACAGCTATAAATAGCCTCCAGCTTGTAGGAGGCAGGAAAACACCTCTGAACTCCCCTGAAAGCTCATGGAACTGGAGAGCTGCAAAGGGACCAACTATAAATATTGGGCTAAAAATACACCTGAGCTCTGTCTGCTGGGTGGGATGGGTGGGGGAGGTTGGAGTTGGCATAAGCTAGCACTCAGAGCGGGCAAGTAGCCATTGGGACTGACCGGTCCCATTGCAAGCTCAAATGGTGACGGCCTCTGTGAGCGGGAGGGAGCTGGGGAAGGTTTGATTTGAGACCAAGAGGTGCGAGCAGAAGGGACCCCACTGTGCTCGATGTCGGATACGGCCGAGTCAGACCCATGGGCCCAATCCTGACCCCCTCGCTCACCCCGCACCCGGCCCGGGCTTGGCTGCAATTCAGGGCTCAGCTTCGGCATCTCCCCTTCCAGCAAGAGGGTGCCTTGGAGAAACCACCGAGCCACTTTTTGGGACTCATTTTGCCTGCGCTGTCCAAACCTTCCTGCTGCGTCTCTCACCTTCCTCCCCATCAGCCCACCCTCCTCCTCCTCCTCGTCGTCCTGGAAACCAGAGGCCAGGATGCCTCGGCCCCGGGTGACAGCCCCACAACAAAGGCGGCTTTCACAGTGCCGGCGGGACGGGGTCGTCCCCTGCGCCCCTTCCTCCCCGCTCGCCGTGCACAATGCGGGGCGGCGAGTGCTGGGGGTGGCCCGAAGCCCTGGGGTTGCCCAGTACCGGCCAGCCTCGGCGGGTCCTGGCTTGCCCCCCCCTCGCTACCTCCTCCCTTTCACATTTTGCAGGTCAGGGGACAGGGTTCACGGGCTCCTCTCAGCGATGGGGCGAAGGTGGATTAAGAAGGGGGCAAGGGCTCATTCTTGTCACTGTTGCAGGGTGGAGACCGGGTCAGCCGTCCTCAAAACCCCTCACGCAGCCTGGTGGGTCCCCAAGTGTCATTCAGCGTGAAGGAAGTTGTCCATCAAAGCTGGGGGGGGGGCTGTGGGAATACCTGCGGGCAGTTTGCAGGCCAGGAGATAGGGACCCTCTCGGGGAGCTGTGCGGAGGGACAGCAAAGCAAACTTCTGGCCCTGCTGCTTTTCCCTCTTCTCCCACAAATAAGTGGGCGCTTTCCCGGGCCCATCAGACCCGGGGAACTCACCAGTGCAAGCCTGGGAACAATTTCCCTACAGCAAGACTTTGCATTTGCTTAGGTAAAGCATGGGGCCTGGAAAGCTATTTCAGGGAAAAATCTGATCTGCAGATAAAGATTGGTCTACCAGGCCTTCTTGCCTAAACCAGAAGTAAATCTACCTTAAAGTCCCAGAAATGTCAGGCACACAGCGAGGGCAGGCACATAATTTTGGAGGCAGACAGACCACTGAGGCAAATAGGCTTTCCCAAAAATATGAGGCAAGAAAGAAGAAAGCCTGCTCAAGTACACACAAAGCCTATGGGACACGTATTGCTGGGCAGGTGGGTGCAGAACGCTTCAGGAAATACACACCAGCAGCTTTGCTCCTGGTTGTCACATCTGCTTTATGTGCACAGAGACTGACTGATGAGGGAATGTGCTGCCCATGTTTTTGCGAGCAAGGAGGATGGGGCTCTGCCATGTCTCTTTTTGCTGCCGCTCTGAGTGGGGGACATCATCCCACTGGCATAAGGCAAACGGGGATGCGGGTGACACGCTGAGATCAGACAGTCCCTTGATTACACAATCACAGAATCACAGAATCGTATAGGTTGGAAAAGACCTTTAAGATCGAGTCCAACTGTAAACCTAACACTGCCAAGCCCACCACTACACCATGTCCCTAAGCACCACATCTACAGGGCTTTTAAACACCTCCAGGGATGGGGACTCCACCACTTCCCTGGGCAGCCTGTTCCAGTGCTGGACAACCCTTTTGGTGAAGACATTTTTCCTAATATCCAACCTAAACCTCCCCTGGTGCAACTTGAGGCTGTTCCCTCTCATCCCATCACTTGTTACCTGGGAGAAGAGACCGACCCCACCTCTCTACCCCCTCCTTTCAGGCAGCTGTAGAGAGCGATGAGGTCTCCCCTCAGCCTCCTCTTCTCCAGGCTGAACAACCCCAGGTCCTCAGCCGCTCCCCATCAGCCTTGTGCTCCAGACCCTTCCCCAGCTCCGTTGCCCTTCTCTGGACACGCTCCAGCCCCTCCATGTCTCTCTTGGAGTGAGGGGCCCAACACTGAACACAGCACTCGAGGTGCGGCCTCACCAGAAGGGTGAGGGTTTGCCTTAAAGCCTGGGAACTGCCGCTTCAAGCTGTTCTTTTTCTTTTTAGTCCTCATCTATCGTGTTTCCCAGGTGAAGAAGCTGTCCTCCAGCACCATAGTGATGCCACCCAAGGCACCAGCAGAGCAGAAAGCTCTCAATCCTGTCCCGTGAGCCCACAGAGGACCCGCAGCTTGGGTCAGCAGCCCTTGCCAGGCACCCCAGAGGCACCGGGGTGCTGCTGGGGCAGCAGTTTCAGGGCTGGAGGCACACAGGGAACCTCAGGGCTCCCTCCAGCACCGGGGTGGGACCATCTTCTGCGCTCTGCATCTGCGTCCAAACCCTTTCCAGCCTGCTGATGTACCCTACTTAGGCATACTTATGGGTGTCTAACTCATGCCTGCTTGCTCAGTTGTAGCGGTGCAGCTCTCGGGCTCCCCTAGTTCTCTCCTTGCAGCACCCTTCCCCGCGTGCTACAGCCTCGCAGCCCCTCGCCAAGCCAATCTGCCTCCCTCCGCAGCCCCGTCCTCCCACTGCTCCCACCAGCAGTGGATGGGGCCAAAAGCCAGCGACTGGTGTGGCCTCCGCGGGGGACATCCCCCAGGCTGGGGTCTCACGGGATGCTCTTGGAAGCTCCTCTCCTCCCACCACCACCTCTGCCCTCTCCCGTCCTGCCCCTGGCTTCGTGCGGGGCCCCTCCACGGTCCTTGCGTGCACAGGTGGGCAAGCGAGTGTCTTCCCTTTGGCGGCCGTTTCTGGGAAGCCAGTGGTGTGCGACAGAGGAAGGAGCCGCGGTGGCTGCAGGCAGGGAGTGCTCCTCGTATCCACCCTCTGGCTCCTTCCTGCCTTGCTAAGCTCCGCTTTCCTGCAGCCGGGTCCAAGCTCTTCTTGGCCCCTGCCTCCCGCCTGCGGTGTCTAAAAATAACAACTCCCCTGTGCAGGTCTGGGGAAGAGCTTCTGGGCTGGAGTTCAGCCCTGGAAATAAAATGAAATAAAGAAGAGGCAGTCAGCGTCCCCTGGACAAGCTGACCCGCAGCGTGCTGGGGCTTGGAGCTGCCGAGCTGTGCCGCTCCAGCCTTTGAGGGCAAGCGTTACCTTCTCACCCAGGGATGGAGCGGTCCCAGGGCTTTGGAGATGCTGGCCCCGTCAGCGTGCAGCCTCCACGTACGGAGCGGGCTGTGCGGGGTCGCGTGGTCGTGCCCGCCGGAGCTGCCCAGGGCTCAGCCCCTTACACATCCCAGCTGGGCACAGCACAGGGGGATCTTCAGGTTGGGAGAGGGGATGCACCCCTGGAAACACCCCGGAGCCATGTGTGCCCCGGGGGACCCCAGCTGCTGGGTCTCAGCCCTGCCTTTGGGTGCCCGTGTGATCTGTTTGGGTATCTGCAGAGGGATGGGGAGCGGGTCCGGGAAGCAGATCCACCTGCAGTCTAACGGGGTGATAAGTTTTTTGGGGGGATTCGCTCTCTGCGCTAGCTCACAGCACACGGTGCCGTGTGGGGCCAGGCGTGCCCTGCATGGGGGTACCACCTCTCCCTTCCCTCCATCCCTCCCTCTCTTCTTCCCCCTCTCCCCCTCTGTCCCCAGGAACGTCATGCCTTCCAGGAAATGGGGTATTTAATGGTGTTAATGAGCCTCTCTGGCAGAGGTTTCAACAAATGGCTCTTCCCCAGCCTGCTGGATGGGAACGGATGGGTTCAGGGGAGGGGAAGGCGAGGGGGCACGTCTGGGGCTGATGAACCTCCTTCCTCTTTGCATCGATCAGCTGTCAGGCCAGTGGAGAGGCTCAGAGCATTCATTCCCTGGTGGCAGCCCGGCTCTGGGGTGGGGAGGGTTTGTGTCCTGGACAGGCTGAGACCCGCCGGCTCTGCCAAGCTGGCTGGGGAAGAGGAGAAGTGGTCTCTGACTGCTGGATGGTTTTATTCTCTTGAAACTCGCTGCACTGCTATTTACGCACATTCAGCATCGCAGCTGGCTGGCGAGGAGCGGAAGGTGCCCAGAGCTTTTCTGGGGAGGGACGCAGACAAACAAGGGGTTGGGTTGTTTTAGACTTTTATGGGCTATCTCTGCAGGGCGGACAGCAATTTGACCTGGACAATATTTCCCAGGACGCAAGGTGCTGTTAGGTGTCCCCTGAGGCTCCCTGGAAGATGGGAAACTGCAAAGCTTCGTGACAGAGGCCCTCCAGCCTGTGAGGGCTGCTGCTCCTGCCTGCACCCCCTTGGCCCCATCCCTCCCCTCCTGCCAGCTGCTGGAGCCCCTCTGCCGCCGCCGGCGTGCCCAAGCCACCAGGCCACTCCGTATTCCAGGACACAGAGTGGGAGGAATTTCTCCCGTTGCTTCCTCCCCATCAAAATGACACCCTTGGCTGGGGCCAGCAGTGGATCTGAAGTTAATGGCTTTCCCTAGGAGTGAAATTCGGGTCCTGCTGGGATGATCATCCAGATCCTGTTGGGGTGATGGGAGCGCAATGGCAATGGGGGTCCTGGGGCTTTAGAAAACAACCCCTACCTCCCACCCCAAGGTTTTGCTGCAGGGATTTTTGTCTGCCGAGCTACGGCTTGGATCTGCAACCCTGCCTGCTGCCCGACCCAGCAGGCTCTGTCCGCTGCGTTGTGGAAAAGAAAATGTCCGAAGGTCCTTCCTTGCAGAAGCAGCCCCTTCATTTCGTTTCCCCGGGGTTTATCTTTCTGTGGATGAAGATGGAAGCATGCATCTGTCTGCTGTCTGGCTTACACTGGCTGCACGGTCGTAGGAAAGAAGGTCGGTCGGCGTCAGAGCCGCCCTGCTCTGCGCAGGCTGGCCCAGCCAACGTGCCCGTCTTCAGGCGAGCTGGTGGTCCAGGTGGATGTCACAGGGCCCTGGCACGTCCCACGTCCTGCCCCTCTGCCTCCTGACGCAGCCCTGATCTTTATATAGCCGATGCTTCCTGTTTGTGGGGTGTGCGGGGAGGCTTCTCGCTCCCTCGCTCGCTCTGTTCCCTCTTGGCCGAGGGCAGGAGGGAGTCAGTGTCCTGGGAAAAGTAAAACTTGAAAGCAAAGCTGGACTCTTCATTGTCAGGAGGCTCTTTTTTATTTTTTTTTTTTTAATGCGTTTCCTCTGGGTCGTTTCCTTTTCATTCGAATGCGGGTTAAAAATATGTTTCCGCTGACATCACCCCGCTGTCCCTTTTCGGAAGAGATCTGGTGCTGGTCTCCATGAACACCCCAGGGCTTTGCATTCCTCTGACGGCCATGAGAAACACGCCTGGAATGAGCAGCCGGGCCAGCCCGGGGCAGCTGGCGGGGACGGGGGAAGGACCAGGCAGGGAGATGGGACTCTTGGACTTTTTGCGTGGGTTGTTAACGGGGTTTGTTGGCGCTGCTCATTGCATGGGGGAAATTCGGCCTTGTTTGCTGCCCGACAGGTGAGGGCAGCGTGGGAAAATTCAGTTCTTCTCCGATCCCAAGCAGCGGCTCGCATGGAGGAAGAGGATGAGAGACGGTGTGCTGCCCTGCTGCTGCTTGCGACTGTTGTCTGGTCTCTGCTGGAGAAACCCATTGCTGCTCTGGATCTAGTCAATCCTATGCAGATGCTATGGGACAAACAGATCTTGAGAAGTAATATGCACATTTTGTCCCCCCCGTCTCTGTCCAAGCCCCGTCAGCCAGCGGCACAGGTCTCAGCGGGCTGGGACTGAGGGGTTTGACCCACAAATGTTGGTGGGCTCAAGCGAAGTTGTCACAGGCTCTCTCTCTCCCAGAGTCCATGAGCCCTGTGGGGCCAGCGCCTTGCTGTCTCACATGGATCCAGCCCAGAGCCTCCTTCCCATCTCTCCAGCCTCACAGGACTCCCCCTGCACATCCCTGGCGTCTACGCTGCTCATGAGATCACCTGGCACCTTCTCCACCCATCTACCCCGTCATGGTGAGACCTCAATTATCGCTCCTTGTGGAAAGGCTGGAGCTGTTGGCAGCAGGTCGATGGCTCGGAGATGTGTGGAGGGATGAACACAAGGGTTGCTTGAAAAACCAAGACCTTTGCTGCACCCCAGCTGCAACTCCATGGGAGAGAAGCTGGAGCTGTTCCCTCTCTGGAGCCCACTGGGGATGGGTGTGAGGCTCAAGCATTTCTCCCTCGGTTGCTGCACACACGCTGAGAGGTCCCAGGGATCCCGGAGGAAGGGTTACGGCCAGCGGCCCCAGATATTTATACAGCTGTGGCTTTGCGCTGTTTGCTTTGTGCTGGGTGGCCCTGAACTTCCATGAAATATTTGGTGTGTGGGGCAAAGGGTCCGTGCAGCCATGCCTTGTGCTGCTGGCTTGGACGGGGAATAAGGAAAGTAGCTGGCCTGGTCTCTGATGGCTCTGAAGTTGCTGAGAAAGGATTTCTCCCCGAGCTCTCGCAGTTTTCCCATCCTGATGAAAGCTTTCGGGAAGCGAGAGGCCCAATGACTATTTTGGAGCTGCTCGCTCCAAAGATGCCATTTTGTTGTGCCAATCAACTTCAGCGCGAGTTTCAGGAGGGAAAAGCTGTCCTAAGAAAAATGTGTCTGTGGAAAAACGGGACGTTTCAACTACTTCCAAACATGTTTTTAATGAGGAGTGATCACAAGGAGTGGAACAGCTCCAGTTCAAGCGAACCATCATTTTCTAATGAAAGAGGTTTGCTTGGGAGGCTCCCGGCTGGCACAAGTCACAGGAAGTCCCTAGGAACAGCCACACCGGGCCTCTTCTTCATGGCCCGATCAACAGTGCAATGCCTCCCGGGCACACTCTGCGATCTCACTGCTCCACCTCTCCAGATGTGCCATGTCGGCCGAAAAAGGGGCCGACATGGCCCCTTTTTATTTCTTTCCCCAGATACCTCCTCCTCAAGAGAGGTACCTCTTGAGGTATCCTCAGTTGATGGATAATCTCTCAAAGAGACCACCTCCTTGCTCACCTCCTTCATCGCTCCTCCACCTCCAAATGTCAGCCTCCCACGTCCCTCCCTGGCTAATTTCTCCCTCTCAACCATTCCTGGGCTGGCTGTCTCCTCCCTGCCATGGTGTTTGCAGGCGGTCCATCAAACAGTCCTGCCATGCCCTGAGCTATGGGGCAGCTCTTCTTCTGTCCCCGATGCTCCTGGAGAGTTATGAGGTGCGGCCACATCCCAAATACCAGGCTGTGACCTGGGTGGTTCCCAAGGGAAGTTCTGCATCCCAGATGGGATCTCAGCTGCCCGCTGAAGCTTGAGGGCACTTGGGCGTGAAGATCTGAACCCATGTCAAAGGCATGTTCATCCCCAGTCGCTTTGAAGAGACCTGAAATCTGGGGATAGAGACATTTCTGGGTGCTGCTTTGAGGCAGCACCCACCTCCTAGATGCAGAGAGCCCCGTGGTGGGACAGACCATGGGGCAGAGGTGGGACGTGGGTGCAGGAAGGCAGCGGGTGTGGATGATCCAAATGGGCCTTTTTCTGGGCACGCCGTGCCGGTTGCTTGTGCAGGGAATGTGGTCCTGCAGGGTGAATTTGAGGAGCAGGTTTGTCCAGACTCGGGTATCCTCTTGGGACCTGAGCAAAGAAAAACCCACTGATCCAGGCTGCAAAAAATTCCCACTGCTCCCCAAAGACAGGGCCCGAGGATAGCCTGCTGCTTTCCAGCCAGGAATGACAGATAGGGCAATTGCTCCATCTTGTGACCCAACCTGCAAATGCAGCAAAACTGGGGGGAATGAGAACGGGAATTGGCTGCTCCTAGCTCGGCCTCTCCCTCGCCAAGTCCATCAGAGAGCTCCGTGCCCCATTGCTCAGGCAATGAGCTGGTGAAGGGGCATGAGCCAGCAGCAAAGGGTATTTTTGTTGGGTCAATGTTAACTAGATGCGGTTCCTGATCTGTCTCACCATATCGTAAAACCACTGGACAGGACCTCTGCAAGCCTGAGGGCCACCCTCTTGCTTTCCCTTATTCAACCGGAGTTTTCTTCTAGCAGCTTTTGGGCACTGACCCTTTGCAGTGCACCTTTGGGAGTCTGGCTCCATCCTATCTGTGATGCCCCATTAGGTAGCTGAAGGCAGCAGTCACATTCCCCCTCTGGACTTCTTTTCTCCAGGGTCAGAAACCCTGTTTCCTCAGCATCTCCTTGTACACCATCTGCTTCATCCCCCCGACTTTCTTGATGGCCCTGCAAATGCCAATAGCCTCAGGAGAAGGAGGGAGGGAGGCATCGATGAGCAATTGGGGCAACTGGTGTTTTTGGGCTTGTGTTGAGACAAAGTGGCATGTGGCCAGAGCCCATCAGCGAGGGTAATAGCCAAGGCGTGCCCTGTGCTAGCTGGGGTGCTGACGGGAGCCTCGGGTGCCCCAATGGCAGCAGGGACATGAGGAGAGAAAGAGCAGAGGAATTACAGAGGTGGAGGCTGGGTGCAGACCTTGCAAAAGGACAGGATTAGGAGGAAATGCATTGCCGCTGGCAATGAAAATGGTAAAAATGGTAATGGCAGTGGTAATGGTAATAGTAATGAGCTGGGACGGTGGAACAGGAGGAACCAGCCTCCTTCGTCCAACTCCAAGGGGCCGAAGCTCAACGCGGTGCTGTCAGAAATGAGATGACTGATTTCTGGCAAGGGATGAGGTGGGCTCTTTCATGGGTACAGAAACCTTCATGGATACAGAAACCTGTATCCCCCCCGGGGTGTTTCTCCCAAAGGGCTGGTCTTGTTCAGCAGGGCTGACTTTGGGGGTGACTGAGCTCCCGGGGAGGCCAGGAAGCGGCATCCCAGATACCGTGAAGCTTTTTGCAGCCTCTCTGCTTTTCTATGCACGCCACCTCCACGGTGTTAATGGAGAAAGGGCTGGGAAAGGGCCACCCGTTACTGCTCTGCTCAGCGCTGGCACCTTGGGCTGCTCGGGGCCATGAGCGGGACCGCGGTGTGCAGGCAGCAGAGGCAGCTCAGTTTGCAGGTGTGGTGGAGGCACTGGTAGGGACGTGGGCTGGGGGCTGGTGGCATGGTTAGCCCTGGCCAGACTAGCCAGCCTGTCACGGTGTATGATGCTGTTCGTGGCAGGGATGCGTGGAAGTGTGCAATGAACATCCAGAGCAAAGGCTTGAAGCTGATTTCTATACTCCCTGAGAACTGGCTCCCATCTGAACGAGCTAAAGCTCTTGGATGCAGCCGTGAGTGTTGTTGCCTCCTTTGATCACGTCTTCGCCGTGTCCTGGACTGTCAATTTGTGGCTGGGGTTTGGCAATGTTGGAGATCATACGTGTGCTGGTCTGCAGGAGATCACGCCTCTGCTGCTCTCCAGCAGCTGTGTTTCAGGCTCCTCTGATTTCATGGCATGGTTTTGGCAGTGCCTGTGATGTTTGGGCTGGTAATGGTGTTTTGTGTTTAATGACCTCAGCCTTCATCTCACCGGAGCCCAAGAAGTTTATGAGAGCCAAAAAGCTGGTGGCTTGCTAGTAAGGGGTGAGTTTGCACTGAAAGGCACCACGCAGGAGAGATCCTCAAACCAGTGCTGCTCTCAGGCTGCCAGTCTGATCAAATCCAGCCTTACCTTGGCTGACTCAAACTAGATTCATGCTGTTAGATTGCACTTGGATCCCCGCGGGCTTGCGACCCACCAGCTAGTACGTCTCTGACCTATGTCCCCTGCCTGCCCGGTTCTGCATCCTGCACAGACAGCGTGAATGGGTGGCTCTGTCTGTACCAGATGATTTGGGATGATTTTCATTGTCACCGTCCCACAAGGGTGCAGAAACCATGGCACTGCAGCTGGGAACGCAGTAAATACCATGCTGGAAGGACCCTTGCTCCCATACCCCAGAAAACCCTCCCCACCTGCAGCCTTATGGCTTTCTGTCCTTCCTCTCCCCGGAGACTGACCACACTTTCCTTGTCTCAGAAGGGTGCAATACAACCGCCTCTGCTCAAAATCCACCTCTGCAGGGATGCTGCCAATGCACGCCTGAGCACAAAGCACCTCTGCAAGGAGGAGGTGTTGGAGCACGGCAGCCCCGAGAAACCCGGGGTGCCCCAGCAGCATCTCCCTTTAAGACTTCACTACCTCCTTCCTCCTGCCAGCGAGAAATGATGACGTGGAAGAGGCAATTATTGGGCATCAACTGCATCTGTCCGTCTCCGGCTCGGGCCTGGGAATGATCTTGACCGACAATGAGCCTCCTCAGCTTTGCTTTAGGGCTGCCTGTTAATGGGAAAGCAGAAAAAAACAAAAGGCTGAGAGAAGCCCGAGAGCTCTGTGGGAGAACCACCAGCAATCTGTTGTGCTATAGATCACGCAGTTCCCCCTCCGAACATAAAAACAAAAATTAAAACCATTTACGAGAAAAGTCACTTCCTGGTAATTTATAGCCCTTGGCTCCGGAGCAGCCGGGCGGAGGAGTTCAGGGCTGTGGCATGGAGGGATGCTGCTCTCTCCACCTTTCCTCCTTCCCGTAGTATTTTAATTTGGGAAAGGCGCTGCCGTTCAGATCAGCCCCCAAATTCCCATCGCTCACACTATTCAGAGGAAACCGTCCCGCTGAAAGGGTTTGCAAGAGTAATTCAGAAGTCGCTTGAATCTGCGTGGTTGCAGCTTGCTGCAAGGACTCCGCTTGCTTTGACGGTGGGGAAAGGCTTGGATGAAATCTGCTCCTCTGAACGGTGTGCGATCGCGTTTCAGGCCCGTGGAGTGCTCCTCTTGTGGCTCAGGCTGGGCGGCCCGCCGAGAGCAAGAGGCTGTTGCAGGTTTACTGGTGGGTCTCCAATCTGAGAGCGGGGACTTCTCTAACAGAAAAGCTGACATGAAGGAAAACAGCTTTACTCTGCCCCTCTCTCAGAGTCCGGGACTGTTGTGCGGCCACCCAGGGGGTCTTCTGGAAAGCCTGACTCTGTTTTTTGATGTTGTTTGGAGAATTTGCCCAGTGCAAGGGTGGGGAAGAGGCACTGAATGTCATCAGGGCCTTTTGCTAAGGCATAGGATGGCATTTCTCCTAGTTTCATGGATAAAGCACCGGTCGGGGGCTTGGGACATCTGGCCTCAGCCCTGCTGTGCCCGTCCCAAATTTCCTGTGTGAGGTCAGCTGTCCCCGAGCCCTGAGTGCCACTGCGGTGACACATGAGGAGTCGTGCTACCTTCGGTGGGGCCGTCCCGTGCCTCAGGACAGCCGGAGTCGTGATAACTCCTCCTCCTCCTCCTCCTCCCCCCAGACCATTTTGGGGGCTGGGAAGCACCGGTGGCTATGGAATTAATCCAGGCATCCCAGAGAGGAGCAAACCAGAAAGTTCAAAAGCAGCCATTGGCACTTCAGATACGTCTGTGGATTATTTTTTTTTTCTTTTTTTTTAAAGGAAAGTGCAAATAATGTGTTTTCTCCTAGGAAGTATTGCTGCCTGCTGGACTGAGTGCCAAAGCCGTCACCCCCAGCAGTGATGTGTGTCTCGTGGGACAATGTGGTGGAGAGGCAGCAAAGCAGAAAGCCCAGAGATGTCATGGTGCGGAGGAAGGTGGCATGCCTCATGCATCACAGTCCGGGATGTCACCGGTCTCATTGAGATAAATGGGGAGGTGGCCCCAGGAGAACTTGGAAGTCACTTCCATTTAGCAGCTTGCAGGAGCTGGCCTGAGACGGGTCAGCAGGAGACAAATCACCCCATGGTGGTCGCAGCTCAGCTCCTCCTGGAAGGGCGAACCTGTCCCACGCCGTAACCTGGCTGTGCAGGCAGGGAGGGGACTCGGCGTGTCCTTGCAGGTGGACGCATGAGCCCAAGCAGCCCCGTGGTGCTGCGCTGGAGGGGCAGAGCGTGTGCTTGGGGACAGTGCCATGGGTCACAAGAGTGAGGATGGAGACGTGTCATGAACAGAGGATCACACACGTGTGAGCTGTGACGTGTGGTGGGCATCTTTGGAGGGGTTTGCTAAGGGCATGGCAGGTAGAGGATGGCTTGGCTCTGCTCAGCTCCAGGAAGACCCTCTTGACGTGCCCTCTGGGCACTTTGTGGAGTTCTCAGGCTTCAAGATATGGGAAGTGTCTAAAGTTTTAATGCATCAGCATAAAAATCAAGACAGACCAGGGAAAGATGACGGGCAGGGTGAAAGGGCCAGGTGCGCGGTGCTCCGAATGGATGATACGTCAATTGTTTCTCGGCAACACGGGTATGCAGGGAGGGAGAGGACATGTCAAGGCATAAAGGGAACGCAATGAAGAAGAATGGGGCTTTTAATTTAAAACGAAATGCCCAGGGAAACCTCTTGACAGAGAGATGTGTCAGGCCATGGAAGATTACCCAGGGAAGTGCTGGAGATCCCATGGGGGACACTCGAAAGCAGATTAGAGAAAAAACGCTCTGGTCATGGTGAGGCACCTAGCACGGCCGGCAGCAGGGGTGGGTGAGGGAGCCTGGCCCCTTCCAGCCTCAGCCGCCACTAGTTGCCTCCTATTTGAGCACTTTTATCACTATTTTAGGTTGTGAAAGACCAGCCTCTTTCATCTTTGGACCAAGCTCAGAGATTCTCCACTTCACGGAGAAACTCATGAACTTAAGAGCTGCCCGTCCCCCACGGAGGCGGTTTCGTGAGCATGAAGGAGAGAAAGTCCAGCCTGGTGGAGGATCCCCAGGGAAAAGGAGCTGTCACTTCCCCAGCCCCTGGGGAATGGATCCATCCAGATCCTGCCAACATGTGGACCTGGGCTGCATTTAAGGCCTGCATTTCTATGTGCCTCCTTTGATTCGACTAATTGGCCAGCGAGCTGCAGGGAGACCCAAGTGCCGTGTTAAAAGGATGAGATGAAATAAGAGCACAGAATAAATCATGAGCCAATTTCCAGCATTTTCTTGGCTGAAATGGAATGGCTAATCATTTTGATGGCAGAATTAACATAATTACTCTACCCACTGGCCCAGGCCAGGCTGAGTAGTGAGAAAAACAGGCTGCTGTTTCAAAGGGAGATGTTTATGGAAGTGATTGAGCGAGTCGTGGGACTCGGATCTGGGAAGAGACTGGCTTGGTCATGGGGAGCCGACGACTGCTGTGCTGGACCTTAGCGTCCCGTTTGCTCTGTGCAGCTGTTGCTTCTTAGACAGAGCCACATAAGCAGGATTTCCCATTCGATATTTCCACCTTTCATGCAGAAGATTCAGTGAGCGATGGCTGAAACCAGAAGGAAATTGAAAAACAGAAGAAAGTTGACAATGCTGTGTTACACTGGTTAGTGCAGCAGGACCTCAGACCTTTGCTTATACCCTGAACAGCCAAAGAAATCGAACCCAGAAAACTTTCTTGAAGGACCCGATTTTACAAGCTACTTTGCACCTACACCGGCTTTCAGTAATGTTTATCTTGATTTTACTGCAAGCAGGTGCTATCTTTGTTTTCCTCTCTTTTCTGATGTCATGCTCCTATTTTTCTGTACTTTTATGCAGAACCATCACAGTCCCCATAAAGACAACACAGCAATTATCATGGCTTTCGGCAAATATGGTGTTTGTAGGACTTTGACTTAATCTGAATTGGGAAGGTTTGTATTGCCTGAGACTTCTGTTTTTAATTAGGCTCCATCTGGAGATCAGTGGCTAAAAATTGCCAGCAATAAATCTCACACTCCTTCTCACCCAGGTGTTTTGGGTTGGATGCTTTATAATGAAATCTTAATCTGCATCTTGCGTCTTTCTAGATCTCCCATTTGAGCATCTGTCTCGTGCAAGCAGCCGAACTGGGTAAGAGCTTTACAGAGCTGTAAACTCCTTTAGCTCGGGCAGTAGAAGACCATGTGAACAGATGCAGGGACTCCTGGTTTCATCTCCCTTCCCAAAAAGAGATGTCAGGACATTTTCCATGATTGTTTCAAGCCCTCCTGTTGCTTGTTTCCTTGCTACACTAAGACTATCTAAGGCGGTGAAGCTATAGTCAACTTGGCTTCTTGACCCTATAGCCTTGATGCTGAACTATAGTCTTAGGGCTGAAAATGTCCCTACCCCCTTAAGAGCATTTGGGGGTTCTAGGAGAGGTCCTGAGATGCTAGGAATTGGTCCAGTCAAGCCGTGAGGTCCTGTGCAGCCCTGTGTTTCTCTGATCCTACTGTAATGTTTGAAAGAAATTCTCATATTGCTTGGGGAAAAAAAATCTGATCAGCAAAGCAGAAACCTTTTAATGACAATCTGAGTTAATGTAGTAACAGAGCCTCCAGCCACCCGAGTTTCCTATGAGGTTATCGATTGTAGAGCAACACTTGTATATTGTGTTAACATCGTTCATAAGGAGGACAATCCTTGTTTACTTGTTTTGTTAACATTGGAAGACTCCAGGGCCTTCCCACACACATTCATTTGCATGTTTCTTCCAATGAAAAGTAATAAAATATTAATATCATTAAAGGAAGGGGAGAAAGAAAGAGGCCTTGGACTGCTCCTCTGATTGAATGTGTGGGTGAGCTGCATGTTCTCCAGCAGAAGAGCCAGGGAGGATGGAGGGTAGAGGGTGCACACGAATTTTAACCTGGTCACCTGGCCCTTGTGAGTGTGACTGCAGCAAAGACTTGCACGGCGTCCTGCAGCGTCTCCCCCGCTGTGCCACCAGCAGACCTGGATAAAACAGGGTGATGTTTTGCAAAGGTTCCCCTTCCTTGAGCCACACGTCAAGCCTGTGGCTGTCAGAGGTGGAAAGAAACACCTGAAAGCAAGTCTTTGGGGCCTTTTTGGTTCCTGCTGATTCCTCCTCCCTCTCTCTCATTCTGTTTCTCACCCAGAATGAATAGGTTGGACCCGTTTTGCACCCTGCAGCAAGGCATCAGCTGGTGCCTGCGCCCGCCGTGCCATACTTACCAGCAGGAAGGTCTGCAGGGCTCCGTGGGGTTGTGATCTCTCCGTGCCAACGCGCAGGGCCCCGGCTGGCCGCGCTGCCCGCTGCCATGGACCACCTGCTTTTATTTCCTTGGTGAGGAGCAGAAACACCCTGGACTCCAGGAGCTGAAGTCATGGGCTAATCAGGATGTATAGCCAGCCACTGAGGCCATGTATATTTAATGAGCCCTGTTAAAGGATTTTTAGAAGTGCTCTCCCCATGGACATGATGATGACTTCTTTGTTTATAATTTTTTTCCCCCTTTCCTGTTGCCACTAATCACTAACTCTCTGCTCCTTAATGGCACCTTTGGGGAGCTCTGGGGATGACTGATTTATTTATTTATTTACTTGCTCCAGACTGGAGAGAAGCACCCTCTCTCCCTGCCACCATCACGGGCGGTCGCAGGTCTCAGGGTCCACCTACACAGGAGCCTTCTCCAGGGCAGTGACTCCAGGTTGTGGTGGGCTCAGAGAAGTAGGATCTGGATCCAATCCCTTCCTTGGCTGACAGCTGAGAAAGGCTGAAGCGACAAGCGGAGAGGAAGAGGAAGGGAGAGCTCCTGCACTGGAAGGTGGCTGGAGGAAAACAGGCTTGTTCCTCCTGGGCACCTGGGCTGGGATTTCAGCGCTGTGGCAAGCTGCCTGAGAGCCCAAGTGATGGCCCCAAACCACAGGTGGATGTTTAAAGTTTATATTTGGTGCCTGTAAGATGGCACTATAGATGCTACGCACTGCTGGTGGTCCAGAGTTGGTCCATCAGCCTCCTCTCTCCCTGCCTGTGCCTGCCCACCAGCTGGGGTCCCCAGCCCCTGCCTGGCCCAGGGGAGGGGGTACCCCCAGCCCTGCTATCCTGGGGTTTGGGAGCCCTCTTCTAGGACTCTGGCACCTGCCTCCTCCTCCCCGTGCTTCCCACGGCTGAGGGCAGCGAAGCCCCGTCCCCTCGCGCGGGCAGCAGGCTCCATCTCCAGGAAATTCCCTCCTCTCTGCACATCACAAGGGTCGGACTCTGCATCTCTTCCCAGGGCCTTTCTCCTTCTTCAGGGCTTTGCCAGTGAGAGGAAGGAGCAGCTAGGTCCAGGGGGACCCTGGGGGAGGAGCGAGCGACTCGTAATGTTGTTAATGTTAATGCTAATGTTAATGTAACACCAGAGCGTCCCGTTTCGCTCAGCCAGCCTCTTGTTGATGTGACCTACTTTGCTAGAGATAGACTCATGCGCTTAGTGCCGCGTGCGTGTGAGCATGTCAGCTCACGTCCTCTTTGACCACGTCCTTCTCTCTTGCTAGGTTCCCTTCGAGCCCAGGGAACCACGCTCTGTCCATCACCTTGGTGCAATCTGCCTGGCTTACGCTTTGATGCTCTGAGCTTCATAAAACCAAGGGTATGTCACAGGGGGCCATCGTCCTCAAGCCTCCTAGGAAGCTCACAGGAAGCTGCTGTCCATGTTCCAGTGCAGAGATCGTTGTAACCTGAGGTGGGGACCCCATCGGTGCCATTGCCGGGGGACTGGAAGACCTCACTGCTGGGGGCCTGGAAGACCTCACTGCTGGCTATCCTAAGGGTCCTCCTCTGAGCTGAAAGTCCCAGGGACAGTCTTCCTTAATCCTAAATCTGGAACTTTAGGCAAAAGCTGGAATTCAAAGACTTCAAGTGAGGTTTTGCTTTAGCCCAAATCAGGCTGGCAAGAGAGACCTGGGAGCATTCGGAGTTGTGCAGCGCTTGGGTAGTGCTGGTTATTCTTGGTTGATTTAGATGTGTCGTCTAAACTCACCCGCAGGCAGCGGGAGGAAGAAGGAGGCTCTCTAGCTTTTGTGAGTCAATAGTTTTGAGCCATCTCTGAGTATTTATCTTCCTCTTGGGCTTTTGGGCTTGCATTGCTTTGCTACAGCTACCAGACCTGAGGACAAGGCATCTAAGAACCAGGTGCAGGGGTGCATCCTGCACAGGATGGAGGAACCAGGGCATACCGCAATTCTTGGCCCAAAGACCCAGATGACAGCCCTGGTGCCCTTGGTGATCCTAGGTGGATACCTGTTTGTGATATTTAGCTTGCTGGCCTTTTTCCGAAGTGTCTGAAAGCATCTTCGGTCTCACACAACCTTGAACATTGCCAGTTGGGCTTGGAAATTGGTTCCAGGAGAAAAAAATGCCTTTTTTTTTTTTTTTTATTTAGAATTATTTTTTTGAAGATGGAAGACAAAAAACTCTGTCTGCCTTCAGAGGAAAGTGTTACATCTTTAATTTTGTGAAGAAGGAAAAGAGCTGAGAGCTGAAACTTGCTGATGCAGGTTCCCAGGCTTCTACCACTGATACAGTGCCCCAGTGTCACTCAAAATCTTCCTTCTTGCAAGGTCACACGTGCCAATTTTCTCAGGAAGGCTGGGGGTCTGGACCTCTCTCTGGCCCCCTGCTAACGCTGCCCAGCTGACGGCAGTCTCCCCCCGTCTCGTGTAAGGTAATGCAGTCAGAGAAAAGCAGAGCCGGTCCCAGCCCCGTGCTCTTCCCAGCTGAGGTTGCTTCATGTCAGGCTGCTGAGTGGCAGAAAACTCTCCTTCCTCCGTGCATTAATTTGCACTTGGTTCTGTTGATGGCTCTTCCTCCAAGCCAAGCGGTAGTGCTTTTTAATTGACTGGAGAGAGCCAGCTGAGCTGATGAAGGGCTCTCCAGAGCCCGAGCCTTTTGCCTCCGTAGCCTTCTCAGCCACCGGTAGGTAGAGCAGCAGGAAACCGAGATGGGGAATGGAGCTGGCTCTTCTCTGTGAATGCTCCCATACCTCTGTGGTTGGAAACTGGTTTTCCAGCCCATATCTTCATCCCTCTCATTGGGAGGGAGTCCCTGTTCCCTGGTGCTGCTGTGAGAGGTGTCACAAGGCAACCAGTTACTACTCCCAGATGTCCTACTCCTTCCCGGTACACTGCACTTTGACAGGGAGCTGTGGTCAGCCCAGGACAACCTGTTACCATCAGCTGAGCCAGACCTTTTAGTATTCCTGAACTTACCCTGACCCTCTACGTCTGTCTCTGGCCCCAAACTTGTCCCTGCCCGGGGACAGCTGCCCACAGAAGCCAGGAGATGTTGATGCCGGGACCTGCCATGCACCTGGCCCTCAAGACCCCAAGGAGCCAGGGACCTCACCCATGATCCTCAATCCTTGGTTTAGCTTGTGGACCCCTTTCCTGCTCTCCCCCAGCTCCTGCTTTGGGGACCTGAGGTGGCCCCGCTGCCCGGAGGAGATGTATGTGAGAGCTCCTTGTACTGGGGTCAAGACCAAGGACATGGTGGCAGATGCCACAGCCTGGGTCTCGTGCATTCAGATCCCATTCTCTATGTGACCTGCCTCATCTAGTCTGATTTCTGTGCGCTTGGTGCTTGAGCCATATGCCCACCTACCCCAGGGTGACAAACCACATCTTGTTCCAGATGTGACCCTGGTGGCACTGAAGCAGAGGACCGTGGAGGGTTACCCCATCCTCTTTCTCTGCTCCCAAACTAGCACAAAGTCATTGCATCCTGCCAAGAATAAAGGCAAGAAGCATCCAAATCCTGGCCAGGATTTCTGTGTGTGTTTTACCCTACAGGCTGCGTTCCCGACCCAAGGAGGCTGGAGAAATGGCTGCACCTGAGCCCTGACTCCCAAGGCCCTGCCTGCTTCTGAGTGCACCTGCGTGTGTCCGTGCGCGCATGCCATGCACGGAAAGTTCTGCAGCAATGCTAATGGCATGGAGAAAAGCCATTAAAGGAGGAAGAGTTGAGGTTACAATATTGTGCTGAAAAGTTTATTGCTGCCTGTAGAGACATCAGGTCTGTACTTCCAGGATTACTCAGTGCTTAATGCCGAGCGCCTGCACATTAGTTTTGCCGGGAAGCCCATTTGGGGTTCTTCCAAAACGGAAAAATTAAAGGGCTTCCCTAATAAATGTGCTCTCCAAAAAAAAAAAAAAGGCTCCAAACCCAGCCCAGGAACCCAAATCTAAGCAGCCAACGTGGGAGAGAGGCAGCACTCCGGAGCCTGGGGAGGCAGTCCTGCTGTCTGAGCCGTGGATGGAGCAGCCTTTGCAGCTGGCAGTTGTGGGAAGTAACATTTGTACCTGCTCCCTTCCTTTGTTAGGGTCTCCCGAGACTCAGCTACACAGGGATGAAATGCAAATTTTCACAAGAGTTTGGGTGCGCAGCAGGTAGATCTGCTTGGGAAAATCTCCCTCTGTCACTGGCAAAAGGAAACTCAGCTCCAAAGAGACTTGCTCGTAGCCTTGCTCTCCATCTTTTCTCTGCACACAAGAAGGAGAAGCCAGGTCTTTCGAGTCCCAGTCTTACATCCAGGCTGTTGGGCCACTCTTTTCCCAGCATTTAGTGTACATCTGGGAACACAATTAGTGCCTGAAATAGATGCAGACTAGATGGTGTGGCAGCAATGATTTGGGGAAGCGGTAGTATTTCAGCCCTAAGTCAGGCGGTTCGGCTCACTTCTTGCTCCTGTTCTGGCACCTAACTCCTATCTGAAATCAATGAGAGTAAGGTGCCAAGATGCGAGTTAGACTCTGTGTCTCTTTGCAACTAGTAGATACTATAACTTCACATAGGCACTGCCTGGAAACCGAGTTGAGTGTGGACCAGCAGTTTTGTGCTGTTCTCAGTAGGTCCTTAAACTGCCCGTGTCAACAGAAAAGCCTTGAGACTCTGCCTTGTGTAGGTTAGGGCTGCTTTGTCTGCTCTTGCCTTCTCCAAGAGCGATGGGGTGGGGAGTGCAGGGATGTACCTGTGTTCCTAGGTGGGGGGTCGGTTTGGCTGGCCATGCCGCTGTGTGCTGGGGAATGGTACCGTGGTTCAGCTTGCCTTGGGAGCGGAGGGTGGGAGCTCTTGCAACAGCCCTCTGCTCCCGGGGAGAGGTATTCAGCAATGTCAGATCTTTCACCAAGAAATGTCATCTGCACAGGGGAGTTTTCCCTTCGTGGTGTCTTAAGAAGGGAGTTAATGGTTTGCCTCATTTGGTGAGCCCCTGGCTGGGCCATCTGATGGAGCATCTTGTAAGACCTGACCTGGCTGATGGCTGGGACTTGTTGGGTACCGGTATGTGCTGCCTTTAGCTGCAGGGCTGGGAAGACAGCCGTAACCCAGCTGTGCGCTGCACTGCAGCTGTTGTTGGCATTGATTAAGTAGTGCTGATGCTCAGGCTTCCGAAAGAAGCTCGAGGCTGTTCTTGTTTTGCAGTCAGGTCACGGGATATCCAGAGAATTCTCTCACTTGGTTTCCATTCCATTTCAACGTACTATTTTTTCCTCCGAATAAACCCCATTGTCCTTGTTTCTGCTTCAAGACCTCTTTAGCAAGTCAATGCCAAGAAGTGGATTTGCACATATGCCATCACCCGCTGTTGCCAGCCTACCTTTCCAGTGCTCTGGAGAGCTATCAGAATATTTCTCATGTCTCTGTACTTGAGGAAAAGCAATCGGTATAATGCAGACTTATTGCTTGATAGTGCTTTGGCCACACATATGCAGCACAGGGGCCCGTGGCCTCAGTGAGACGCCTCGGACTCATTGCACTCACTGGGTTTCCCTTGCAGAAGGTGTTTACCTCCCATGGTACTTGCGCTCCCTGGCGATGTCTCCTCTCCTTGCCCTCCTCACTCACGTGGCAGCATGGTCCTGGTGGGGATGGCATGGGAGGCTGAGGTCAGGCAGGCATTACAGCCTGTCCTGGTCTTTGGTGAGTCCCCTGGGAAACTGCTGCTTCCTTCTGCAAGCTCTGTGTTCTCCCACTTCCCAGCATGGCTCCTCCAAGGCTTGCTGGGTTTCAACCATTGCTCTTCCAAAGGGCTTGTAGGGAGGACCTGCTTGGTCATCCCTTCAGGCTGCTTGTTCCAGGCCTCTCCATCCATCCCCACTAACAGACACAAGCAGAAATTGTTTTGGTGAGCTGTAGAAGCTGAAAGTGATCTATTTGAGGTCATGCACCCACTGAGCTATATCCTTCAACCTGCTGTCCTGATCAGTTGGTGCTCTCACACATTTATCGGAGATCACACATACTCTGAAAGGTTTGTGGTCTCCAGAACCAGAGAACCAGATGTGGGAAACAGATGTCTGCTCTCCTTTCTCATAGCCATCTGGGCATTCCTGAGGCTAGATCCTCGTCCAATACCCGGAGAGCTCCAGCGGTCTGTAGCAACTAGGAATCAGTCCTTCTGGTTCAGTTTTTGGCATGATTACTGTGCCAGGGACATTGTCTGCAGTGGGACGGGAAAGATTACATGACACAAAAGTCAAGTGTGAGGATATTTTGGGAAGAGCAAGGAAAAGCGAAGGAAGAAGAAGAAGGGAGAGCGGAATAGTACAGGCAAGGAAAGCCCAACCAGCAGCAAGGCACTGGGTGCTTTCCAGTGCAGAGACAAGGGGGGGCAGTGGGGCAACGCTGATTTGCATCACTTGGGCCAGCTCCGCTGCTTGGAGATTACTTGGCCTGCTGCTCACAGTTTCATGCCCGAGAGCGTGCAGAATGCCCCGGCCCTTTTGGGTGGCCTGTGGGAGGGCAGTTAGAGCTCGGCGCTGCCGCTCGCCTGCAGAGCAGCCCGGGAGACTCCTGCTCCAGCTGCTGAGGGGCTCCTGGCTACCAGTCCTGTCTGAAAGACGGGGGTTCAAAACTTCCCCTGTCATCTGCTCCCTTGGCTTCCCTCTTGTTCACTCTGTCTCATACAAGGCGCCCCTGAGGGGCTGTCCTGAACTCACTCCAGAGGTCTTCTGAAGGCACCAGCCCCAACTAAACCTCCTCCAGCATGGGAAAAGCTCACATCCAGAGCCAGGCTTGGCAGGGTGGATGCTCACCTGAAGCTGGGTCTGAATCTCTCCATGAGCTGTATTCAGCCTCATTGGATGAAATTAGAAGAGAGAGAAACCTACTGTGCCCAAAGTTGGTAGGCAAGAGGTGGCAGTAGAAGACGGGTGACTAAGACTGCAGGTTGCGGGGAAGCAATGGAGCTTGGGGAGGGGGAAGAGGAGTATTTTAACCTCAGGGAGCTGTGAATTTCCTTGCAAAGACAGATCATTTCGGAAAGTCAATATGTCCAAGTTTCACTCTTGCAGAGTCTGGGTGCTCTGCGCACCGAGGGATCTCGAAGCCCATCTGTGTCTCCCTCTTTAATGCCTGAGGTTGCATTATTCTCCATTTACAAATCCTGCCGGGGAGAGCCGGGAGAGCAGACACTTCACACTCCCCCAGGCAGAGGCTTGGCACACAAATCCATCTGCATGGGGGCAATGCCAGCTTTTCTCCTCGCCACAAATCCCTCTTCTGCTTTCCCAGGAGAGCAGCTCAGTTCACTCTCGGAGCTGCTTGGGCGGTAGGTTCATTAGTGTACATTAGACAGGTCTGGTCCAGAGCTCACAGCGTGAGACAAGGAGTTGGGAACTCTGGGGAATACGTTCCGGTTTCTCCACTCTTTCCTTCTCTGCAGCTCCTTCCCCGGGCCTCAGTTTCCCAACCTGTGCAAAGCTGAAACTGCCTAACCTCAGTGCTCCTGGCTGCTGTTTCAATCCATGACTTCTTGTCCTGTCCACCAAGGACTGTTGCCTCTCTCCTTGCAGGAACACCTTGCATTTAAGCATATTAATGTGTCTCCTCTCTGGTCTTGTCGTTTTTTGCCATTGCCATTTTTTTGTAGATCTTTTATCTTTATCTCTGGACTTTTTCCAGTTTATATTTCTTACTAGGGACAACCCTGTTTTTACATCCTAGGGTGGTGGTTCATCAAGACTGGTGACAGCCGAGTGACAGCTATAGGCAGAGCTAGACAGCAAGAAGGGAGGGAAGGTCAGTATCTTAGTTTATTAGGCTATATACAGCCTAGGGAGGGGCTATCATGGTTGATATCCCTGTGACTGCTATGAGGAGTTGTTGTGATGGAGCTTATGGGTCAGGAGATCTAAATTCAGCTTTGAGAAATGGGAGAGAACAGGGACCTGAAAGAGAAGCCCCAGCAGAAGTCACAGTGTTGGACAGTCAGGGGTGTGGAGAGAGACAATGCACGTCGGCTGTGGGACAGGGACCCTTCTCCTTTTTGCCATCCACGGGAAACCTTTTGAGAATCAGTGCTGAGCACTTTCCCCACTGCTTGGGCAGGTGATGTGGTCTGTTAGTACCCGAGGAGACGAGTTAGAGATAGTTCAGAAACAACAGCCCATCTCAACTGAGGAGGGACTCTGCGTCATTTCCCACTGTGATCTGCTCCCTGGATTAGCTTTTCCTGTTTCTTCCTCAACCAAATTCTCCACGGGAAAAGCAGGAAGGTTCAACCTGCAGATGAGCTCAAGCCCAGAGCAGGAAGATGCGGTGGAGAGCTCTCCTCTGTCCAAAAGCTCGACTCCATCCTTGCTCCCTTCCTCTCTGTACCCGGTGGCCCTGGAATAGAGCAGGGACTGAGTCTGCTGGCAGCTCATAGCCCTCCAGGAACTGTTGTGTTGTGTGTTATAAATTCCACAGGGGAAGATAATGTTGTCTTTCACAACTCATGTGTCAGCTCTGCCTCCCTCACGAGGCTTCAAGCCAGTTGTCTGATTAGAGTGATGCAAATGAGCTTTTAGCGTTGACACAGAGCCTGAGATTCAGGAGAACAGGATGAAGTATCTAGCACAGTGCTTGAGAGCTGGACCACTTACTGGCCTCATGACAGCCAAAGCATCGCCCTGAGAGAATGAGGCAGGACTTGGCCTTGTCTTTTCTAGTGTTTCTCCAGCATTTTTATTCAAAAAACTCCCTTGCCTTGGCGGAAGAAGGTCCGTTGCTCCTCTACTGGCTTCTTTCTGGGTCCTGCTCTGCTGACCACTGCAGAGGGTCTGCAGGCTGCCAAGGCTGAGTAACTCCGATCTATTAATCCATGGCTATTTTCCAGTCTCTTGCATTTGGTACTGCTGTGGGACAAGTTCCCGGTGGACTCATGGAGACTGGCTTCTCGAAAAGAGCTCTTTTTACCTGCAAACCAAGGGCCCCGTGATACAGAAGTCATCCACGGAGGGGAAAAATATGAGGACCATCCAGTCTGGTACCACTGCTTTTCTAACCAGAACTGCACTTTAAAACCAGGCATTTCCTTTCTCGAGTCAAACACCTGTTTCTGCTAAAAAGCCACCCACCACTAGTCTCTCTGACTTGAGAGGCTAGTATTTTATTTAGGGCTGATCCATTTTTCTTTTAATTCAGATCAATGCAGGTTAATTGAGAGCAGCTTATTTTTACTTCTGCTGGTATCTGCCTGCCAAGATCAATACCAGTCATTTCCACTTAAACCGTTGTACCTTTACTGGAACTACCAGAGCACCCAGCTCTCCACGCAGCAGCGTATTACGGACCAGCCCCGTACATGTGGTTCCTCGTGTTATAATTGAAACCGGTCTCTCGTCAGTCTGGCTGCAGCGGCATCCTCGTAATGCTGGAAGGAAATGGAGACGTGCTCGGCCTCAACCAGGGGATATATATTGCAGCATGAAACATTTGCACACTAAAAATACTCAGCGAGGGGCAACCGTTCATTGATCTCTCCTGCATTAATGGGGCCGCAGAGATCCCTCTGGCCACCGTTGCCACTAGATGGGGCGATGCATCAGCAGCTGCAGCCCCAGAGCCGTGGCCTGAGAGGTGGCTTCCCCTTCCCTGTCCCAAAGACACCGAAGGGGTGGCTCTGCTCAGCCCAGGAGAATAAGGAGCCCTGTGTTCCCGGACCCACGGCCTCTTTTTGCAAGGGCTGGCCGGCTGCATAAATCCCCACGGCGTCCCCGGGAAGCGTTGGGCACGGGTGGGCTTCCTGCGGAGGTTGGAGGTGGCACGAGTGTTCTGTTGCTGTCTGTGTTTCTGTGTCTCTGGAGGCAAATCTGACAGAGGGACCGATGGGGCGTGGGTTTGGGACCAGTCTGTTGCATCCCAGGGTTGTGCTTGCCCAGTAGAAGAAGTCTTCATCAGTGGAGATCGCTGGGGTGGAGCTCCACGTCATCAGTGGAGATCGCCCAGTTTTCCCAGCAGAGTGAGGGGCTGTGGCCGGGATTGGTAAATGCCGAGTTGTGCGACAGGGGAGGGACAGCTCAGAGGGAGCGAAATGTTCTGCATTTTGCCATTTCTGCAAAGCTGGACTGGTCGGACAGCGGCATGGGTGGGGCGGAGTGTGATGGCAGGGTTTGCCTCGCACCTCCGGCTGCGCAGGGACGGTGGCAGCAGGAGGCACGGCCACAGCCGGGTGACACAGGGAGGACCCGACCCAGAGCGCGGCTGGGCTTGACTTTTGCTGAGTTTCACACTCGGTTGCAGGGGACTCAGAGCAAACATTAAGGGGAGAAACTAGAAAAAAAAAATAATTCAGCTGGGAGGTCTGGAAACTGCGTCCAGCCTGAATTCAGCCACTGTCCCTTCTCTCTGTATCGTTGTAGCATCTCCATTCCCACCCCGTGCTACTGCGCAGGGATGCAAAGCAATGAATAATCACAAGTTCGTTACATCCCCGCACCCTGAGAAAGCTGGATGTGGGCAACATCGCCAGAGGATGGTGGGACAGGACTGTACCTTGTCTACGTGGAGCCAAACCCAGGCAGGCTGCAGGATTTTGTGGCATCCAAGGTACATATTTAGGGCAAGCTGCCCAACTTACGAATTGCATCAAGCCCTATGGCCAGCGTGGTGGCCCAAATGAGGCGGTCTCCACATTTTCCTGCCGCTGTCCCCCCGATCTGCCTGCTCCCACCTTCCTTCTCGCCCTGGCCACCGTCCCTGTGTCACCCAGCTCATGGCTGGCTCTCTGCTCTCACAGCAGCCGAGCACCCGGTCCTCTTGCATCAGCTGCTGTGGAGGAGTCTGTGGAAGCATTTTAAGAATTATTTTTGGCATTTCATTAGCTGATACATTAATGGAGAGCAAAATCAGATGGACACAAGGGAGGCAGGAGATCCTCTGCAGTGCATCAGTTCAGTGTTTAAAGGACCTTTTCCTCACAATCTGCTTATTGGGCAGAGACTCGCTTTAGCCAGCGTTTTGCTGGAGCAGGTTTCTGCTCCGATGGTGGTCTGTCCGTCTGTACAGATGAGGGCCAGCTCTGGAGGCTGCTGGGTCTTGTCCGCATGGAGTGGAGGCAGGTGAAGCAAAGGGAGAAGGAACCATCGAAGTGATGGGAAAATCATTCCCTCCCTCTCCTTCCCTCGCAGTGGTCCCTGCCGTTTGTTGCTCTTTCCAGACAGGGTGGGTTGAGATCTCCCAGCCCAGCTGTGATGGCCGGTGTTTGGGGAAGAGAAGAATTACCAGTTTCCTGATGGGTAAAACCAGCGGCCTTGCAGAAGCCGTGGAGACAGAGCAGTCAGTGAGTCCTGGTCATAAATGTCAGAGGATAATGGCTTTGGCCCATACCCCTCAAGCAGAACTGATTTAAAGGGTCATTAAAAACTGTTGGTGTCCATAAGGGTGGGACACAGGGGCTCCAGCCCAGGTCTTTTATTCCCTCTGGCTGCATCAGTCAAGGCAATGGACTTGGAGAAGCCATATGTCAGCTAAATGTGTCTCTAATTGATTTGTGGATCTGCATGGAGTGTAAACATTTTACCAGTCAGAGAGCAGCTGATCAGGAGAGGAGGAAAGAGGGTGGTGGGAGGGGAAAGGGTGGGAGAAAGTCTGGTGTGAAGTGGTGGGGGAGTCTTGGAAAACGACTTTTGTCTGGACCCGTCAAACCCCAATTTACCCCTGCCCCTCCGCGGGGTTCCCCGGTAATGGAGTCGCTCCCAGGGCAAAAGTTAACTCCAATTAGAGGGTTTGAAGGGAGGGTTTTCAATCCCACGTCTGCCCGCAGGAGCCGTGTCAGCTCACGTTATGGAGATTGGCTGGCGGCGGGCAGGGAGCAGCTGGGAGCAGCCTGTGGACAATGAGGGGTGTCCTGGGAATCCTCCCCGGGCGAGGACGCAGCCCCGTCCCCCCCCCTCCTCCTCCTCTCTCCCAGCGATGGACAACTGGCCGCGGACTTGCTCGCACTCGTCTCATCGCTTCTCACCTTCGGGGAGCCCTGGGGCAGCGGGGACCCGGGGCACACACCATACAGCCTGCGTGCATCTAACCCACAGACCTCTGCACGGGCATGACCCCCCCCCCCCCCAAATTGTACCTTCAGTACAAATTTTGTGTTCCCAAACGGGCAGACGCCCCATAAACCATGTCTATTTCCTCATCCCTCTGCACAGCCCCTCTTTTTAACCCCTTCTTTGCTACCTCGCCTGGTTGCTCATGGGTGAACCCCACTTTCCAACCCTCCGTGTGACTAGCCACCCTGGTGACACTGGATGAAGCCTGATGGGACCGAAGAGGTAACTCAATGAAAAGGCTGATGCTGCCCTGCGAAGCTGATGGTCAAGAACCAGAAAACCAAGAACCAGGTACAAGCAGTCAAGGGGCAGCACGTGGGAAAGGGCAGGCGAGCGTGGGAACAGCGTTAACCTGTTGGGTCACTGGGATTTTTGGCCGTGAGGCAAGGAGGAGGACCAAAGCCACAGGGTCACCCCATGTGAGAGCCCCAGTGGCACCTGAGACCCCCCGGGAAAATCTCCCCCCGGTGTCACCAACGCCTCCAGGGTGGTCCCCAGGATGCCACTCTGTGCATTTTCTTTCTCACCTCACCTCTTAGCTGCCAGCTGCCTGAGGACGGGCCGTTCAGATGGTAAATACAGACAGAAAAACAGAGATCTGTAATCCCTTAGATTCCCTAGATTCAACTTTCAAGACTTTACTCCAAAGCCACAAAGAGTAGGGAGGTTTTGGGGGGTTATCTTTCTGGGCATGAAAAATAACGTCCGCAAGAAATCTCCTACTTCAACTCAAGAAATAATCAGCTCTAACGAGCCTTTTGATAAAACCGCAAAACCAAACAGATAGACTTCTTTTGCAGAATATTGTGGAACTTCTTATTGGAATAAAACACAATGAATCGTGCTTCAAACCACTTTTTTTCCTTTTTTCCTCTCTGAGCCTGTGTTATGCAAAGCTTTCGCTTCAATTGGATTTCATGAACGTGTTCACCTGAACAGAACTGAAACCCGTTCATGAAACCCAAGTCAAGTTCAAAGAGAAGAAAAATTGGGGAAATTATTAGAAAATGTTAAACAGCATTGCTTTAGGGGGGGGAGTTGGGTTTTTTTTTGCTTCAAAATGGTGATCTGGTTCTTAAATAGTCCTAAACTGGGAAATGACAAGCTGAAAACAGGTTAAAGCTGCAGCCCAAATAACTGCCAAATGAAATACAATGTTTTGTTCAGAAACAGGGCAAGGCATCTTTTTCATAGGAACATCTTTTTTTCCCCAGGTGGGGGGAAAAAAAAATCCAGCCTTCCTACGTATGCAAACTGAATTTGTTCCCCGTGTGACTCAGTGGGTTTCGCTGTACCTGTTCGCACAGGCTGGGGCAGGAGCTGCGTTTTCAGCGTGCACACGAGCTGGGCGATGCCTCCCCACCACGGCAGCCCACCAAAAAACCTGAGCTCCAGCTACGCTTTCACCCCCTCGCATTCCCCCAGCCCCGTTTCATCCCCGCCGTCTGCGTGTGCCCTCCGGCCGCGACCAGCCAGGGTGGGTAATTGTGGCGGGCGGCTCTGCCTGACAGCTGACGCCGGCTCCGGTGACCCCACGGGCCCCCGTGCCGTGACGGCGGCCCCACGCCGCATCCCGCCCCGCGTCTGGCGCTGGACCGCGTTGCCTGCGGCCAGGGCCGGGACGGGCGCTGCGTGTGTGCTGGGAGCAGCGCCCGCCACCGCCTGCAGCGTACCTGCCCCGCCAAGGCTTGTCAAGCCTGGGCTGAGGCGCGCAAGCTGCCGGCTGTCGGGCTTGGGGATGCGAGAATAGCTCTACACGGTGATTATCCCGAGCTGGAAATTGCCAGCAATATGGTGAGCGTGGCAGGTAGCAGTACAGCCCCCGAGCAAGGCGGCAGATGGAAATCCGTGCGGTTGAAGCGGGCAGGAGCGCAGCAGCTTGCAGCGCGCGTCGGGTCCAGCCCTAGCTTTCCCTGCAATGGGCTCGCGATGGGCTCCTGGATTAAAGTGCTGGCAGGGAGGATTTGGGGCTGGGTTGGGATTTAGTGAGAGCAACCGCAGGTGGGAGCGGTGACCGCTGTCGTCGAACCCCCTCCCCATCTCTTCCCCCATCTCCCGGGGGAGATGACCCCTCTTTTACTCTCCCAGCCACCCGCACTGATTTTTATTCCAATCTCACTGAACCACCCTCCCTCTGGGTTTGAAGGTGAGCGTCGCCTGCTCCAGGAGCCGCTCTCGTAGCAGCTGCCAGCTGTGAGCAGCATGCAACGCGAGGCGTGGATGTGCACGGCCACCCGCCACCCTGTCACGCCGCTGTCTGCAGGCAGGGTCACCGCTGCAGCCGGGACGGGACAGCATCCCACACCTCGCGGGTCGCTCCATCTCTCCTTGCTGTGCTGATGTAACTCCCAGCGCCGTTATGT
Source organism: Mycteria americana (assembly GCF_035582795.1). NCBI lineage: Eukaryota > Metazoa > Chordata > Aves > Ciconiiformes > Ciconiidae > Mycteria > Mycteria americana. The sequence goes on along the minus strand of NC_134374.1, from coordinate 12,272,645 downwards.
TTGAGAGCGTCCCAGTCTTGCACGAACCCTTTGCGGTGCACGATGCATTTTGCAGAGGGCGCGAAGCCCAGAGCCCACCCGGCGTCGCACCGTAACCACGCAGCGGTGGCACAGAGCCACAGGGGAAACGAGACGTCTGCGACAAGGGGAAAGGCAAAGGGGGAGCTGAAAGTACGAGGAGCTGTCTGTATGGAGGGTGAGATTCCCAGAGAAATGGAAACTTCAAGGCTTTTTTGCCCCCCTGGGGTTTGCAGCCTGGCAGAGTCCCGTATGGGCTGCGCAGGGCTGGGTTCTCTTCCCGTGGCGCAGCCGGTGGATGTGAACAGGCTGTAGGGGGGTGGGAAAGGGATGTTCAGCCCCATGACTGGAGGAGCTCATGGGGTGGCAGGTACCCGTAGGGCTGGGACATGTCACCCCTTCCCTCGGATGCTCAGCTGGGCTCTTGCACCCTCTGGCAGCCAGGAGACTCAGCTCGCTGAGGATCTGATGGTCCTTGGCTTTTCCCAGCAATCTGCAACCTTTGGCAGCGCCCGAGCACCTGGGGACAGGGGCAGGGACCTTCTGCAACTGCAGGTTTTGGGAACAAGCCTTTTCCAAACATCTCAGCCTTCCTCCCAGGGGACTACAAGCCCTCGTGCCCTGCAGCACAGAGGAAAACTGCAGGGTGCAGGGAGTGGGTTTGCGGCAGCATGGAGAGTGCTGTCCCCCACGCATGTCTGCCTCTGTCTGTGGGGAAAAGAGCTTGCCTGGGAGTTTGAGGTCTATTAAAAGAGGAAAGCAGCACCAGTGGATTCCTTGCTGCTAAGAGCTGCCTGCAGAGAAGCTGTGCCTGGTTTTATTAGGCAGTGCAAAGCCGAAATGACATAGCTGGCTTTCTGCAAGCTTTGGAAAGGAGCTGGTTTTTTGTAGCAAGCCCTCCCCATGCGCTCTCCTTGGAAGAGACTGGACACAGTGATGCCAAACAGGCAAAGGCCAGTGCAACGCTTCAGCAGGAGCAAGACAGGGTGGTCACCCTGGCCGTGGTCACAGCCCCTCTGTGGCAGTTTGGATGCCCAGTTCCCCAGCAGGATGCTGAGGACAGCGGGACGTGCCACGCCGCTGCGAGGAAGCCCACCGTCTTCCATCTGGAGAGCGTGGGGCCGTGGCTGGGGGGGGGGGGCCGGGAAGGGCAGGGTGCGAGCGGATCGTTGCTGCAGCATCTGCCCATCGCCTACTGCGCTTTCAGAGCCGGCGGGGGGAGGCGAGTGTCAGCCGGTCCCTAAGAAACCAGGCTCTCATTTCCTCCCCAATAGACATCTATTGGCCGGGCACCAGATCATGCTCGAGGGATGCATATCGGGTGGCCGCGGCTCGCATTATCGGGCGGCTTCCCCGCTCCGTTTCTGTCCATGTGTCCCTGTGATGGAGATCAGGTTACGGGACCTTCACAAAGCACCAGCCATCTATTATTCAGCCGCCGCGCGCTACCGTATATGTTGGCGTGCGGAGCGGAGCCAACCCGGCCTCGCGCCTGCTCGGGCGAGGTGGGCCTGGGTAAGTGCCTGCGCGGCGGGGTGATGCTGTAAATCACCCGCTGTGAATTATCAGGATGCGAGCAGAAGGCTGGCGGAAACCACCCGGAGGTACCTGGCTCCAGTAATGCTTTATATAGCGCGAGCAAAACCCGTCCCACGAATTCCCGTCAGAGGGATGGGCGGGCGAGACCAGCATCTTCCCGCGCACGTCGCTGAGACGCGGGGAACCTCTCGCTGGGTCAGACCATGGGAGATGGGTCTGACCTCCCAGACCACCGGGTAGACAGGGGGCAAAAAGCCGATCAGTGGCATAAACCTCAGCCTCAAGAGGCTCTGGGTCCGGGAGAGCCGGGAGGAGGGAGCAGTGAACGGGCTCTTGGCCGTGGCTCTTTGTTCAGGGCATCATTCACGTCTCCTGGCTGTCAGCATCGAGGACCTGGAGACGGTTAGTGAATGAGAAACGCTCAGGACAGAGTGAAAGGAAATATTTCTGCACTGTTCCCCGGGGGAAAAAATTCCCCCTGAGTTGTGTCTTTTGTGGGGAAATGTCGTTTTGTTGACACTGAAACGGAATTTGGGGTTGGCGGGATAAATCTGTTTGGATGAAATTTCAGTTTGGAAACAAACAGACAAATAAAAATGAGCAGAGTTGATGACAATCGAGTTCTGTTTTATTACAGTTAGGATATAATATTTTTATTTGTTTTCACATCAACTTTCTTCTAAATCATTAAACTTATTTTGCTTTTTAGTTTTTCTTCCTTTTTTTTAAGCCCAGGAAAAACATATGCGTTACTGTGCTATCAAATTGGAATATCCCATTCAACCATACGCCAAGCCAGTCTCCCCTGCTCCCTTTCTCCAAATACCATCTTTTACAGGAAAACCCAGCCTTTGCTTTTTTCCATCAAACAGAAATTCAAGTTCCTGCATGGCTCTGTGTTTCTCACCAACGTACTGTTCCTGGTAGAATTAACTGTCCCAGGTATCAAAAACATACGAAAGCATCAGACCTCTGTGCAGGAGGGGGGTCTCTGGCAGCCCCACCGGTGGAATAACATCTCATCGCTTCCCACCTTACGCCATCCAAGCTTTGGGCCCGATCAGCGTGTCTTTCACTTTCCGGTTTCCTCCATCTCTCTTTCCATCAGCAGCTGGGATATGGAGCAGGAGAAGAACATGGAAGCACCAGCAGGATACCCGGCTTTGCAAGATTTTGAGTGCTGCTGGAGATCCAAAATCCCGGGGAGATCAGGAGTCTCTAGATCATCAAGTCTATGGAGAAACGCCCACTTCTAATCAACGGTGGTTCCCCAAGGATCTAACAAAAATAGACCTCTTGCTCTTCTCTCCCTGCCTTCCAGGGGAGCCTGGTGGGGCTCGTAGGCTCCGTCACCACCCAGCTGTCCTCTCCCACCCTCCGCTCCTGCCCCAAGGCTGGCTTTCCACCTGGACCTGCGCTTGCAGGACTGAGTTGTCCACTCCACGCTGCGCTGTTCAGCTTCCCTGCCCGAGTCTCGCTTTGCCCTGCATTTTATTTCTCAATGGACGAGCTTAACAGAGATGTCTTGGGTTTTTAAAAATAGTTAATATTTAAATATTAATTGAGCCATTAATTACATCTGAGCCCCAGAACAAAACAGCTGTGAATAATTAATGAGAGGGCCTATGGTAAATGCCTCTAATAATTCACAAAGCAACAGAACCAGGTATTTTCAGAGCATTCAGTGAGAGGAGGAGTGGGGGAGAGGGGAGGCAAGCAAATGCACTAACGTCGAGGGAAGGGGCTAAAAGGGGAGATGAAGCATTATGGGCTGTTTGGTGCTGTTCTTCCCAGGCTTTCTCAGCATTATTCATCTCCGTAACAGCCAGCTACTGGGGAGGGGATTTCCTCTGTGATTTGTAGTGGGGGAAACTGAGTCACAGGCAGGCTGAGTCTCCCCCAAAAGCAGACCTAGGAGGAAAACCAGGACTCCTGGCACGCTCTCCCACAGCTGCACCTCAGGTGTTTTGGACCGTGGCTCTCTGAAAAACATCTCTGACAGAGGTCTTGCACCCCACAAAGGAGGCTGCTGTCTGAACAACCTGCACGGCAAAAGAAACCAGTCCCTAAGCCGGAGGGAGGTTTTTATTCGTGCCTTCCCTTTCCCCCTCCTCCAGGATGTTTCAGACACCCACTTCGGAGGCTGCAGTGAGGGAGACGATGCTCTGTAGACACATGCGCATACTTCGCAGGGCCTGGTAACGGACCAACAGAGGATATTTGCGCTTCATAACTGTAATTCTTAATTACAGGTGGTCTGAGCCTCAAGTGAGGCCGAGGGCTTCAGCACTGAACACACACAGCCAGATGACGGAGATCCCCTCGCTGCCTCCCGGAGCTGGGCATCTTAATGGTCTCTTTGTGCTTCGGTTTGTTTGTGCAGGGGAGTGTGACTAATGACCCCATTCACGGACCAGCTTCTCGCCGTGGCTGCCGAGGTCTTCCAGGCAGAGATATTTCACCTCCTGTAACCGCCTGCGAGCCCCGCGTCTCGGAGGCGATCGCTGGGTCTCTCCCTCCACGGCTGCTGGAGAGAGGATCTGTCACAGCTGCCTTGGCGAGGCACGAGTTGTGCTCCGGCAGCGCCGATCGCTCTCCGTAGCTAGAGAGAGCCCGGGCAGCGAGTCCGGACTTAGCTTTAGGCATTGACGTTACAAAAGGGGAATCCCACCTCTGACTTGGCAACGGGCAGCACAGGACAGCTTTTCGTTGCTCTTGGTCGCAGTGAGTAGTAATTGCGTCGCCGGCAGCGAGCAGGCCCTTATGTGTGTTTTACGATCCCGTTTTCCAGTACCCCAGCCTCTGCTGTTGAGCAATAACCCCGTCCTCGCCCTGCGGTTGACTGACAACCATTAAATGAGCGCGGGTTGCCATCCTCCTTGATAGCCCTATAGATACACGACACACACCCCACTGTTACCAAAGCAGCTTCTCTTTGCAAGGGATGAAAATGATACAACTCGCCATGTGCTTGAAAACTGTGACCCTCTCAACCATATTAACAACCGTGTAATCAGCAAGCATCAGGACCTTTCTAATGAAGTGGTGCCATTCTCCCCAACCACATAAAGCATTCGCTAAATGTGTCTTTGTTCCTTTTAACAGATGAAAAATTCAGTCGTCTTCCTTAGCTTATTGACCTCCTACAAATACAGGAGAGAAGGAAATGGATCCCTTTCTGTCTCTAATAGCATGATATTCACAACTTCGAGTTATATAAAGAATAACAAAACGGATTGGAATAATTATTATCAATGTCTACCTCTCTATCCGTGTGGATGTAGCATTCATAAATTAACCAAAAACACTTGCAAATCTGCATAACCAGTTACCCATGTTCCTAATGCTTTCAATTTATCCTAATAGACATTTAATGAATACTTTATAAAGCCTTAGATGGGGAATTTTAAAATCAATGGTGCTATTTTATTGCTGTTTGTATTATCTTTATTTGGACGGTGTCTTAGCACTCTGATGCCCATCGATTTCAGGCCTTGATCAATGAAACAAGGTTTCAGCTTAAATACATTGAGATGCAGAAGCGAAGCTGGATCTGGGGGTAGAGGGTTCTTTCCTAGGTGAGGCAGGGCTGGATTCACGGTCAGGGCTCAGACGAAGAGTAGCGCGAGGTAATCCCAGATGTTGTCCTTGCACGGCTCTCCTCTTACCTTGTGGCTCCTGCAGCTTCTGGGGTAACAACGATTAATTATCCTCACAGCAGCTCTGCTACGGAGGGGGCAATCAGCAGATCTGTGCCCCTCCTTTTGCTCAAGCCGATTCGGTCCCAGGCTGCGAGCGACATTATCCGCATTCAAATCATGGGGATTCTCCTAAATACCCCTGAAAGCCTTGTGCTAGTGCTAGCTCAGCAGCACTTACGTGTTGTGGTGACTATGCCCAGAACCGATGGACAGATATGAAGCTTGACAGCTTCTCCCATCAGTATCAGCTCATTCAGTTCCACGTCCATCGATTTCCCTTTTCTGTCTCTGGTTCCCTCCAACCTGGCTGAGTGTAGGTGAATCCTATAATGAAATGGATGAGGTCCACAGTAACACCAGTGCTTTTTTGGATGGGTTTTGGGGAAGAGCGCTCTGAGCTAGGAGACAGCGTGGAGATTTTTCCTTGGATTTGAAATCAAAACCAAATTGCAAGGCAACCTGGAATTTTTTTTCCCCCTGTCTGGAGGTGACTGCAAATTTCACGCAGTTTGTCAAACTGGGAAGATGTTGCATGAAGTATGACTGTTTATTACATGATTTACTATGAATTTCCATTTAAAGCGTGGAAATATGCAGAATTTAAAGCTCTACTGTGAAAGGTTCATGCAGCTTTGCTGTTCAGCCCATTGTATCATTCATGCAACAGTTGTGAGCCCTTAAAACCATTTCCTGGCAGCTTAGGAGGTGCCCCGAATGGTTTTCAGCAACAGAAATTTGAATTGCAGGCTGGAAATCAGGTTTAAACAGCAAAATCAGATCCCCTCTCTTCTCCTTGGCCGGTTTGGGACTATAGGATCTCAGTGTAAGGTGGGTACCATAAACCAGAGCTTTGGCCTGGACAGCATTGGGGTCTGGATGTTTGGTTTTGCTCCCACTGTAGCAGGGAGTTTCCTTAAGGATGTGTCTTATCACAGAATCACAGAATCGTATAGGTTGGAAAAGACCTTTAAGATCATCGAGTCCAACCATTAACCCAGTACTGGCAAGCCCACCACTACACCATGTCCCTCAGCACCTCATCCAAACGTCCTTTAAATACCTCCAGGGATGGGGACCTCACCACTGCCCTGGGCAGCCTGTGCCAGTGCTGGACAACCCTTTCGGTGAAGTAAAATTTCCTAATATCCAGGCTAAACCTCCCCTGGCGCAACTTGAGGCCATCTCCTCTCGTCCTAAAAATTATGTCCCACATTAAATTGCTTTATGCACAGTGCTGGATCTCTGGGCATGCCAGGCATTGTGCGTTAAAGCAATGCTGGTCTTCCTGCTAACCGCATGGCTTCAAGGAAAACTGGAAGTGCTGGTGCGTGCTAGAAGCAGCTTCCAGCCTTCCCGCAAACCTGCTAATAATGGGGGGAGAGCTCGAGTATTTTCCCAGGTTTGGCTCCAGCCAGGATGAGCTGGAGAGTTTATTCCCTTTGCTACAAGGCAGACCCTCCAGTGTGTTTGAGCGAAGGGAACTGGGTAGTGTCCGCTGGGGAAAAAGGAAAGAAACGTCTTTTGGGAGCTAATACCACCAAACTGAATAGAAAGAGGTGGGTCCCTTCCCACCAGGGACAGGTAGAAGTTCTCACTCAGCCAACAGAAGCAGCTGCCTGCTGGGACCTGAATCCATATTCTCCCTTACATTGCAGGAGGTCACGCTGATGCACTTTCCTGAGAGATCCGCTTTATTTTGCATTGATCACTTGAAAATTCACAAGAATAAGGACTGGAGTGGAGATGGAACCACTGGACTCAAGTCATGATCACACGCATCCCCGTGTGGATATTGAATTGTTCTCAGCCAAGTGGAAGAGGTTTCACAGGAGTGGAGAGCTCTGAGTCCCAGAATAGCCTGAGGTCAGGATTTAGTTCTAGCATGAGTGACCCGAGTTTAAGTCCCTCCAGGAAGTGATGGGAATCATGCTCAAGGCTTCCCCTGGGATATTGAAGCTTTCCATCATGAAAAGATAATCTTTTCTCATCCTTGCCCTTGTGAACAGCATGCACCTAAGTCCCTGCCATCCATCCTCCCTCCTTTGCTTTTGTGAAACTCATCTGCTTTGCCTGGCCGTGCTGTTTTTACTTGACTTGGCAGGTTTTCAGGCTTAGGCAAGAAAATCCCAAATCAGATAATTTCTGAAATCTCCCTTCTGCTCTCCCTCTGCAATTTCTTAGTTCAACCAAGCAGCTACTACCGGTAGAGCCCTACTCTCGTGTCAGGGCTGTGGCTCAGCTGCACCCCTCATGCTAATGCATTGCTGAGGGCACTAATTAGGGCTCCCAGGACCTAGTGCACAGCAGGTTCAGCCCATCACATGTCTGCTGGGCAAGGCCAGAGCTCACACAAGACTTTGCGTGAGCCCTCCCTGACCCGTGGGCAGCAGCTTTTCCACCTACCTCAGCCTGCCGCCGAGCTCCTTGCTGGCTGCCTGGCTTGTGCAGCTCTAGGTTTGTCCACAAAGTCCCATCCCAGAGACTTCTGCACCTCAAGTCCCATCCCAGAGACTTCTGCACCTCTTCGTGGGGACCCTTCTGCTCTTGAGTTGCTGATGCCCTTCAGGAACACACAAGCTCCAAGGGCTGGACCTCTCTCCCTCAGAGCAGAAAGCTGATGTACCTGGTTAATATTCTTCACTGTCCCTGCACATCCTTTCCCCTTCCAGCCCTCTGGATCTATTCTCCCTCCAGCCCTTTTCTGCCTCCTACACGGACATCCAAGCATTTTGGAATTCAAGGATCAGCCTCTCTCTCCTCTGCCCTTCATCTCCAAAGTGCCTGCGGGGCATAGACCAGGTTAATCTGCTGGCTGCTAATCTCCCCAGTGACAGGGGATAAGAAAAGGGACAATATGGGAAGGTCTGTGGGTCAGCCCATGGCCTGGAGGCCTCTTAACCCTTTCCTCCCCTGAGTCCCTCGGGTCCTGCCTGGAAGAATTCTGCCTGTCAGAAAGGACAATGACGATTTATGCACGAAGGTCAAATAAACCATCCTACTCAGATATTCCCCCCATCGTGTCCCTCCTCCTCCTCTCCGAAAAATACTCTCTCCCGTAGGGCTTGTTAGACACTTTCCTCTCCTATGGCTGCAGAAGATCTCAGGGGATCCAAAGAAATTTTGACACCTTGCTGTTTTGTTCTTGCTGTTTTGGTGGGAAGTTAGACATCTGTGCCTGTTGTGTGTCCAAGTGCTTGCGTTGCAGTGGAGACGGCCGTGGACACTTGGCTGAAGCTAGCCTCACCTGGCGTGAAACTTCTGGTTACCATCACGCGGTTGCCGAACAGGACAGCTGGGAAGTAACTTGCATGTTAGGTGCAAGGACTGAACCCATTTCAGATGGTTTTCTTCCAAACTGTGCGTGGCTTTTCAGCAAAGCAAGCTGTCCTCACGTGGTGCGTGAGCTCCTCCAGGCAAACCCAGGGGAGAGATGCTCCTACGCCAGGTCATAGGGCCACCCTATGGGTGGGCAGTCACCTCCGGGCTGTTCATCTGACTGCGACAAGGATGACCACAGCTGGGGAGGAAAAGCGCTGAACACCAGCCTCTGAGCCACCAAAGCACCAGGGAGCGCACTGGGAGCGCTGGTGCCATCTAGGACCAGAAAGATGGGGTTAAAAATGGGGGGATAAGTGCAGCGGGAATACAGTACCTGAGACACAGGGCTGCTTTGATCCCATTCCCCAGGAGATGCGGGTACACAGGCGCCGTGAAAGCACAGACAGCTTTGTCTCCTCTGAGAGGAAAGAAACCTGCCGCCGGGATAAACTTTCCCCACTTTAGATGCCTCCCCTCGGCTTCGCTGACGCCCTGTGCTTGCTTTCCCCGGAGGAGCAGGGACAAAAGCACACTCCTGTCACCAGATAGCCTTGCAAGGACTCCCGGCTGCCCGCACGGGCAACCTGCCGGGCCTCGTCCCGCACGGCTGGGGGCACTGGGGAGGGTTTGTTTGCAGACGGGCATTTACCGCCTGGAAAGGCTGGCTGAACTGCTGCCCAAGTGTAATTTCGGCTCAGTCCTCCTTTGTCCCGAGAACAAAACCAGCCTGCACCGTACAGCTGCTGCTGCGCGCTCACGGGCCGTTGTCACCCGCAGAGGGGCTCTGGGGTAAAATGGCCTCTTGTTTCCCACCCACGGATGTTGGTGCTGACCCTGCACCTCCGGAGCAGTCTGCTCGGACCACTCCACCCCTCGACCTGGCTCGCAGAGCATCAGGCTGGGCTTTTCCTCCGCCGTGACCTCTGCTGGTGTTAGAGGAGGGGGAGCAGGGCTCCAGGGGTGCTGGGCAGGGGGGGCGAGGGTGGGGACAAGTCTCGGGGACAGCAGCGACAGTACCTGAGTGAGTCGTGGAAGTTTCTGCAACTGGCGGACAAGAGACTCATTTATTCAGACAAGCTTTTCTGCCTGCGGGTCTCCCAGAAGCAAAGCAGTTTCCTCAAGTGGCTTTGACACTTGGAATTAATCCTTGATTTGTTTTTGCTAATTTCCCTTCCCTGCTCCCGGAGGGTCAGGATTCAAGATGCTCAGGTGGTTCAGCGGGGCTGTCTCAGATCGGCACCAGCCTCCGCTCCCAGCCCCGCCGTACGCAGCTCCTCTAGACTTCGCTGTGCTAAGTCCCGCTGGCATCAGAGGATTTCGGCTTCAGCCCATGTTGGCGATGCTCGCTGGAGGCATCGTATGAATCACAGAATCACAGAATCGTATAGGTTGGAAAAGACCTTTAAGATCATCGAGTCCAACCATAAACCTAACACTGCCAAGCCCACCACTACACCATGTCCCTGAGCACCTCATCCAAACGTCCTTTAAATACCTCCAGGGATGGGGACTCCACCACTTCCCTGGGCAGCCTGTTCCAATGCTGGACAACCCTTTCAGTGAAGAAAAATTTCCTAATTTTTCACAGCCCATGCTGTCCAGGTGAATGGCACAGCCCAGGCAGGAAAGACATTCCTGTTTCAGGTGGTCTCAGTGATGCTGGTGTGGGTTTGGCATTGGTCGGTGTCTGCCGGCTATGGCCGAGGGAGCACGGGTGGAGCATGGGGAAGAGATGCAGTGAGACAGGATTTGCAGTCAGAGCTGCGGGGAAACGGCTGTCCACCTGCAGATGCTCAGGACGCAGCCCTGCTGCCTTCGCTTAACCCCACTTTAATGAGACGACCTCTTTCTGTACTGAGTTTCCATCTTGTGAGCATCGAGGCACAGTCGTGTCTGCAGAAATTGGGGGATTGTGCCCAAATCTTGCCCGAATCCGGGAGCGTCTACCCGGGCTGTGGACCTGGAAGTGCTCTGGAGTCACAGCAGAGGCAGCGCTCCGGCAGCCAGGCAGAAATGGTGCAGCAAGAGCAAAACAAGTCCAAGCAAAACCCTCTGGATGAATCTTTGCCAACTCAAAATGCTGCCTTGAATGCTGACGTGTCCTGGTTTGATGCTTTTCTCGATAGCACATGTTGACATGTTTTTCATTTCACAATGACTGCTTGAAACGAAGCCTGCTGTTTCTGATCATAAAAATATTTCCCGTAGCTGGAAAAAGTTGAAATGAAGGTGGCGAGTTTGAAAATTATCAGATTAGCTTCATGTCAATCCCTGATGATTTATGTTTGAGCTTTTTTTCATGCACATTTGGCTTTCCTTTTTTATTCTGTTTAGAAACTGAAAAAAACCCTACCGGTTTTCCTAAGGAACAGAGAATCTGAGTCCAGTTCAGAGGAACGCAAATTGTGTGCGTGTGTAAGGCTGAGATATTTTTGCCATGAAAAAGACGAGGGTGATCTCTAATAAGCACCAGAGCAATGAGTATTGCTCATGTAAAGAACTTTCCTCTGGTCTGGTTGCAAGGTGTAGTGAATAACCCAATATTAGAACTACTCAGGAAAACCAAATAGTTTTTACTTTCATCAGATAATCACAAACTGACATTTCTTGAGTAATTAAAAACCTAAACCCAAACAATTTCAGAAGAAAGCTAAAAGGAGGTGAGAAAATAAAAAATGTGGGCTACAGATAAAAAAATATTAGTTTTTAGGTTCTTGGTTTTCCAGTAAAGAAAGGAATTTTTTAGGGAATCAGAGTGTTTCCCATGAACACTTCTGTTTAATCACAAGGGTATTTTTATGAAAATGAAAACAGTAGGGGAAAATTTTTTGTTTCCCACTTACACAATTTCTTCGGGGCTCAGTTTGGAAATAATCAGCTTTCTAGAGGGAGGACTGGGGACATTTTGGCCATCCTTACTGCTGGGGATGGATCCCTAATGCCAGGAGCCAGGTCTTGAGCCCTGGCTGGGGGGTTTCTGAGCCAGATCCACTCCAAAGGGTGCAGAGGGGCTCACCGCCCTGGTCTGCGTGGGGTTGTTGGTGCTGGTGTCAGCAGAAGGCTGACAGGGATGCTCTCATATGCCGGGGATGCTCTTGTGCACCGGGGATGCTCTTGTGCACCGAGGATGCTCTTGTACGCAAAGATGCCCTGGGGGTGCACCAGGGGCGTCCCACATGGACCAGAGCAAAGGTGCTGTGATTTAAACCCATCGGTCCTGCTCCCATTTTTGGCATCCTACCCGTCGAGGGGAGCTCCCTCCTCCCCGCCGGCTTCGCCTCCCTTCCCCCATGGCCCCCTCCTCCCCCTCCCAGGAGCCGTGCAAGCCCTGGCTCCTCCGAGGGGTAATTGAAGCAGCACGTAGAGCATATGGCCAAGCAGGGATCCCTGCTGGTGCACCAGCTGTGAACTGGGTGCTGGGACAGAGCAGGCGGCGAGAGGCTCCCGTCTCCCTGTCTGGCTGCCTCCCCCTGCCCAAGCAGCTATTCAAATGACACCTCTTAAGGAGGTCTGCGTTTTGGGGGCTCACTGGCTGCCTGGGTGCCGACGGTGGGGTGGGGTTAGTGGTCAAGGTTTCATCCTGGGCATCCTTGCATTGCTGTCTTCCCCTCGCCCTCAGGTCCCCCCTTGACGGTGTTGCCCCTCCCCACCTCCCCAGCCCGGCTGCTCTGCCCCTGCTCCTGCGATGTTCCAGCTCTGCTATGGGATTCGGGGTCCCAGGTGGTTCGTGGGGCAGCTCGTAGGCTTGACGGGCACCTGCCAGCAGCCGTCCAGGAGTGGGTCCCCCTGCACCAAGCTCTTTCCCGTCAGAAGACCCTGACTTTGCAAGTGAACTCGCTCAAGTTGCTGCAGACCCCCTCCTCTGCCCTCACAGCTGGGCCTTGGTCTCCCCAAAGTTGTGTCCTTTGCCCCTCCAAGAATCCCTGAGACTCTGTGGGGTGCAGGGTCTTGGGGCAGGAGCTCGGGTGGCACTGCTCTGCGGTGGGAGATGTGTCCCTCCAAGGATGGTCCTGCTGCTGCAGCTCCGGTCACTCCCTTCCTGCCACATGGGCTGAGGTGGTGGTCCTCCATAAAGTGTTTTCACATGACATGGAAGAAGAAGCCATGTGAGATGTCCAAAGCCCCCTAGTGCCCTTGCATTTCTTCTCAAGTCAGCTACGGGACTGTCCTGGCTGGGTGAGTTTTCAGCCCCTTCGCTGCTGTGGTATAACTTGACAGCCCCGTGCCTCAGAGACCAGCTTAAGCGGTGATACAGCGACCCACCCTCGTCCCACATCACCCATCAGACTAGGAGTGGGACAACCTTGCGCTACACGCGTTGCACCACCCCACAAGGTAGCTCAGGCTGGCACTGCGGTTCAGATCAAGTCCAACAGCTGCTGCCGTGCTTCCCTTCTGCAGCTCAGCTTTGGGATGAGCCAGACAATGCTGGGGAGATGTCTTGTCCTTAGGCACTCCAACAGGTACTGACCAGGCAGAGGGGATTGGAGCACGGGCCCATTCTCACCTTGCTCTTCCCCACATGGATTTTTTTTTGCCACTTTCTAGCCTGCTGCAGGGCTGGAGCCTTCATTTCCTATTTTCCACGTGACGTGTCCCACGAGGCAGCTACCTGCCATGAGTCGCATGCTATCGTGTATCCTCTTGTGTGTCTCCTCAAAGGTCCCCTTAGAAAAGACCAAATGAGAAATCACTCCACTCCCAGCCTTCCTCCCCGCACTGCGCAACCCTGCAGCCATCTCTCTGTGATGGGGGCTGACAGGGAGAGGGACACCTGAATATAAGGGACACGTGGATATTACAAGCGCTGCAGGACACACTGGGGAACACCATTCAGAAACATCCCCATGGGGCCACCTGAGACACGGCAAAATCTGTTATCTCAGAATCAGTTTTGGCAGCACAAGAGATTTGCAGAGAAGGTGGGAGCTCCGGCACCATATTTACTATTTCTGGGACATCTGATTAATATGGGTGCTGTCCCTGCACGGAAGGGCTTGGGAGGTGGCCACCCTCCAGCCTCCTGCCCTGTCCTCTGCCCCACTCCCCAAATAGCCTTTCATCTTCAAGGCTTCACCCCTGCCTTAGGTAAGGACCCGCGGAAGGAGGGCAGCCAACAGCAAGTCCTCAGGACAAGGGAGACAGCAGTCTTCCACGCATAGAGGGGATGCACTGAGGGCTCTGTGTCCATGGGGGTTGGCAGGACAGCAGCCCTCACTGCAACGGGGATCAAATTGGGACAGTGGAGAGGACACCTGCCCTCCTGCCTGGCAGAGAAGGGGATGATGTTGTCCCTGCGGGGAGGGCTGGCTCTCCGGTGTCCCTTTTCAGGTGTGGCTGTGACACTGGGGAGGGAACAGCCTCTCAGTGCCACTGCTCTGTCTAGATCCAGCTGCCATTCAGCCTTGAAAAACCACAAGGGTTACCAGTGGGTGGCATTTTACTGCCAGCATGCGAGATGGTTTGAAAAATCACAGGGAAGATGGGGAATGGGTGAAGCCAGACACCCCCAGACCTCAGGTCTGCCAGCACTGGCTCCCCTCCAGCCCTGCACTCCTCAGCACACCTAGCTGGAGAGGACCTCTGGGCACGGAGCGGTTATGGGGAATCAGACTTCCTTCCAGCCCAGAGAGGCAGGTCCTGACCTCACCCATCTTCCCGCACGGCTGTGATGCTACAGTGGGTTAGTTGGTCCCATCCCAAGATGGGACATGTTTATATTTGGAGTTGGGGATGGTGGTGGTTCCGTTTGTGGTGGATCTGGCTTTGGAATCTGGGATGCTTACAGGTGGCTGGGCAGTTTTAGGACTCCCCTGGCTCCCCATGGTGCTCGTGGCACCTGCCCTGACATGCATACCCATCTCCACCTCCATCCTGCTGCTCCCTGCCCACCACATCCCTTGGAGAGTCCATGGCGGGTCTGCTGGGCACTGACACCATCCCTACCTCCTGTCTCTGTGTCTGAACAAGCAAACACTGTAAAGCACTGAGTGCTTGTCTGTCCCGCTCCTGTCACAAGGAGTAAAAGGTTCATAGGGTTTCCCAGGGTGACGCAGTGAGGTCCCTGCTCACAGTTGCCACGCCTGTTTTGTGTTGTTATAGCCAACGCCATTCAGCCACCAGGTGCTTATGAGCCATCCCTAGGTGATACACCTGATCCAAGGAGGTGTTCCGGATGGATCTTGCCAGCCTAGGTCCCCTCCATCACTGCCTTCAAGAGCTGCATGAAGAGTAAGGTCTGTGTGAGTGCTGGGATAGGAAGGTATGAGCTTTTCCCTGAATCCTCCAAAGAACTTGTCATTGTATCATCCAGGATAGAGACGAAATCTTTTCCCACTCATTGCCCTGAAACCGGATTTGGCTCTGGTGCCTCTTTCTATCCTGCACTGAGTACATTGCCAACACTACCTTTGATGGAAGGACTCACCATTCCTTCTGTTTCCAGGGCTACCACAGCCTTCCACCTGGCCACTGGTAATGGCTTCATCTTCCTGGTCAGGTCTGGGTTCTCCCAAGCAGAGGAGATGTCCTTCTTCCAGCTTCTGTCTCTCTTGTCTCTTCCTGTCCCCCAGGACCGAGGACCAGGGAGGCTGGGTCTTCTCCCTTGTTGCTCAAGTGGCTTAACCTGGGAAGGGTGATCTGGTGTTTCACCACCTCCGTCCTTGCTCCACCACTGTCTGGGCAGCAATGAACCCCTATAACTGAGTACACGTGGTATACACTTAAACTCACTAGCTGGTGGTGACACAGCCACGTGGACTATGAGACAGAGGTGAGTGGCCCAAGACATCCAGGAACCAACCCTGGACCACCTGGCTTACAGCATAACTGGGATTCCCTCCAAGGTGGAAGCATTTGGGACATCTCTAGTCTTCAGGATCACATCTCCATGTCCTGTCAAAAGCTGACAGAGTGAAAAAGGCTCCAGTTCCTCCAGCACCTGCCAGGCTCATCTTCTAGGATGATCACAGAGCTTCTCCCTCTGGGTGTCAGGACAATGTCCCAGCCACCCATGCTGGGCTCCCAGCTGGTTCCCCATGTAGGGGAGGGGGCAGGGGGAGACTCTTTACTGAAAGGAAAGGGGCTTCATTTGGACCAATTATTCTCAAACTGAGGTGGAGGAAGCCATCATTTCAGCGTTTCCCTTTTTTTTTTTCCCCTCCTTTTACATTTGTTGTGTGTGTTTTTTTAACACTCTGGCAATGGCTGAATATCACACAAGTGCCCTGTCAAGAGATATATTCAATAAACACTTGACACCCAAGCTCAGGAATACATGGCCCGTGGCAAACATGAATTATTCAAATGGAAATCAAGATAATTTTGCTTCTAACTCAGAAAACTAAGTCGCTCTCTTTCTTTCCTTATTTTTCCTCTCCTCCTCTCCTCATTTTCTTCCTGTTCTTTCTTTCTTTCTTTCTTTCTTCCTTCCTTTCTTTCTTTCTTTCTTTCTTTCTTTCTTTCTTTCTTTCTTTCTTTCTTTCTTTCTTTCTTTCTTTCTTTCTTCTTATCTTTTCTTTCTTGTTCCTTCTTTTTGCCTCTCTCTCTTGCTGGAAATCCTAACTGCATTAATTTCTAGGGAACTCCCTTTGCTGAATATACCAAGGTGAGGACCGGAAAGAATCTTCTTTGGATGAGGAGATAGTCTGCATGTTTGTCTGCACTGGAGATAGACGTTGGATCATCCAGCCAAAAACTCACCTCTTAGTCAAACGTGACTTGTTTGGGAGAAGCAGGATGTCACAACTGGCCTTTGGGATGCCTTTCCTGCATGACTGGGCCTTCCCTCTGCTCAAGTAAGTCTCCTGCCAGCTGTGGGAGTTGGTCAGGATGGGGTGGGCTTATGGCATGGGGGGTTTGGAATGCTGGGGTTGCGTGGGCAGAGCTGCCTAGGGATCCCTGCTCCAGAAGGACCTGGGTTGGACTCATGAGACCAGGGATTAGCAGTAGGCTGAAGAGCTGAAAGAATGTAGAACGGGGCCACAAAGTAGAAATGGTAGTGATGCCCAAGGCTAGAGGAAAGGAAGGGACCTCTATTCCTACCTCTACTCATTATCTCCCTTCCTCTTCCTCTCCCTCTCTCATTTCTTAGAAATGTGGTCTCGAGCTGGTCGGCACCAGGTGGTACCAAAGGCATGGCTCCTGGCAGCTCTTCCCCAGCCTGGACTCAATGGGACACTGAAGCCCTGTTTACTGAGAAGAGCCAGAGGTGACTCTGAAGAAGGCTTGACCAGAGTCGTGGGCAGCAGAGGGGGCATTGTCCTGTTTCCTCCCACCATCTGGAAAGCCTCTTTCCAGCTGTCCATGGACTTCTCTTCCACAGACCGACTGAGCTTTGGCCTCTCTGCTGACTAATACCTTGGTGCCGGGGAGCGCTGCCTGCTCAGACGTGGGCTGACGTTCTCCACGGAATCACGGCACAGAAAAGAACTTAAAGAGTTTGTCTCTGCACAGAAACACGCTGGCTTTTGATATGGTGCTTTGGCTTACGAAGAAATGGAACACGCTTGAGCCCTCCGGGCACACAAGGGACTGTTCAAAATGGCACTTCTGGGCTATCCAGGCTTTGAGGTGTGCAGACACACGTAGCAATGCTGTTCCCATTGGTGTCTGCAGCGCTTTAGGAGCCATGGGGCTGCAAGATGGGTCAGAGGAGAAGCAATCCCACCAGCAGTCCACGGGGTCTCAGCCACCAGCTCCTGGCAGAACCTGATAGCAAGTAGGACAGTGACGATGCTTTCCACAGCTTCCATGGCTGCTTTCGTCTGGTCGAAGCTGTTAACTATTTTACGGCTCTTCTTCCTCCCTTCCCTGGTAACATGCCCCCTGGGTGGGAGTAGGCTCCAGCCAGCTCTACCCTTCCTTCCTCTCCCTTTCTCCAACCTTGCTGGCAATGCTGGAGTTTCCCCGCTCCTGGTGAATGGCCGTGGTTACTTGTGAGGTTGGGACTGGCTGTCAGCCAATCACAGCCCAGCAGCAGGGATCTAATAGCCCCGGCGCCAGCCATTTAAGAGGAAGGAGAATATAGGTCATCAGTGACATCATCTCTCGGAAAGATGGGGAGGGGGGGTGAGAGGGGAGGGGGAAGCAATCGTTTAAATTTGGAGAGGAGCTAACTGGAAATTTGGGCCATCAGGAGAATAATGGGCCGAGAGGAAGAGATGGGGATATTAATAGAGCTGGTTTCTGTAAGAGCTGGAGCGAGCAGCAAGGGATAGAGAACCACAGAGAGCCTCCGCGTCGGCAGGCGTGTGTGTGCCGGAGCAGGCTGGGAGCCCCCAGGGGCCCGGGAGCATCAGCCTGGATTCCTGCATGGCCACGCTGTGCAAAACCTCCCTCTGCGTCCCAGGAGCCCAGCCGGTCTCTCCTCCTGCTCCTCACCCAGTGGTCTTCCATCCCCCCTCCATCCCATCCTGACCGCCTGCCCCTGCCTCCCAGCCACAGCAACCACCACCCTGAGAAACCCTCTGAGAAACCCCAGTGGGTTCACGGGGACCGGTGTGGAGCTTGGTGTGGGTCCCACTTGCTCCTCTCTGCCCGGCCGCTGGTGCCGCCTGAGCCCAGTTGCCTTCATCCCCGCAGTGTTTGCATCCTGAATCAGGCAGATGCAACACCCCCAGGCAAGTTTTGGTTGCATTTGTAGATGAAGATCCTTGACAGCATCTCCCTGCTCACTCAACAGGGCCCCAGAGAGACAATGGTATCTCCAACCTCGGAGATGTTCAAACCTTGCTACATAAAGCCCTGAGGAACCTGCTCTAACTGGCCCTGCTTCAAACAGGGTGTTGGACTGGAGACCTCCATGTACCTCTTCCAAATCTGGGACTCTATACCCCTTCAAAGGGCAGAGGACTTGCAGACACCACCCCTCCTGGGACATGACTTGGACATCCTTTTCCAGAGGGCAACCCAGCTCCACCTCGCCCCATCTTCCTCACTTGATAGACGTCCGAGAGGTACCTCTCAGAGCAGGGCTGTGTGTCTGGCTGCGTCAATAAGTGGAAGAGTGCTGGGGAACAGCCCTCCTGGGTGCCAAAACTCTCTTGGCAGCATCTTACGCTATCGGGGCATTCCCTGGTGTGGTTTGACCTGAACCAACCAGTACCCTACCAGAGCAAACTGGGGATGCACTCGGGGCGTAGCGCAAGTCCCAGAAAGCAGCCTGCACAAGTCAAGGGTGCCCAGCAGTGGGGCCACGGGCTATTCCACATTTTTCTACCTCTGGACCAAACACCTTTCACAGCTACATTTAATGCTCTTCACTCCTACCAAGCTCTCGCTGTGCCCGATCTGTGGCCACCTCAATTCCCCACCGCCCGCGAGTCTCCGTGTTTGCTGCATGGCTTTGCTGTGCTGCCGTGGGACTGCAATGGAGGAGAGCAGGAGAGGGAGAGGGGCCGTGCTGCCAGCTGAAGGAGGTGCAGGAGTTGAATATGTGTGAAGAGGGGAGGGAGAAAGAAAGGGAGTGTTCCCCTTGTTAAATATTTACGATCCCAGGCGGGTGATGTGATATTTCCTACCCTCTAGGAATTCCTAGGGACTGGCAAGGATGACCAGAGAGGAACAGGGGCTCTCTCCCAGCCTTGTCTGAGCAGCAAAACCTTGTCTCTATGCCAGAGGTGTTTGAGGTCTTGGGGAGAGCACTGTCCCTGGAAAGGTCTGACCTTTCCGGCGGGGCATGGAGGCCGTTAATCCTTTGCTTTTCAAGGCAGGTGGTGGTGCTGGGCTGGGCTTGGACAGGCTCTAGCAGAGCTGGCCGAAGCAGGGGCCTGGGGTTTCTTCCTAGCTGGGAGAGGAAGGAGAGAAGTGCTTTATTCCCTGTGGAAGAAAGTCTAACAGGGCAGAGTTTATGAATTCATCTTTCCCCTTTCCCTCCTCCTTTTGCAATCAAATAGCTACGGCAGCCATTGTGGACTCTCTTCTGGAGGTCTTTCTTCTTGGGCTGAAGGAGGAGGTCAACCACCTCTTTCCTTTTCTTCATCAGCATCCTCCAGTGACCACCAAACTCTGTGCACCACTATCTGCCTTTCGTTCCTGTACCTGGGTAGAGCCGGTGTTACAACTGGAGCTGCCCACACACGTGGTGTGTGAACCACTTTTGATGTGCGTGCAAGTAAAGTACGACTAGCGTATTTTTTTTTTTAGGAAAGCAATGCTGCCTACTGTATTCTTTGTTTGTCTCAGGACCTGGGTCAGTTACTGTGGGTCTTAGTTGCTCTTTGTTGACCTCAATGTAGTTACCTGTGCTCACACTGAGTTCCCAATGAATTCCCCAGAAACCACAGTCACGAGGACAGTCCAGTTGGCAAACTCAGGACATGACCAGAAATGCTTCAGTCAGTGGCTTGTCTTGGTAGAGGGGCACCAGGGTGTCGCTTCATCTGTGATATACAGGTCAGACTGGCCAGAAAAAAATGGAGAAGCTGCCCAAGCTGAATAGAAATGCTCACTTGCCCCTTTGCTGCTAGAGGGGTCTTCCTGGTCCCTGCACGGGGCTTGTCTCATCTTTGGTAGTCTGTTCCTGGACGCTGCATCTCTTTTTTCCAGCTCCTAATCTCATGATATTTCGTGGAGGTCGTGTTTTGAGGTCCTTGCTGCTATTCCTCAGCAGTAACTTCAGGAAGGGGGCCAGTACTTGAAGGTCCTGGCTGACAGGCTGGGCTGTTGAACTGCTTTCTGACTGTAATTCAGCGAGGACACTTGCTTAGGAAGCAGATGGGAGATGGTGGGAGCCAGGCTGCCCAGCTGGCTGCTGCTCCAGCCATTTGCAAGGCAGGTCTCACTGAACCAGCTCCCTGCTCCAGGAGGGAGGAGGGCAGGCAAACCTCATTCATCCCCTGGATTTTCCTGGCAGCGCAAGTGTACCTGAGACGGTGGCATGCTGCAGAGGAAGAGGTGCCCTACAGCCCCTTCCCAGAGGCTCTGCCAAATTAATTGTGCTACAAATACACACAAATGAGGAAAAGAGTGTGAATATCCCCAGAACAAAAATGGTCCTCAAAGGGGATCATGTGAGGGTGACTTTGCCTGCCCCTTCAGCATTTCATCAGGCAGCAGGGTTCATCTCCTGCGGCAGAGGAGTCCCTTAAAAGAGAGGTCCCCTTACAAACAGGGAAGCCTTGCGCATGTTTTCCCCTTAGTTTTCCAACAAAACTGAGCTGCTGAACTGTGCAAAGGGAACAGCGTGAGCTGGGGCAGATCCCCAAGTCAGGAAACAGGCTTTGTAAGCAGCTGAGCATCTCCCAGGGGCAGATTACTCAACCGCTTTGCTGTTCTCCTCTTTGTTTGGGCTAAGGGACAGTTGTCTTCTTGGGAACAGAGCTGCCAGTGGCAAAAGCTGGAGTGGAAATAGCCAGGAGCCGTGCAGTGTCAACCACTGAGCTTCTGATGGGTTTTCAGGCTGGGCTGCACCGCTGCATGTAGGGACCAGGGCTGGATGTAGCTGTGGTGGGGAGGAGGGACCCAGCGTGTCCGTCCCATGGAGGACAGTCAAGGAGAAGTGTATGGGGCAGGGGTAAGAACTGGTGTGCCTCTCCTCACCCACCTCAGTCATAGCCGGGTCACTGAGTTTGTCCGTCTTGCACACTAATAATGTAAAAGCTGTGAGAGGCTGGTGTGGGGCTGCGCTGCACAAGCTGGGACCCTTGAATTTTTTGCAGTCCATCTCTCCTGCTGGTGCCCACGGGCCCCTCTGCTGTCCTTCCCACATCCCGTGCATCCCCATCCCACTCACTATCCTGCACCCAAGGTTTCAGCCAAGGCCAGACCGTCCTGCGACTGAAGGACACCTTTGCACAGCCACCGTGGCCTAGGGCAGGGAGCTGCCGGGGGGCCAACACCTCTGAGCCACGGGCGCAGCCTTGGCAATAGCAAAAACTGCTTTTCCTGCTGGATGGCTGAGGAAAACGTTCCCTCTGAGGCACAGAAAGGGAAACTTGGGCTTCTTATGTAAAATAAAACTGTTGGTACAGGGGAAGAGCCCCTCTTTTCCAGTGGAAAGCATGCGTTCCCACAGAACCCAAGCGCACCCTAAAAGTGGGCTAAAACATGCCCTTTGCAGTCTGCATGGGCTTAAAACGAGCGTGCTTAGCACCAGTTACACAATAGAAAGGGCTCAGGTACTCTCTGGCTGCAAATACATTTGATACACTGAAAGGGTTGCGGGAGCGTATCAGACGAAGTTCCTTACTTTGCTCAGGCAGCCTATCAAATATTTAACGGGCTGCCATAGGCAATTACATTAGAGGAGATAGTTAAACACCCCCTACCCTAGGGCACCCCCCTGCAATGTAAATCAAACAAATTGGACTCTTTTCACAATTGACACACACGATTTTACTTACTGTAAATAATTTAGTATTAAAAAGTCGAGCTACACTTTGCCCCATCTGGATTTTCTTTTCTCTTGCTCTCTCTCCTGCTCCGCAGAGTCGAGCAGCGTGGACTCCGGGCTCCTAATGCAATAGATGGAGTGGAGGAATTTTGCTGCCTGGGTGAGCTGTTAAAAGATTCCCATTTCCTAATGGAAGAAACCACACTCAGGAAACTTGTGAAGCTGCCCATTTAAAACAGTCGGAGATGTTCCCTGCCAGCTAACAAGGGATGGGAAAAATCCCTCCCTCCGGAAGGAGTTTAGTCTATTGCTGGTTGGCATCTCCTGGGGTCGTAGCAATCTCCTATAAAAGTTGGCTGAATGGTTGCACTTTTTAATTAAAAGCTATCTTTCACGATTAGGCTCAGCGGGGTTTTAATAAGGATTTTTACAAGCTGGATTGCAGCATTGGCCTGCACGGATAGTCTTTCTCTTACACCTAAAGTGCTAGACCTGTGCATTAAAATACGCTGTGCTATTCAGGCTAAGGGAGAGCTCTCGTTGCCATCAGGAGCTATTTCTGTATTCCTCTCCCAGCCTCCAGAAAAACAGGCATTTTGAAAGCATGATATTTTGAACCATGACTTGATGTCTTTTCCTAATTCCAGCACAGAATTTGGGCTCCCTCGAGTCTTCTGTAACGCCACTCTGCCACAGAGTCACGTGGGGTATCACTTCGGCGTGTCGTGATCATGTTTTTGATCTCACAACAAGTTTAAATCAGCCCAAGTACCCTGCGCAGGAGAAATGTTCTCCTCGATGCCATGGGCCTCTCTCAGAAATGAGACAGCTTATAGAGTTTAGCGCATCTGTTAAAAAGCGCTTGGGGCTTGATTTTCTGTTCCTGCACTCAAGCAGGCAATTTAAACCTTCACCCGATCACGGTGTACGGACCCCCGGCAGGTAGAGCCGCTTGCACATTTTCTGACAAAACCAATTTTCATCAGAAAATGTCAATTCCGATGAGATCGAAGCATTTTAATCCCCAAACATCTTAATTTTGACGGATGGATCCTCCCCAGGGTTTCCACAGATGGCGGCGGGTTGTGTCAGAGCTGCCAAGCGGCCGAGCAGGGCCGAGGAGATGTGCTACCAGGAGCCGTGGCCCTGGGACAGCGAGGATGCTGCCAGAGGCCAGGCAGAGCCGCAGGCAGGGACCGGGAGGGCTGCTGGCAGTGACAACTGTTGGCTATTTGGGGCTGAAAGGAAGTGTAAGCCTAAAATTTCCTCTGCACCATTTTTGGCTCCTTCCACCTGCTCAGGTCCTGGGAAGGACCAGAAGGAAAGGGGAGGGGGGGAGAAGGGTCCCCTTACCTGTCACACTGACCAGGTGGGGGGATGCCCTCCATGCGCTGCTTTCCTGATCTCTGCATCACCCCCCTCACAACGTTTCCCAGGAGCAGTCCTGACAGTCGGTCCGTACAGGTGGGTAGATGTCCCCTAATGTCTCTCCCCACACTTTGGGGTGACACCCGCCCTCGGCTGCCCACCAGCATCGTCACATTTACCAGCCCACTGCTGGAAAACGCATCTGAGCTCGCACGGAGTGAGCCTGGGACAGCTGAGCCGGACGGCCGCTGACGAGAAGAAAGTGGCAGCGGTCACCTGGGGACGCAGCCATTTCCAGCCAACACAGCTGTCTGCTCGGGAAGGGCCCCTGTGCTCCATCCTTCTGCAGAAAGTCGTGTCCCTTTTCCACCGGATCCTCTCCCGGAGACCTGGAAAGCCGTGTCCCCTCTGCTCTGTGTTAGTGTTACGCTGGAAGCTGCTAATCGCTGCCCGCGGGTTTAATTGGTAGCTAGAACACACAGACCCCATTAAAGCCCACGAGGGTGCCAAAGGCTCTCATTCAGGCACAAATGAAGGAGCAATCAAACCCACTTAGGTAATAAAAACAGCTGGAGTCTGGAGGCAACTGCCTGAGGCACCAAACCACATGGCAGGCAGGACAATCCTCTAAAAAGTCTGCGCTGAGTTGTCCTTTGATTGAAAACGTGGGGATTAGGCGGAGCGTTGCAAGATTTTACTGGTTAGAGACAGGAAGCCAGACAGAGAAACGATGGGTCATCTTCAAAAAGCAACAGAGAGATGGAGTTTCTTGAACACAGGCCTTGCTGGAGAGAGTCCCCAAGGTTAGCTTCCAGTGGGAATGACAAACGAGAGCATCTGATGCACTGGCTGTAGATGTCAGGATACCCACGATATCCCTGGCCCCTTTTGCTAATTTTTTGTTCCACGGCAAATAGCCGCAACATCTCACCATCACAAGGAGCAACAATAACGTGAAGGAAGAGCTTTCTGGCTCTTCATTTCTGGGTAGGGATTTATCTCAGAAAGGATTCCCGAAGCCACCAACCCGGCTGGGGTGCCAGCTCTTGGCCTGGAAGCTGGGCTCCCCCCAGAAGGAGTTTGTTTCCAAAGGATTCAGATCAGGAGGCTCTTTATTCAGTGTTTTTATTTGGTCTTAATAGGAGAGATCCTGACTCTCCTCTCTTTTATCCTGATTCTGGTGAAAAACCTCCTGCTTCACAGGAGTTACTGATACGGATGGATAAGAGAGAGGGGTCTGGACTGTTGCATTTACGGAGTGATTAGGGAGGAAATCTACTATATACATGAAGAGACTACAGTGAGCGTTGCAGAGCTGCCCCACATTACTCAAGAAAGCCGTAGCTGAGCATTGGCAATCACCTGAAAGTTTGGCCCGTTCCTTGCAAAGCACATTATCAAGATTCAGAAGCGCAAAGGGCTGAAGAAACAACCAGCACACCATTGCTGTGAAAGTAGTTTAGACGTTGGTTGTTACTGCTGCTGTAGAAACTTTCCTTCTTGTTCACAGAATCACAGAATCACAGAATCGTATAGGTTGGAAAAGACCTTTAAGATCATCGAGTCCAACCGTTAACCTAACACTGCCAAAACCACCACTACACCATGTCCCTAAGCACCTCATCCAAACGTCCTTTAAATACCTCCAGGGATGGCGACTCAACCACTTCCCTGGGCAGCCTGTTCCAATGCTTGATAACCCTCTCGGTGAAGAAAAATTTCCTAATATCCAGTCTAAACCTCCCCTGAAGGTGCCTCGCTATGTTTTTGCACATCCTGGTTGTAAGACATCTGTTTTTCCTGAGCCAGGAGGAACCTGCTAACTCCTGAATATATCCGGAGGCTTTGGGACAGTTGATATGGAGGGCACCTGCTCTCTTCCCTGCTGGGGCCAGCCCACAAATCCATGCAGGAGCTGGTAGGAGGACAGGGTCATCCATGGGATAGAGCTGGGAGGGGGTTCCTGCTGTCACCGTGGTGCCCCACTGTGTCCCTGCTTGTGCGTGCACGTGTGTCTGTGTTTCAGTGTCAGTGCGAGTGCGTGCAGAGCTGCCTTCGGGGGTCCTCCCCTGAGTATCTCTTGCTCAAAAAGTTCATTGCCGAGATAAAGCAAACCCAGGGCAGGATGCTCAGGGGTGTGACGAGGAGAGACTCAGCGGGTGGAGGCTTGGCTGTTTGGAAAAGAGGTCTGCTAAACTCTGACACACAGGGGAATGAAAGCGAGGGAATGCCGTTTACTTAATCTGTTTCTTATCTAATTTTCCTAGATGAACACCCAAGACCCAAGGCTAGTTGAGGCTTTGGGTGGCCTGGGACAGTTGTTCTGCTGCTCCAGCAATTGTTTCAGTGGTCGCAAGTGTGGAAAATGAGATCAGAAATGGCTTCGTGCACTGGAAAACGTATTTCTGTGCTTCCCGACGAGCTCGCTAGCCTTGTGCTGTCCTCGGGGTCTGAGTTCATTCAGGTCCTGAGCTTCCTGGAGGTGTGGAAAACCAGCTGCTCAGCCCCTCAAAGAGGAGGCTGTCATCCGATTTCCCCCTGCTCCGGCTGACTCTCTGAGTGATGTGCAGAAGAGGAGCGTGCCCAGGTCTAATCCCAGAGTCCCCAACCTCCTGGGCACGTTCCGGGACAGAGTCTGGAGTCAGCTCCTTGCAGCAAAATGCAGCTTGGGACAAGGTTTGCTTCCTTGGGGAGAATTAAATCCAGGGCTAGGAACTGAACTGCTGTCTCCAACCTTCCTTCTCTGAGCTGCTGTAACGCAGAGAGCGAGGAGAAAGAAGATAGAGGGGTCACCAAGAAGAGCCCAGCAAAAGAATTATGAAATACCCTGACAAAAGCTTCTGGCTGTCATGAGAGAGTTAACAAATCCAGAGGCTGTCAGCTGATGGGGAGAGAAAGTGCCTGGGCCCACTGCGGAGCACCCGGGAGGGACAATTCCCCTCCGCAATAATTCTGCCTGAGTCTCCGTTGTACAGAAAGCTTCCAGTGAAGCTCTCTGGCAGCCGCTCTCCTCTGCCCATCACCTGATGCTGCAGTCTCTCCGCAAGCAGCAGAGGGGAGACCATGACTCAGAGAGCTGCGCTGATAGAAAGCAGAAGGGGAAGAGGCTTCCGAGCTCCTGCCTGCTCTTGCCTGTGGATAGTCAGAGCGTCAGCATGTTGGCAGGCCACACTGCTGGGCCCGGTGGCCTCCGGCACACGTAGGGTGCTTTAAGGAACAGGAAGGTCTGCCTGGACCGTGGTGTGTGGGGACTGCCCGTTGACCCCCTCCCATCTCCCAGGCCACCAGGGACAGGGCTTTCCTGGCAGCACCATAGTGCTGATGCAGTTCTTCCCCCAAGCAGATGACTCCAGAGTCAGGATTCAGCCCCCTGTGGCCTCTCCTCCATCCCTCTGCACAAGCGATGTGCTACACAGGTCCAGTTTAGAGACCTTCTCGCTGCAGGAGCATCACTGGCTGGTGGCTGTGCCTGAACCTGGGCAGCAGCGCATGGCGATGGTTGCTTTCAAAGTCTCCTGTCACTGGATCTGACCTTTCCCCACGCACGTCCAGACCCAAAGGACCATCTTTTGGGGGACACTTCACCTCTCAGCTAAGACTGCGATTAGGTCAGGGTTTTCTTTCCTTGTGACACTTGTAGACCCTGTCTGACCCAAGGTGCCGGGCAGGATCCCCATCAGAAGGGACGTCTCAGAGGATGCCGTGTCAGGCTCTGCAGAGAAGAGGGTGAGTGGGAGAGGGCCCAGGAAAACTGATACTAACCCTGACTCCTAAAACACCTGCACCATGTAAAATCGCCCTTACACGCATCGCCGGGGCTGGATTTTCCTGGCTGGGTGAACCCACCGGTCCCTTGAGAAGGCATGAGCATGACCAAGCACCCTCCTATCCTCCATCACCCCCATGGCCACCGTCCCCCTCTGCAGCAGGCTGGGGTTCCCCCTCCATCAGTCGCCCTGCTCTGGGCTGGCAGTGCTGCTGCCTGTCACACTCCTCACCCGCCTTTTGGCAGGGCTGGGAGCAGCCGGAGCAGCTGGGGGGCTGTGAAGCACCCCCCAGTCCAGCACGCAACCACCAAACCTCACCGCCACGCTTTTTTGCAGCGACAAGAACCGGGCTTGGTGGCAGGCAGGGAGGAGAGGGAGGGCAACGCCACGGGCAGTGGCCTGCGTGGGAATTCATATGGGTGGGTAAGAGCGGAGGCAGAAAGACTCTCAGGGAGAGACAGGCAGCGATGGGCTGGAGAGGGGAGGCTGGAGGGGTCGCAGAGGGACAGACATGGACCCCATGGCAGGAGGATTTGGGTAATCGAGCCAGGCAGCTTCCTCGAAACAGGACAAAAAAAAAGTTAGTGAAACTTTTCCTTATTTCATTGTTCTTAAGTTTTTTAACCCACGGTACTTTTTCCCTTCAGGAAGTGAGAAGGGGCGCTGGGAAGGCTCCTGTTCACACCCGGGCTCGGGTCTGCTCTGCTCCCCAAATCCCCCCGGGGGAAAGCCAGCCCGGAGCCGCGGGCAGGGGCCGGGCAGAGCCGGGCAGAGCCGGGCAGGGGTCGGGCAGGGTCCCGGCAGGGCGGGCAGAGCCGGCTGGGAGGATGCAGCCGGGGCTCAGCGCCGGCCGCGCCGTGCCGGGCCGCGGGGCTGCTCGACGGCGGCGTCCCGGGGCGGGACCGGGGCCCGGCGGCCGCAGCACCGGCCCGGCGCCGCTCGCCTCCCCCCGCCGCCGGTGCGGGCTGGGAGGGAGCCCGGAGCGACCCCCACCCCCTCCCCCCATCCCCACGACGGGGCGGGGTGGGGGGGGACCGGGAGAGCGGCGAACCGGCGGGGACCCCCGGGGCTGCGCAGTGCCGGGGCGGGGGGGGGGGGGTGGGGGGGTGAGCCCCGGTTTTGGGGGGGGGGGGGTACAACCGTGAGGGGGGGGTGAGCTCACTGCCCGGGGGCGGGCGGTGGGAGGTGCCTCCCCAGACCCGTCCAATGAGCGGGCGGGGGGGCGGGGGGGCCGGGCTATAATGCCATTGATGCCGGGCGGCGGAGCCAGACAATACCGCGCCCCCGGAGCCGGGCTGCCCGGAGCGCCCCTGCCCCTGCCCCGCTCCTCTCCCACCATGATGTCCATGAACAGCAAGCAGGCGTTCAGCATGCACCCCATCCTGCACGAGCCCAAGTACCCCCACCTGCACACCAGCTCCGAAGCCATCCGCAGAGCCTGCCTGCCCGCCCCCCAGGTAAGCCGCACCTCGGCGGGGCTCCGCTCCCCCCCACCCCCCCAGCACCCCCGGGTGGGTTTCGGGGGGTCCGCACCCGCGGCCCGCCCTGCGCTGCGCCCTCCCCAACTTACTTGGGCAGCCGACGGTTTTCCTGGGGCTGGGTTTGGGATCCGTTTGGGGTTTTGGGGGGTCCCCTCCCTCCTCCTGGGCGGTCGGTCCGGCGGGCTGGGGGCTGTCCCTGCCGCCGAGGGTGCTCGGAGCGGGGAGAGGGGCTGGGGAAGCCGGGGGAAGAGCTGGCAGCTCCGTCCCGGGCTGGGAGAGCGCAGCCGTCTTGCCCAACTCGGCCGTGCCATCGAGGCTCTGCGGGACTCCCGCCGGCTCCGTCCCCCTCTGCGGCTGCTCTCTTTTTTGGGGAGGTCGCCCCGGAGGGGCGGGTGGGTGCCCGGGGTCCGGCACCCTGCTCCTGGTCCTTTTATTTGGGGGGGGAGGGGGGGGGGCACGGGCGGGTTGAACTTGGTTCATCTTACCTGTCCCAGGCACTGCTGGAGGGGCAGAGCGGGATCTCTGTAACGCTGCTTTCCTTTTAATCCTCTCCCGCTCTTTTGGTTTGTTTTTGCTCCCACTTTTATCCCCGTCCCCCGCCCCCCCCTCCAGATCCAGGGTAACATTTTTGCGGGCTTTGACGAGACCTTGCTGCGGGGTGCTGAGGCTCTGGCCGCTGTGGATATAGTATCGCAGAAAACCCACCCCTTCAAGCCGGATGCCACCTACCACACCATGAGCAGCGTGTCCTGCACTCCTACCTCGTCCTCCGTCCACCTGCACCACCCGTCCGTGCTGACCACGCACCATCCCCACCACCACCACCACCAGCCCTCCCAGGGCCTGGACGGCGAGCTCCTGGACCACCTCAACTCTGCCCTCCCGCTCGGAGGGGTGCCGGGCCCGGACGTGGGCTCCACACCTTCGCACCCTCACTCCCACATGTCGGCCATCAACCACATGGCCCACCACTCCCAGCCTATGAACATGTCCCACCCCCACAGCCTCGCTTCCCACGCTGTCATCTCCGGCCCCGAGACGGAGACGGACCCCCGGGAGCTGGAGTCCTTCGCTGAGCGGTTCAAGCAGCGGAGGATCAAGCTGGGGGTGACCCAGGCGGACGTGGGCTCCGCGTTGGCCAACCTGAAGATCCCGGGGGTGGGCTGCCTTAGCCAAAGCACAATCTGCAGGTTTGAGTCCCTCACCTTGTCCCACAACAACATGGTGGCCCTCAAGCCCATCCTAGAAGCGTGGCTGGAGGAGGCTGAGCGGGCCCAGAGGGAGAAAATGACCAAACCTGAGATCTACACGGGGGGTGACAAGAAACGCAAGCGCACCTCCATCGCTGCCCCTGAAAAGCGGTCGCTGGAGGCCTATTTCGCCGTGCAGCCGCGGCCCTCCTCGGAGAAAATCGCCGCCATCGCCGAGAAGTTAGACTTGAAGAAGAACGTGGTGCGGGTCTGGTTTTGCAATCAGAGACAGAAGCAGAAAAGGATGAAATTTTCTGCCACCTACTGAAGAAGAGGCTGGGAGGGCGGTGGGGGGGAGTGCCTGCCCCCCCCCCCCCAACCAGCCCACCACGGTCCTGGCCCCCGGCCCCTCCAAAACGGGCAGGGTTTGGGGTTGTTGGCTTTTTTTTTGGTTTAAAAAAAAAAAATTGGGGGAAAAGAAAAAAAGGAAAAAATAAACCTAAAAAAAGGGAAACCCACCCAAAGCAAAGCGAACAGTTTGGTGCCTGCTCCTCACCCCTGGGCCCCGCTGTTATGACTGGTACAGACTGCTTTTGTAGATAAAACTGGAAAAAAGATGGAGAAAAAGGAAAAGACAAAACGAAAGGCCTAGAGGGGAGTTTCGGGGTGCCTGGAGTCAGGGCAGCAGCGGCGAGAGCCCGGCGGGTCTTTGTTGCAGCCCCTTGCCCCTTCCCGGCGGCCGCGGCACTGCTCTCTCCTGGGTGCCCGGTCCTTTTCTTTTAAAAAATTAAAAAAAAAAAAAAAGAAAAAAAGAAAAGAAAACAAATAAGAAAGAAAACGAGCTCGAAGCCGCCCCGCACGGCTGTAAATACGGAGGTGCCGGCCGCGCTCCCCGCGCACACACACGCACTTGCATGGTTTTGTTCGCGCTCCCCTGCCCCCAGCAAACCCATCGCATTTTTGCAATAACGTTTCTGTTTCTACCTCATCGGCTAAATTAAAAAAAAGAGAGAGAGGAAGGAAAAAAAAAAAAGGGATTAAAAAAAAAAAGAGAAAAGAATAAAAAAAAAAAGACAGACAAAAAATTTGGCACGTCCCTGGAGTCACGGTTTGTTCGGGGAAAAAATGGAGATTTATTTTGCTTTGGTTTCACTCAAACTGTTCGATATCCGTATGATTTCACTGTAAAAAAATCCTACGCTTCGACAATCAAGCCATTCGGGCTCACCGGAGCGGCGCGGCCGCGGCGGGACCGGCCCGAGGCAGCGGGGATGGCCGGGCAGCCCCGGCCCGACCCGGCCCGGCCCCCGCGGGGGCGGCTGCCTTTGCGATAGTGAACTCTGCACTTTCTAAGGCAAGAATACACTTTTTTTTGGTTTGGGATTTTTTTTTTTTTTTTTGCTTTGCATATTTAATAGAGAAATTTGCCTCCGTTTCCTTTTTGGTTTTTTTTTTAAATTAAACGAGATTTCGTTTCGCTGTGTGTGTGCTGAATGAAATTTGGTGTCTGTGTACGCTGCAGCATTTCAAATAAATCATGCACGTTTTACCTCACCCTCCTGCCTCCTGGAGTTACTGCGGCCGCCGGGCACGGCCCCGGGCAGCCCCTTTGCCGGGGCGGCTCCTCCCGCCCATCCCCGCCGCCTCCGGCCGCCGGCTCCCGTCGGGCTGGGGGCTCGGCCCTTCCTCCTCCGCGGGGAAAGAAACGAAAAGCAACGAAAGGCAACGAAACGCGGGGCAGGGCTGCCCTTCCCCACCCCGGGAGGGAGCGGGGGCTCTCCCCGAGCAAACCCGCCGCCTTTCAGCCCCGCCGGCGGCTCAAGCCGGGCCCGGAGCCGAGGGGTGTTTTCGCCCCTTCCCCGCCCGGGACCAGCCCAAACTCCGTGTGTTTGGAAGCCCCACGCATCGCTCCCGGGGTGGGTTTTGCTTTGGAGCCCGGACGATGCCCCCACGGGCTAAATTCGTTGGCCGGGGTCGGGCGGAGCGCAGCCCGCATCGCCCGCGCCCTCCCGCAAACGATGGCGGGGACGGGCTGTGCCCCGCGGGCCCCCCCCGCCCTCCCGGGGGGGTCCCTCCGGGCAGCCTCGGCCACCTCCCCGGCCCTGACCGGGGTGCGACTTGAGACGGCTGAGAAAGACGGGGAGATCTTCGCTGCCGGCTCCGCTCACCCTCGAGTTTCGTCTCCCCAAGGGAGGGGAAACCGCTCGGCAGCCGGGCGGGGGGGGCATCCCTGGGGCTGCCCCTCCGTCCCAGGGGGTAGGCGGGAAAAGGAGGGGGGGGTGTTGGGTTTTTTTGTTTGTTTTGGTTTGTTTTATAACTTATTCGGGGGGAAAAAAAATATCCAAACGCAAGGAGCCGGGGAGTGCGGGGGGGAGCGGTGCTGCACCCCGACAGCCGGCGGGACGGATCCGCAGATTTTACAGGGAGGGGGGAGCAAAAAAAAAAAAAAAACTGAAAAGAGGGAAAATAGTGCAGCGCCCGAAATAACACTCGGAGGAGCCGCTTCGCCGGAGCGAGCGGGGCGGGCTGGGGTGGCCGTGGGAACGGGAGCGGCCCCGGGAGCGGCCCGGCCCCCCCGGCCCGCACCCCTGCGCCGCACGGCTCTGCTCCCGGGCGCTTCGCAAACCCCATCCCGGCCTTTGTTCTTTCGCTCCGTTCCTGTTTTTTCCATGAAGAGAAAAGCGCATTTTCATAAATAGACCTTGGCCAAGTGCTGGCGATGAAATTTTAATGAAGGCTGGATGCTGAGTGCTGCCCGGGGGGGCCTTGGAGAATCAGCTCCGCGCAGCATTAGCAGGGCCCTGTTCGCTCTCCCCCCCCTTTTCCCCGGCTCTCCCTCGCAGACAGAACACACTCCAGTCTGCCGCTGCTCCTGCCTCGCAGCGGCCCCCCCCGGCCGCCCCCTCCTCACAGCCCAGAGCCCCGGCCCTGCCCGGGGTGCGGGGCGGGGGGCCGGGGTCGCTGCTCCGGGCCGGGGTCGGTGCCCGGTGCCGGCGACTCGCAGGTGCCGCTCTGCCCCCGCTCTGAAAAGTTTGCAAAGGCGAGCGATGCAATATTTATCACCCGCGATCATAAAAAGGCGAGTCGGTATTTCCCAGGCACAAATGCAAAGCGCTTAGGCAAATGCGCGCTCGGCTCGGGAGCTGGAGCGGGGCTGGGCCGCCCGGGGCTCCCCGCGGGCGGGGAGCAAAGCCCCCCGGCCCCCGGACGGTGCTGCGGGCCGCCAGGTAAGGGGGGGGTCCGGCCGGGGACTAGAGCAAAGGATGGGGCAGCCCTGGACAAGGAGCAGCGGGAGCCATGGCCAAGCGGCTCCGGTGGCTGGGAAGGGTGGGCAGCGGCTGCGGGAGCGGTGATGAGGCCTGGCGAACTCATCACACACGGGGGACTGGGCAGGAGGCGGCCCGGGGATTGATCCTGCTCCTGCTCCTGCTCCAACTGCGCCTGCTGTGCCCGGGCTGGGCCGGGTGCGAGGCTCCAGGATGCGTGGGGGGCAGTCCGGGAGGAGGTGGAGAAGGGCCCCTTTTGCACCCCCATCCCCACCCCCCCCCGCCGGCTCCTGAGTAGCCACCTCCTGGGCACAGGTCGGGGAAAGCTGCCGGTCCTTCCCAGCAGAAGGTCTGGGAGCCAGGACAGACCGGGGACAGGTCCCAGCACTTGTCCTGCGTCTCAGTTTCTGTGTCTGGCTCCTGCTGCTGCTCGCCAAGGTGCCACGGTTGGGGAAAGGTTGGTGGGCAGGGGTGGTGAGTGAGCCCATCTCCATGGCGGTGGGGCTTCCCAGCTGTCCCTCTTCTGGGGCAGCACATGCGGGTCTCACCCTGAGCACTCAGGCCCAGGCTAGAAACCCAAAAGGAACCCAAACCCCTCGGAATTCAGCCCCTCTGCAGTGCACTTTGCACAGGGTGGGTTGGGGGAAAGTCCGGGACAAGGAGAGCAGGCAGAGCTTTGGAAGAAGGAAAAGAAACACAGACACGGAGGTGTCACGGCCACATGCACACTCCCTATTCCTGGAGTGCAAAGGACGCCCCCGAACCATGACCCTAGAGCCAAAATAGCATTAAATGAAAGGAATATTGATTGGAGTGGACACTCAGCTCTCACAATTTTTTTTTTTTTTTTCCAGTTGAGGTCTGATATATGAGCTAGCCTTGAGATTTATCAAACCTGTTGCTTTGGCAGCAGGTCCACCTCTAAGGGTTCCTGCTCACCCACCACTGATGCTGGCCCAGAGCTCAATGAGAGGGTGATGGCCACCCTAGAGGACTTGGTTCCTGATCTACCTCCATGCTGGTGGAATGGATGGGGATGGAGGGGGCCAGACCTTCTCCCTTGCCCCAACACTCCAGCCAGGAGATAATTCATCCTGGGAACTCAAAAGCATCACGCACAGCTAATTCACCAGGGCTTTGAGCCTTGATACAGATGCATTTGGGGTCTTCAAAGCAGGGGTGCGCAGGTGAGTGTAGACCTCTAGGCTCCAGTTGTGGTCAACGGAGAGGAACCAAGGAGTCTACGGTGCAGTTCATCTCTTTCTAACATTGACTTCTGAAGTGGGGCAGGTACTCTAGAGGCACCTTACTCACCTTAAAGACTATAGAGATGCTGAATGACCAGCTCAGATGGAGACATCTATAAATGGGGACATTACAGCTTAGCAGAGATGAGTCCTACCCCCGGTGCTGCAAAGGCTTCCTGAGGAAAGTTGCCCACCAGTTTTGGGCTGCTGAAGCTCTCAGACATCGGTTCTTGGAGCTCTGCCCAGGGAGCCCTGGGAGCTGGTGCATGACCCTGTAGCAAGGATCTCTCCTGCAGTACAGTGCTTACTTCCAAGCTGTTTAGCTCCATGCCACGCTCTTCTATTTTTCTTTTTCCTGCAATAAAAGCCAAGACCCTCCAAGAATTTGGGCATCTAAGTGCCTTGAACATATAGATAAATGATCCAGGCCACTGTGTCCATGCCACCACCCACCAAAGTGTGCAGGAATGTGCTTAAAGTTATCCATGCTCCCCTGAACCGAGTCTGGTAACTCCAGGCAAATGCAGACGTGTTTGAAGAAATCTTGGGGGAAGCGCTGTCCCTCTTTTATGTTTCAGAATAGAGTAATTTAGGATGGAGTATGGCTGCAACGCTGCACCAGATCCCTTTCGCCCCACCTCGTTTCACAGGCACAGGGGCCGACTGTGGCTCCTGAGCTGCAGGATGACAGCAAATGGTGCCAGCACAGCTCTTGTGTCAGCACCAAATCCCATGGCCAAGGGGCTGAATTCCCTACTGGGAAAGGGAAACAAGGCAAGGAAGACTGTTGATAGCTGGACTGTCTGGGGACCATCAGCGGGTCCCATCTCTCCATCCATGGAACTTGTAGCTCTGGTCCTCAGGCAGAGCTTTAAAAGATGTGGAGAATCAGCAAGGTGGCCACCACCACCAGCCATCCCCA
The DNA here is from genome assembly GCF_035582795.1 of Mycteria americana. Lineage (NCBI taxonomy): Eukaryota > Metazoa > Chordata > Aves > Ciconiiformes > Ciconiidae > Mycteria > Mycteria americana. The sequence goes on along the minus strand of NC_134374.1, from coordinate 12,237,495 downwards.
GTAACAGCGACAGGCATTGCCTGGCCCCAGAGGGATAACTCCAGACTAACGAACGCGTCTGTCACTGCAACCAGCCCGTAAGCCAGAGGAGGGATACGTGAACCCCCTCGTTCAAATATTACCAGCACGTCACAGCTTTGCACTCAGCTTTGGGTCTGGAGGAGAGAAAATGCTCCATGTTCTTTAAAAGATTCCTGCCTTTGAAAGCCATACAAGTAAAGGGTGCCCCTGCTGACGGACTCTCTTCTATTATTCTATGTGTTTTAGTGCAGTGCAGAGCAAATGTATTTTTAAAGAGGCCGACGCTTGAAGTAGGCTCTGTTCCACTACAGGGGAAAAAGGAGTAAAGCAGTAATTACAGGCTTCATAGGTGCCCGAGCAGGGAGGAGGACAGCCGGGCTTGAGGGGGAACACAGGAAGGCGGCTAGCAATTATCTGTCTTTGGAAAGAGTTTGGGAAATGGAGCAGGATATTGCATGGGGCAAACCCCATGGCTGACTGCAGGGTAGGGGAGCAGGGAGGACAATTATCCCCTTCCCCAGCTGGTCAGTCGCTCTTCACAATTTACAGGTCCTCGGTCAGGACATAGGTTTCCCATCTCTGCTACCAAACCCTTCCGCCAGCTTGGGGAAGTTGCTGGGGATTTTGACTGAGCAGGGAGTGCAGGATCAGGTCCCCTATGTATGCTCCCACCGGAGCTCAGCTACACCAGGTGAGGAAAGATCTTTCTGTGTTGTCGGATCAGGGCAGGGAATAGCGGCAGGGGTAAGTTGGTGACCTGCTCTGAGTAGAAGAGAAGAGGAAATATCTCGGTGGGCAGAGGAAATGTAAAAGGAAAGCCTGGGGAGAGCTCACGGGGTGGGGGAAAGCTAAGATGGACGGGCTGGTCTGTGTTACTGCAGCCTGACACTCAAACGTGGGTGGATACTCACGGACCGCAGCCTTTGGTCACCTGGATATCGCATTCTGCCCTGCAGAAATCGGGACGCTTTCCACCCAGTCTGGTCAGAAGACGGTAGGAGCTCCAGAGAACAACAGAAAAAGCTGGTTGACACTCACCCTCGAGATATCTCCCGGTTTGCATTTCCAAGGACCAAGTTCTGAGTTTCCTCCTCTTGATACCAAAATCAGGAGTTGGGGTGCTCAATCTGCCTGCAGTATGAGCAGCTTTAACATCTGACCGTAGTGCGCAAAAAGAGAGCTCCATGCTCCACACACTCATCCCAGCGACAATAAGGGATCCTAATAAAGCTACAAGTATATATATTTTTTAATATGTCTTAAAGAAATACTTCCAGAAATTTTATCTGGGGCTTTTCCCATGCAAAGACCAAGGTCTTGATCTCACCAGCCCTCACCTACAGGAATAGCCCTCTGCTTACCAGTAGTCCTACGGAAGCCCTGCAGGAACAGTCCCTCATTTTTAGCCATAAGCTCTAAGGAAGGGCTGTGGGATTTGGCTTTGGATCATTGGGTGGATCAGAGAGTAGGGAAGCTCACAGGGGATTTCAGAAACTTCGGGATCCTGGAGATAGAGAGATCAGAGATAAAATCTATACTTCATCTGCAGCGTCTCACCAACATTTCCAGCAGCTATAGGAAGATAAGAGCTCTCTGAGAAAGACGAAAATGTCAACTAAGAACGATGTTTTATTTATACTGGGCAAGGAAGGTATTTGTTTTGCACAAGAAAAAAAGCATGTGTGTTTGTACAAAATCTTGCTCAACTACTCTGTGACTACCCAACTGTTACCTATGAATCAGAGGGAGTTTGTTTTGCAGAGCCCGTTTTCAGCGATGTACACCGCAACCCTTGTCTCAAGCTACTCAGCAGAAACCCTGCCTCATTCATCGCCAGCTCCAGGAAAGCACTTCCCAGCCTCGCTGCACGTTACCGTTGGCTAAATAGTGGAGCAAAGCCACGTTTGTCTCTTCCGTAAAACAGAGCCCACAACTCAAGGAGGAAACGCCAGTTGGTCTTGCAATATGATGGGGGAGTATCCACCACGCACGTTCGTCTGCTCTGGATCTTGTGATCTACCCAGACTTTGAACTAGTTCCTAACACCAAGATCAACATTCAGTGCAGATTTTTTCCTGTTGTTTATCAATATTTGCACTACGTACCTTGGGGTCTCAAGTGAGATCAGCGTTCAGGATCCTCAGATTAGGAATGACAAATTCATTGTCCCATTTTTAGCCATGCGCTGCTGACACTAAAACATGAATGTAGGGCTGGGTCAAGGTCCCACTGGTGGTCGTGGAAGTTCAGGGCAGGACTGTTGCTTTCATGCAGTCACCAAAATCAGTTAATATAATTTCGGAGGCCCCTTTCCTCACTCTGAGTCTCACCACGAGTGAATCTGTTCCCTGTCATACCCGCCTTTTGACTTTCTTTCTTCCCCTTTCATCTTCTCCCTCCACCCCTCCATCGTCTCTTCTGCTCTCCTCTCCTCCTCTTTCCCGTGCAGGACTCTCGGTCCTTGCAGTCTCTCCGCTCACATGCGATCCAGCCCGCCTGCTCTAACACCAGGGCTCTTGACTAGCCCATCCCATGGGAAATGGTGGCAGCACGTCCCCGGCTGAGCACGGCTTCTGTCGTGTCACGGTCTGTGCCGACTGAGCCAAGAGGGGAGAGGTGTTTCCCTCCCAAACCCACCCAGCCTTCCTGGTGTGAGGGACACTCACTTCTAGGGGCTTTCCCTTCTCCTGCTGGGATGACCGTTTGCTCCTTCAGAAGGACCCTCCAGCGCAGACCCGCTCACACCTCCCTGCACAGAGGGAGCGGACGCCGGACGAGCCCGGCCTCTGCTCTGCTCTCCCACCTCCTGCAGCAGGAGCTAAGCTGGTCTGCTCGGGCAGACAAACCGGGACCGAACCAGCAGCAGAGAGGCATCAAGAGAGTCCCAGGCTCCAGCCTCTCCCATGAGAGACCCAAACCTCCCCGCAGGGAGCCGGGGAGGCAGCACGGCCTCCTGTGCACGGGCTAATGGCTTCTGATGACTCTTCCCGGAGATGCTTCAATTGTCTTTGCCCGGGTTTCTCCCTCGCAGGCTGCTCTGCTCAGTGCCTCTTACGCACTGTTCCAGCGCTACGCCTCTCTCCTGCAGCTGGCGTATGGGAGTGCTGACTACCTCCAGGTTCTCGCATGGATTTTTCCTTACCCTAGCTGTGCTGTTTGGTTGAGATCTAAGCGAGCTTTTCAAGCGTGCTGCCTGTATGTCTTTATTAAAAGACACAGCTTAAGGAGGGGGTTGGGGGTGTGTGTGTGTGTGGATCAGCTCTAGATGCACTCTGTAGCCAAAACCATGGGAATCTTCTGCTCTACAACTGTTCACAGCGCCCAACAGCTGCGCAGTACAGCCAGCCGGACCAGCAGGACACGGGGTCAGTTCTCTGGCCATGACTAATTCATCACGAAGTGCAGCCCCTCTGCTTGTTACCTGTGTGCTGCTGTCTCCTCTGGTGTAAAGACAGGTGGACAGACAGGGACATGTCCCCGAGGGGTGCGAACCAGCCGGGGGGACAAGGGGGGGTGGTGGGCAAGCTGTTTGAGATGCTGAGTTGTATTCCCCATGGCTCGCGCAGGAGCCCAGCTCTGTTGTGAGACAGGGGATGAAAAGTGGTCAGTCTATTGATGATACCGGCTTAGGAGGTATAGGTTTCCCTTGGGAAACTTTGAGCCCTGGATCAAATTTTGTTCTCAGCTACCTTGAAATTGAGGCAATCATTCCAGGCAGTACCGACACTGCTGAAAGCCAAGTCTCTGGGAGTCCCTCTGCCTGTCGCTGAGACGTGCAGCCAACTCTGGAGCGCAGGCAGCAGCACCCAACGCTGCCTGGCCCCTGGGAGCAGGGAGTGAGCAGGCTCCCAGTGCCTGGGCATGGACCTCCAGCCTCGTCTTCTCGCAGAAGTTGCCAGGAGCTGTTAGTGACTACAAGTGATCAGAAAAGCAGGCTTGCCTTTCACCCGAGAACTGGTGTCCCATCAAAACAACATGCATGGTGCTGCACCAGCCCGGAGGAGGGCAGAGACTCAGACACAATTATGGACTTATCCCTGTGACGTACTGACACTCAAGTCCTGGCCAAAGGCTCTTGACCTTCTGCCCCCCCCAAATCGACCCTGCAATCCAGTTTAGACATAATGTTTTCCTTTTCTCCTTGTCTGGAAGAGTGCTGTTAAGCAGCTGCTGTGCTCTGCACCAGAAGCAGCTGCATTAAGCGCTCTTCTTGCTGGTGGAAGTGGCTGATTTTTGCCACGATGGCTGTGCACCCCCCCTGCGAACGACTGGTTGTTGTACGATACTAACTGAGCCAGCCACATGCTTCATAATGTCAACTGTAGTTCAGTGTTAATTATTTATGATAAAACTTCATAATGTGCTGTTAAGTGGGCTGCAGGATATTTTGGTTAAATTAAGGAAACCTTAAAGCTCCCTCTGTAGGGCCTTGCTCTTTGGGCCTTGCTGAGAGCAAAGGTTCAATTAAAGCTTAGGTATTGTGGCCTCCGCCTATGGCCTTCGATCATTGAAATTATGGGAGCGTGGAGATCAATTCAATAGCTTCGTTGTTTCCAATGGTAAACTTCTAGGTGAAGCGTTTACCAAGAAGACTTCAAAGCCAGGTCTGCAGAGCCTCCTTGAGTCTGCAGAGAGCCTGAAACACCAGCTGTGCTGCCTCCTGCGCTTGGGCTCGTCCCATGCACACACCACACGGCCGCACAGACGTGCTTCAGCGTGCCTGAGGACAGTGCTCTCACAGACCTTGCAGAGCCTTTGCATGGTCAGTTGGCCTCGGTCTCCTACATGGACCACTCTGGCAGCCCGAGCTGCGGCTGCTCTTACACCCTGTGGATGCAGAGAGCTGAGCCAACCTGGCAGAGACACCCCTCCTGCCTTAGCTAATGAAGGGAACTGGCCTCCAGGCCACTTGTCTTGGGCTTCTTGGGACACAGGTCCTCCATCCATCTCCCCAGAGCCACCTCTGCCAGGCTAGGGAGCGGGCACTTGGTCTGCTTGGCCCTGCAGGGCTCAGATGCATGCAGCAGCCCTTGCACAGAGGTTGGGATAGGTGATGCTTCCACTAGCTCTGAGAAGCTGCTTAACTGGTGCATTTGTTCATTGAAATCCTCAAGTGATTTGGAGGCCTTCAGAAGCGAGAGAGGCCAAGATGTGACCTCCTCTCACCACTCCACAGGCGAGGGCATGAGCTTCACACCCTACCCCCAGACAAGCCTGGACCTTCCTGCACGGTGACTTGCATGGGGCAGGAGATGGCAGGCTGGCAAGGTCTGAGCATCAGCCAGCTCTGCCAGGGCAACTCTTCTTCTTGACCAGCGCTCTCTGCACAGCTCTGAGCGATGGCATCCCACCCAGTCTGAAGCCAGGTCCCCACAAACCTCTCCACGGTCCCTGTTCCAGCTTGCATCCCCTTGCAAACCACCCAGATTGCTTCCTCAACAGCACTCACGCCCCGGCCCTGCTGCCCCTCATCCCTCAGGGTCTGCACAGCTCTCACACCAACTGCTTTGGGGAGCAGAGCTGCCCCTTGAACGGCCCCTGAGACAAAGTGGATGCTGAAGCTTGGCTCTAACACCCCACCATGCTCTAATTGCTGTGCTAGTGCATAACAGGGGATGGCTGCTGTGCTTTCTACAAGCGAAGGGGTCTTCCTCAGCCCTGCCAGATAATATTAGTCAGTGTGTATCCAGTAAGGAGTCCTAGCTGGGCAGGCTTAGCAGAGTCCCTAACTAAGGAGTCCTAGCTGGGCAGGCTTAGCAGAGTCCCTAACTAAGGAGTCCTAGCTGGGCAGGCTTAGCAGAGTCCTTAACTGATGCTTTGCTGGAGGTGGGGTTCATATACAACCTCGGAATGGGGTTTCTTGACTGTGTCTTATCCTGCCACCTTGCCAGGACACCCTTCTCAAGTGCCTGAATCACTGCACAGACTCAGGAGCCCAACACGCGTTTGGGATCTGTCTGGGAACCAGATGCCTCAGAGTGAGGTATCGTAGCACTTGAGTGTTTAATGGGACCCTACAGCCCAAAGTTGTATGGGGAACTTGAACCTAAGCAAGGACTTGAGGCCAGCTCCCCTGCTTCCACCCTTGCCTTCACTTAATTTTTTGGGTTTTTACTGGGGCTACAGCTTGGCAGGACAACGTGTTGCATCATGCCCTCGGTGACTCCTGACTTCACCAGCCTTTTGCAGGCTGTGTAGATGGGCCAGTTCTCTGTCAGACTCTCTTCTCTTCCTCATTCATAGGCAGATGCACTGGATTTTACTCTCACCTGATCAAAAGCTTCCCAGCGAATGGTTAAGGAGCTGCTTGCAGGGCCTGTAGCTCCGTTCATTTGTTAATGGTGCTTTGCTCTGTGTGCTCGCAGATGGGTTAGACCATGACGTTCCAGCTCCCTGCCTGGAAAGAGGCCAAAGCCACAAAGTCCTCTCAGGGTGGCTGGGTGAATGCACCTTTCATCGATCCTCCTGCAAACTGGGCCGTGCACAAGTGCTCCCTCTGCTCACTGGAAAGCCTGTGGGGATGGCAATGAAAACAGCAGTGAACCCCATGGTGAGCTTTACTTCTGCAAATACCTACACGTTTTCACAGTGGGCTATTTGCTCTAGCAGAGAGCACCATATCTGGATTTATCTTTAAGCTACCCTAAAGCCTCCAGTGGGCAACCACCTGCACTGCAAAAACTTATCTCAGCCCCCACAGCCCCTTCCATGTTGAGCATCTTCATGGGATTTTGCTTTTCTCCTTGTTTGTCCCCTGCTCCTGCTGCGTGTTCAGTACTTGTGCAGCTGTGTGAGGCTCAAACAGAGGAGACCTTCTGTCAGCTGCCCCAAATTCTCCGCATCCCTCATCTTCTCCCCACCGCCCACAGCTGAGCACAAACTCATCTGGTGAGAAGAGTAACCCCTAGACGGTCTTTGACATCACGTGGTGCCAAGGAATGTATCTGTGCAAGGTGTAAGTACTTTGTGGGTGGCTTTGTGTGCCCATGGGCTATGACAGGGATGAGGATGGTTCTTGTAGCTCAGTTTGGGAGAAGGTTGACTCCGAAATCAAATTAGGCTTCTCCAGTACCATAGCTCTGACACTGAGAGTGGGAGGGAGGAGTGAAGCTTCGAGTACGTGGAGATTAAAGTTTTTTCTTGCTTTGGGTATTGTTGAACAATAGTTTAACCTAAATAAGTCCCTTCCACTCACAAGCCCCTTGCCATTCAAATCTCACATCCTGAAAACAACATGTCCCTGCTCAGCTTGACCACCTGACTATACACACTGGGTGTATGCCAAGCCTTGTATTTCCTTCACTGCATGAGACAAAATCATGTCATTTAGCATCAAATTTTAATGCCCTATGCTCTATGCGTGCATGAGCACGGGAGAAATGGACTGCTGTGGTGGCTCCTCAGCAAAATCAGGCCTTAGGACAGCCCCAGTCTGGAAAGACGTGGACTGGCTGATTTGCTCTCTGCTTTCAGGTCTTCCACAGCAGATAGGAATCATCCCTCCTTTTCCCACCCCTGAGATGTCTCCTGAGCCACCACCTCTCTTGCTTCTCTCCTGTTTTGTGCTTTCAGAGGTGATGCCCAAGTCCACTGTGTCTGGCTCTGTAGAGTCCAACTCTGGAAGCATCCTTCATCCTGCTGACACAATGAAGCCATGTTAATTTTCAGGGTCTGCTTGCAACCTCTCCCCTGTGCAGAAAGAAACGACCTGGCACACAGGGAAGTTGGAAAGGAGTGTGAAAGCAAGGCATGAGCTTCTGTCTTCCTCTGAGGGACTTGGTCCGATTACAGCCATGCTGGGCTGGCAGAGATTTATGAGGTGATGGAGTCCAGGTGTTGAAAAGGACAGAGGTTGGTTTCTTGGATTCATGAGGGAGCACCATAGAAGACCATTTCTTCCTGTAGCTGTTCCCAGCATGGTAGCCTTCCCTTTGCATGTCATTTTGCTCACCTGAAAGTCTTGGCCTTCTCCTGCTGCAGGTTATACCCCATAGAGTTCCCAAGGTCTTGAATCCTTTGCCATGGGTTTTCCATGGAAGCAGAAAGTAATCCAGTAAAGCATGCCATGTTCCCAGCTGGAAAGCAGGGAAGGAGATAAAGTGGGCTTAGAAGAACCCTAAAGAAGCCTCTTTCATCGGGTCAGTCTCACGTTCCTTCTCCAATTGTTTCACGCCTTGGAGCACCTCAAGCTTACTATGAAGTAGTGGAGGAGCAGCTCCCACAGGCATCTGTCAGCAGTGTCATCTCTTGAGCCTGGAGGTGAGACCTTTCTAAGGCTGGCACTGCTGCTCTGGCACACCCGGGTCTGCAATCGTAGACTTGCCAGTGTTTGTGCTTGTGGGTCCTCAGCAAGAGGTGGTGTTAAAAAAGACCGAATCTGGCTGGTGACGCAGAAATAACCCCCCACCTGTACTGCACTTGCTGTGATGGCTACAGCAATCCGCAGTGATTTTCAGATCCTCCAGACAGACATTTTTTGAAGCCTCATTAAAGAAGCCGATTGACACAACTCTGACAGAAGAGGCATTTTGAACTCTTACCTGAGTATCCCCTTCGGCCATGCTGTTTCTTCCCATTCTCCCACCATTTATTACTAATGTATTGTATCGACATGGCTTGCTATACTACTCATGAATGAGGGAACATCTTTCTCCCTTGACTGATGGATCAATGTCCTTCCAGACCAACTTTCACTCCTGCAATTTTTGCCAACCTTGCTGTTTCCCTACTCTTTCTACTGCCAAGAAAAACCCTTGATTAGTAAAGGTTTGGTTCTACACCATGAGATGAGGCCTCCTCTGTGCAGGTGAGAACATCTGCAAGAGACACAGATCACAGACTGGGCAGTGTGATGAACTTGCCCGTGGGGCCACTACGGTGTCTGTGGTGTCCCTATCCCACGGTAATGCCCACATGCCCACCTTCCCCACTTCTTCTTGTGCCATTTGATACTGGCTCCATCAGCAATTAGACAGCTGACCCCAGATACCCCTGGTTTATGAAGTATATGAAATTGCAGACATAGTAGGAGCAAACTTAAACAAGTTATCACCTCCTCTGCTATTGCTAGAGTACTCGCACCCAGAGCATCAGCTCTCACCACAGCTACCGACTGCAAAAAATCCCCATAGGAGGTGTGCGTAGTTATCACCGACAGACTGCCTTGCAATGCTCAGGGCCAGCTAGCTCAAGTGCCCAATACAGGTGAGCACTGAACTGCCTGAGCACCAAAGTTTCTGGGAATAACAAGCCCCAGAAGCGTGGGCAGGGTGGGTCCCAGTGGTGAGGTCTCAGTGTTGAACCAGTCATGGGTCTAGTTATTCTCAGACAAGACCCTCTCTAGATCATCTGTGCGCCCTTTGTCACATCAGCCTTTACACACTTCCTGCAAGACAAAGTCCTTTGTGCATGGCACCGTATTTTAATCTCAAGAAGCCTCACGGTGGAAAGGCAGTCTCTTCTGACAGGCCATAAATATAAATAAGCCAGTTGCAGAATGATGACCCTTTGGCGTTACCGTGTTTATCCACCTGACCCTAGCAGATGTCTTCAGGCAATCCCTGTGAAAACCTCTGTTTAGCTCTGCTTCAGCTATTTTTTTTCCTCCTTCCCTCCCTCCCTCACATCTCCAGTTGAGGTCTTGCCCGATTCGGCAGGTCCACTGCAGTACTCCCCAAGATAAAGCAAGAGCATCTCCTCCGCTGCTGGTGTTTACCCACCTGCCTCGTTTGCGGTCAGCAGCAGAGCAAGGGGCTGCTGGTGCCTGCTGAGCTCCGGCTCCTTCTCCTGCTTGGCTGGAACCTTGCAAAGGCGCGCGGGTGATGCGGTGGCATCGCTCTGGGACGGTGCCAGGGTCTGACTGACCGCCTGTGACCTGGGGGGCTGTGGCTTGGGGAGGGCAGGGAGAGATGGGAGGTCACCCCGCGAGGAGCAGCGCGGGTGGAAGGGAAGCTGCGTGTCTGCCTTCTTCTAAGCACTGCCGACACACAGCTGTGCGGTGGCTGGGGACAGATTACAGCGTATCGTACTTTTTTTGCTGGACGAGGTTGGAGTCGGGCAGTCATTTGCACGTTATAAGCCATGACCACCAGCATAGAGGATTTGATAAAAAACTGCTCCTGGGCATCTTTCCAAAGGCGGGTGCGTGGAGGAGAGAGGACTTGGGCTGATTGGCAAGGAGTTGCTTTCTGCTCCCAAAACAGCCTTCCACTCCGGCAAGGCAGCTCGCTCCTTAAAAACAACAAGCCCCTGAAAAGCCAGCGCAGATCCAGAGAATACAAGAATCCACTTAAAACAAACCGGGAGGGAGTCGTGAACGAGTGACTGTGCACTTTGCAGGGAATGGAAATGCAGCTTGCCTCTGCGCCAAGCCTTGATGGCTTCATTCTGCTTCGTAAGGCTCTTAGCTCCTGTGGGCTGGAGCCAGCCTCCCTCCGAGGGCTGGAGAGGGAGGAAGGTGGTCTCCTGCAAGCCGCTCCAAATATTTAACTCAGGAAAAAACTCTCCTGTTCAGGGGTCTAAATTCTGCTGTAGGTTATCATGGCAATAGGTGCTGATTGCCTTCAGAGGTACCCAGGTGAAGCTAAACACTGCCAAAAGCAAATAGCTCCCCAGTGCTCCAAGTCCCACTGCAAAAGCACAGTCACTGCCCCCATATTAACTTTTTACGGAAGTAATAAAGCATCCAGCAAACGTTTCCATACAAAGATCTTCTGCCTTCATGGCTCCCTTTTTGCTAAAATCCTCATTAGATAGCAATTTTCCCTGATGGCCTTATTTCATCAGCTCAAACCTTCCCGTGAATAAAAAGAGATCTTCACAAGTATGATGCCAGGGGCAGAGAGCTGGGCATGGGGAGTGCTGGGGGATTTGAGCTGCTGGGTTTATTTGCTGTACGGTGTCTCAAATCAGGGTACTTGCTGGTCCCAGGCAGTTTTGGGGTGAAAGCAGACCCCTGAAATCACCCTGCTATACCCCTCCTGTCCTCACTGCAGCTCTAAGGGGGGGACATACCCCCAGAGCTGTGTCTTCAGCATGTCTACACCACTGTGACCATAGTTTCCACCACCAAGCCTCAGCCTAGCTGGGGACTGAGGTTGCGGTGTCAGGAAGAAAAGCATGGTCATGGAGGCTGTCCCAGAGGTGGCCAGTGCAGGAGGAGATTTGTGGATGTGCCAGCTGTGTCCAAGCCTGTTGAAAAAGCTCTGTCACTTCTGCTTATCACAGAGATGCTCCTGGTTCACCATCTGAAGTCCTGGTTTATCCCTCTTAATCACGAACCTCAAAAGATATGTACAATTGGGGAAGGCAAGGCAAGGCAAAAAGCATCCTCAGACCACTGCAAAACAAGGGATCCTGTCTTCACCCTTGCCTGGAAGAGGGTGGGGGCCTGGGCAGTTCCCCGTCTGTCCTTCTGTGATGGTCAAACCTTTCCCTCAACCCCCCCACCTCAACGCGAGAGGACCCGATCCTGGTAATATTTTAGCACCTCCGAGTACAGCACAGCCCTGTCCACCAAGGACACCTTCTTCTCTTATCATGCCCAACTTCAGACCTCTCCTGGTTCCTTCCTACTGAGAATATTTGTGTCCCCTCTGGAAGATGAGCTCCGAGTATGGGCAAAGGCAGCACAGAAGCTGCTTGATTTTGACTCTGGTTGGAGAGGAGCAAATGGCAACTGCTCCAGCAACAGCCCCTGATCAATTCTCTGTGCGCTTCATCACAGCAATGGAAGAAAAAAATGCTCCAACTGCCAGCCTCAGCTCCCACCTTGTCAGAGGTGTCAGCCTCTTCTGACTTTGGAGGGCTCTTCCTTTCTTTTTCTCTTGCCTTCCCCCCCCCCAGCTGTTCTCTTCCTCTTTTTTTTTCTTTTTCTCTTTTTTTCTTACCCCCCCACCCCCCTTTGCAGCCTCTGTTCTTCATCCATTATTTAGGCTTTTCTGACTGTAACAGCAACATTCGCCTTGTATACCTTGTGTGGGGTTTAAAATATAGATAAAAGCAGAAGGTCGGACTTGAAATACAGATTCTGGTGGTTGCTGCAGACTTTGTCTGGAAGCTACAAAATCTAGAGCTGTCTGTGCCCAGTGATGGTATTGGTACAGTTCGGTTTTTTGTTTGTTTTTTGTGTTGTTGTTTTTTTTTTTTCCTCTGGTTGATATTCCTGCAAACTGCCTTGGTATTTGATGTTTTCATTCAGCCTTTCAGTTTCTAAAAGTTCTGGGGCCTGGCTGGCTTCAGGACAGGGGAGCTGGACTCATGCAACTTTTGCTTCGAGGCAGCAGGTCTAATCCTGACCCAACATGGCAGTGCCTGCAAATGACTGCTGCTCCCCTGTCCAAAAGGAGCTGGGGAGGAAGAGGCAGGAGTCTCCATCCAGGATCCAGCAGCATCTAATTGGTACCTTCGGTAGGAGATTCAACAAAGCTAAGGACTTTCCCTTTCAATTATAAATGCCCATGTTTCTTTTATGTCTGCTTTCTTCAGCCCTCAAAGCGATTGGATTTTGGGACAAATGTTTGTGGGAAACAAATTTCAAAGTCAATGCGTGAACAGTCCCAGAAAACATACTTTCTATTTGAACAGGCAACAGGGCAGCCAGAGCATCCTTCCAACCTGGAGAGAGACAAACGCCCTGTGATATACCCAACCAATTGCAAATGACCTCCAATTATGAATATTCATGATGGATCCAAAGATCTGCTAATGAGACCGAGTACGAGTGACTCACAAGGAAATTGCTCACCAGCTGGGGACATTCCTCGAGTACAGAAAAAGAGCTGAAAGTCCGTGAACAAGACGTGATTACGTGTTGTTCACCAACGTTCTGCAGTTCAGAAATAGACAACACATAACGTTAGGAACCAGGAGGTCCATCCTCCCCGAGTCTAATATCTTAAAGTTACTTGTACATGATTCTCTCATTCGCTTTACTGATGCCTGAATGCGAAAGCTTCATGGAAGACATCTGTCCTGCAGGAAGATCTCAGTGAAGAGGCTCCATCTCTTGAGGGCTAGGAGGGGTCCTAGGGAGGAAATCACCTGATAAGCACTATCAGATGTCACAGCACTGAACTTTTAAGGGCAAGAACAGCCCATCAGGAGCAGGGATCACCCAAAGGAAGAGCTGCAGTTAAAACACAAAATATGGTGGGTTTGCTGTATAAACTGAGTGGGAGAGGGATGTGCAAACCCCCAGCTGGCTTGCTGGTAAGTAGTAGATGTCTGGCTGCTTGGTCTTCAAGGCATTGCTTCTTCTCCAAGATGGGGCAGCAGGTGAAGGTGATCCTCAAAAAAAGTGCTCATTTTTCATGTCGGTGAGATGCATGCAGGTAGAGAAACACCCTAAATAAGGGTAGGAAATGCTCTCAGGATTGGCTGAAGTGACATTTTAAATGAAGACACTGAGGGAGGAATGCCAGCTGTGCCAGCCAGCATTTACCAGGAGCAGGGTGGGAGGGTGATATCCCCGGGTTTCGCCTGCCGGGAGGTTAACGGGGCATGTTCTCACTCTGCACAGAATATTTACAGAGAACAAAGGGACTGGCTCATTTAAAAACAGACCCAGGACTTCTAGTCACCACCCAAAACAGGAGCTCTCTCAAGAGCTGTCTCTCTCCATGACCGAGGCCCGCACCCTTTATTATCGCTATCAGTTGGCTTAGGCAGTGCTTGACCTTGCAGGGCTCTGCAGCTTAGGTGCAAGCTTCAGCCTGAAAGCACCTAGGTGCGTGCCAGCAATCATGAAATAGAGCTAGATATTTTAATGGCAGGTATTGTTAAGATACCTCCATAGCCCATCTGACACTCTCAAAATAACTTTTTTTCACTCTAGCCCGAGGGAAAAAGTGTCTGTCAGGATAAGGCTGGCTGCCGTTTACTCCCAGGCACTGTCCTTATCCGAACAGGATTTGGAAGGAAACAGAGAAAGACTCATCAGCTTTGATGGCCATTGGATGATGTGGGGCACCACTGACCCCAGCAAGACTACCGCAGTTGGGGTGAGTGAAAAAGGCTGGACAGTCTTGTTCCTTGAAGCTAGCGACTACAATCTTTGTATCTGAAATACATATTCAGCACTCTCTAAAAGTCAAATTGTGCAGTAGCTGGGTGATATTTGGGGCATGGATCATTCTGTGCTGTGTGGTTACAGCAGCTCTGGGAATGGCTGATGAGACACGGTCCATGAATGAGTCCATCACCAAGGAGTTGCACTCTTCCTCTCAGCTTAGTGAACGTGGGCCATTTCCTTCATTGCGCCTACAACTACAAGTCACCTGGCAGAGGTGTTACACTGAACATGAGAGAGCAGATGCAGAAATACGATCATTTATAAGAGCAATAGAAAAAAAACTGCATTATGAAAGAGTATCCTCAAGACCAGCAGCTGCTGGTGAGCCAGCATCTCTGAATTGGGGGACCACAACAGCACTACATGGATTGAAATTGGCCTGTTATGTGCTTATGGGACCTTCAGAAAGAGCATTGAGGCGCATCTCTAAAACCCTTGAGGTGATATCTTTAATTCATCAACAGGTTGGCCAAGCCAGGTCCACAATTTGCTCTTCCCAGGATCTTAAACATCAAAGGGAAATAAAGAAATAAGACTTTCAATACATCCAGGAATCACAGCACTGCTAGTCAGAACTGATTAAACTGACATCATTAAACTCAGAAAGTTTTGCACTAGGAGTACGGGACTCTTTTTATCTATACAAATGTCTCCCTTCAAATCTTACTAAATTCCTGGCCTCAGTGGCAGACTGGCACTGAATAATTATCCATTTTTAAAGTGCCTTCTTTCCACCGATGTTCAGTGCATTTGGGAATCCATTTCCATTCTGATGCTTTGAACGTTCGCTTTCTGACACCTAAAGCTAGGTGACTATCCCCGTGCTTAAACACTGAAGTATAAAAAAATCACCGAATATCCTACTGCTCCTGAGGAGGTTGATGAGAACTACAACTCCCCAGCGCTCTGGGAAGAGAAGCTAAAATTTTTACCAAGAGGACTTTCCTCTGGGTTTGGTGACAAATGTCCAACGTCCCAAGTTCAGCCTCATGCTTTTCTGGTGCTCCCGCTCCTGACAGATAGCGAGTGCTTGATGCTCCCGCCGACGGCTGTGGGGACCGAAGACACCCCAGTTTTCCAAGATCAGGTCCTCTGCGTGCAATAATCTCTCAGAAGCCTGATAGTTACTTTTGTTTTCTTCCACCGGTACTGTCCATTTTGCCTTTGGCAAACATTGATTTTCCGCAATTCCCCGAAGCCCTTCTAAAGCAGCTGCCAACACGGCTCCCTCGTGCGCCACTTCTTTTATTTGTTGAACAAAAGAATCATCAACATTGTCTTCAGTGATGTTTGGCGAGTGGAGTCTGGGACTAGGATGCCGAGCTCCCTCTCCTGGCTGCCGGATCAAAAAGAATAGCTGAAAAGTCCTGCGTACCTAGCAAATCTGAATTGCCGGGCTCCGGCTGAAGAAGGAAGAGCCCTTCCAGCTGTTTTGCAGACTTTGAGATTTTGACATTTTTTTTCCTCCCCATGAAACGCGTTGGAAAAAAAGTTCAGGTGGAACATTTTGGAGTGAAGTATTAATGATCTGTGTGCTGAGCTTGCTTCCCCTTTTCTCTCATCTATTGCTATTAGCGAACAGATCCCAACGGGCAAATAGCACGGAGGGTCTCTGCAGAAAATCCCCAGTTGTCTCTCACTGTCAATTATTGGTGAAATGTTACTCCACGGGGAGAGCGTGGAAAAGGACGCCCACATGTTGCCTGTCCTGGTTTGTCAGGGCAGAGAAAATCCCCACTCTTCTGCAAAGAGAGTTAACTTTTTTTCCCAGTTCCTGCCTGGAATCATGCCAGCTCTCACGTGCGCAACGAAGCGTGAGCAAAGCACGGGTCAGGATGAAGGGTCTGGATCAGCTTATCATGAGATGTGGCCAGTGAAGGTCAGGTCAAGGTGGCCCCAGGGGCTGCTGAAGGGCTCACAGGTGGCTACACCAGAAAGATGGTGTCTGCAGGACCAGCATGAACGGATGGGAGGCAACGAGCAGCACTTGGGGCTCACAGCAGGAGAGAAGGGAGCTCAGCTGGCTCAAACACTCAAAATCTTCAAATCAATGTCACATCACAGGTAGCAGACACAGCTTAGTTCCACCAGACCATTAAATATCTCCAACTGACCTTTGCCGTCTCCAAATCAGGACTATCTTCCTCTCTCTTTAGCAATATGTAGTGACCCAGCACATGCTGCAGACTCGGGAAGTCTGGTTTTAGTCTTGAGCTGGGATCCTATAGGAATTTGGACTGAAAAGCTCATGGCTCTGCTTTTACACTGAGGGGTAAAAGCACTGATGTCTCTTGAAAGAGCACTGTGAGGCTTGTGTGTCCATCCTGTTGCACCATCTGT
Organism: Mycteria americana; assembly: GCF_035582795.1. Classification (NCBI taxonomy): domain Eukaryota; kingdom Metazoa; phylum Chordata; class Aves; order Ciconiiformes; family Ciconiidae; genus Mycteria; species Mycteria americana. The sequence goes on along the minus strand of NC_134374.1, from coordinate 12,221,063 downwards.
GAGCAAACATGTGCCACAAAACCAATGTTAAAATTCAAGAAGCCCTGGAAAACTTTTAAGTCTCCCCATGATGCGGTTACATGACCCTCCAGGTTGGTTCAGGTCTAGGGAGAATAACGGTACTTGCTGGCCTTAGAAGTGGTGAAAGTCTCCTTTAGTGACACAGGTCTAGCAGCTCCCTGGGGCACCGTGTGGGTTTGCCCAACCATCCTAGTCCCAGCAGTCCCCATGAATTACATTTCAGCTGCCTCCCCTCTCCAGCCTCCATACCCAGGCAAAATCAAGGAGCAAGTAAGTTGCCACCATGCTCCAAGAACAAGTGCTGTTGTCCTGGGAGCTGTTTAGAAAAGGTTCAGGCCAGGACACTGCCCAGATTGTCCATGGCATAAAAACGAACTACGCTCATCCATGAGCATAGATGAGCTACTCTATCCATCTGTTCCAGACCATTCGTCATCATTAACCACAAGGCACCAATCTTGGCATAGCCAGAGGATGGGCCAGTGCTCTGCTGGTCACCTCACATGCATCAACATACGTATGAGTAGAGAATACCACGGAAGTCTACACCTTAGGTAGACCTGTGATCACCAACTCATTTGCCCAAACCTTTTATTTCTTTGAAGCAACTTCACTGCTTCAACCCCGTTCTCAAACAGGACCTAGAAGAATGAGGAGAGGTACAGACAGAGGTAATAAAGATGGCCAGAGGTACGCAATGGTCTCCTCTTTAGAGCAAGTAAGCTGCCATCCTTCTTCCATCAGTTTTGGTAACCTTGTGGCATAAGCTGGCCACAAATCCTCCCACCCTTCTCCTGCGACTGTCCAACACCCTACACCTCTCAACTCTTCTCCTTCCACTGCAACGACTCACCCTTAGCCACCTGCTTTATCCTCTGTAGCCCACCTTAGGGGCTTTTGGGCAGAAAGGACCCTATGAGAAGTGTGTGAGCTGGAGGCAGATGGGTGTTTGGGAGAGGGATATGTGCTGGTCCTGGAGCTGGTCTCAGGCACGGCTCGCTTTCTCCATCTTCAAGACAGATCGAGGGCAGGCAGATCAGGTGGTGGATGCTGATAGCATGAGCTACAACACCCTCTCACTGGTGTATTTTATGGCCAAATCCTGCTTGAGCGAGACTTGTTCTGACAAGACGGCAAAACGAGCTTCACAGCACGGTGACGAGCAGCTCAAAGGAGGAAGAAGCTTCCTACGTAAAAGGGAAACGAAAGCTCAGCAACAAGGTCACCTCCACTGCCTCAGGCAATCTGAGGGATGACAAAAGTTGAGACATGTAGCACATCAGCACAAGACAAAAGCTATCCCTGGAGGGTGGAAAGACAGGGGGAGTGCACAGCATACAAGAAATTTAATGTAGGGAAAGCCACAAGGATTGCTGCCATTTAAAGGACACACTCCAGTGTGGATAAAGTAGCATAACGGTTCACAGGAGCCTTGACCAGGATTCTTCAGGGCCATTTATGCTCCAGACCTGGCACTGAATCCTCACCACCCCTGATGGTGGGCAGGTGGCCAAGCGGCACCCAGGAACAGAAATAATTGTCGGAATTTGGATCTTGTCTCCAAGCCTACAACTTCTTTCCGCTCTGCTCGCACCATCCGAGTCCATTGGGGATGGATGGGAATTCGTAGTGAACCAAAATGCAAGGCTCAGAATCACAGAATCGTATAGGTTGGAAAAGACCTTTAAGATCATCGAGTCCAACCGTAAACCCAGCACTACCAAGCCCACCACTACACCATGTCCCTAAGCACCTCATCCAAACGGCTTTCAAATACCTCCTCGATGAGCCTTTCCCAGCATCTGAGCTGCACCAACAAGTACACAGGGAGCGAGTTTGGCTTTGTCTAGGAACTAGATTATTTCTCTTTGCTGAGGACTTGTGACTGTCTGTTTCCATCAATCCAACAGTTTCTAAGACCAAAAGGGTCAGGGCAACTGCTGTCTTGTTTGGCCTAGGAGAAGTGCAAATGGCCTTAAAGCCAACAGCATGCGAGATGCAGATGGCTCTAATGTGAGAGAACAGCTGGGATGTGCACAGGTTTTCCAGAGACACGGGGGAGAACCGAATGGAGGCTGTCTAGATCCGTGCTGCAAGTTTTAGCAGAGCAGAAAATTGGGCGTTATTCAGTGCAAAGTGCTTAGCACAGACAGAGTAACTGGGAATACGTTTCAGGGTAGCATTGCAGACTGCACCAAGACGGTGCATCTGGAGTCGGAGTCCTGGGCACGCAGGATGGCCCTCATCATTTTCTTGCTGGGAGACAGACTCCTCCAAGCTCTGCTCCAGAGCAATGAAGAAAAGCAGCCTCAGAGGTGTTGATTCAGTGCTTCACAGCCATGAGTGCTCTGAGGGCGAAGGGGAAAGTGAGGAGAAACCAAGTCTGAACTCTGCAGGCTGCCAAGACGTCCTGCACTGGGGTGCCAGTGCCTTTCTCCAGCCTCCCGGGGCTCAGCTGGCTCCAGGCATCTTTCCTTCGTCTCTTGGGTGGGCGCAGTGTATCAGCACAAATGTGTCTGCAAAGAAAAGTAGCTTTGTGTTTCTGCTGGAAACTCCGAAATGGAGGACCTCACCTCCCAACTGTCTGAGGACAATGGTAAAGGCAAGATTTGCACAAGGGAGTTGGATTCTCAATAGCCGTAGCATTTCAAGGGAATTCATTCAGGCACCTGGACAACTAAGAAGCACTAAAATCTTCCCATCCCCTCTTATCACCCACGTTCTTTTGAAATCCCTCTCCTGGGTGCCTGATTCACTTGGGATCCTTGAAGATCCCACCATGGAACAAAGGTGTCTTTCAGCTCCAAATAAAAGAAGAGTTAAAGTGATGTGTGGGCAGCTCGGAAGCTGGTACCACAGCAATAACTTTCAGTGAGGCAGTTGTATTTCCCCTTTCTATCACATGCATTTAAAAGCTTTTAAGAGAACAATCTATCCCCTCTGCTGGCAAACCCAGTGCTGGGCTGTTCTTTGGGTTCTTAAATCATTTTAAAATACAGAGCAATATTGTTTTAAAAGCTTTTGCTCTCTCCCGGCTGCAGGAAACCTCAGTGCAGCTCAGCAAAGCTCCCTGCACTTACGAGACACCAGCTCAGGGGCTTTCTGGGGATCCATTACAAGCCAGGAAAGGGCTCGCCACTGCCTGACAATGACAATGCATTGGTACAAGCAAGGATTTTCTTGCTACGTCATTTCTAGATACTCATCTGGACTGCGTATGTAGCCCAGACATTCCTATTTTTTGCCATTTAATATATTAGATCTCTGCCTAAGGTAGTATTTTATATTTGCTAAGCTGCTTAAGGACAAGAATGGATGGCTCAGCTGCAAAATTCACCTTCAGAGAGTGAATGCACCCAAATTTCCTGGTTGTTCAGGCAGGGCTTTGGCTGCAATGATGTCCTTTATCCTGCCACTCTCACACAGGCCCAGGTTATTAAATTATCCTACTTTATCCTTTGCGCAATACATGGCCATGTGCTCTCAGATAGAGGAACAGGGGTGGTGAACTGGGGACATTGGGAAGACCCAGAGGGCAGTACCCCCTACCCAGGGAGGGGAGTGCATCTCCTATTTCATCTTCCCCTTGCCAACATCTGAAACTCTTGGCCATTTTCAGTCCCTTTGGCAGCGCTCAGCAGCGCAGAAGCCAGCATGCTCCTCCCCAGGAGAGTCAGCCACCCCCCCTTAGTGCCAGAGGTAGAGTCAAAGTTCAGCCACTGGAAAAAAACCCAAAGCGTTTTGCAGACTTCTGGATATACTTTTTGCAGGCTTGTTGTAAGCATGTTTGGGACCTGTTCCTGGCCCGTTTAGACAGCAGGCATAACGTGTGTGGAAGGAAGAGGCTGGAGGAGTCACCAAGGACATTGGCCTGGACAGCCAGGGCAGCAGTGCCCCTAGATGCCATCCCTTAGTGGCTGTCCTTGCCAGACCATCCGAGAGATGCCATCCCCCTGATTTCCTGACTCCTTTCCCTTATTTCTGCCACACAAGAGATGTGTGAAGGGTGACGGGAGACTGCCCCTACTGCAACACAGACATCCCATGCTCACCTGCCCAGCACATCCCTCCTTACAGAGGAGTCCAGTCCTTTACCTACTCACCACCCAGGTGAGGAGAAAAAAATGCTTGCTGTTTTCCCACCAAGCTATCAGCCAGCAACCAGCCCTGGAGTCAGCACATCTTCCCTGTGCAGGAGGGAGACTGTAGCCTTTGATTTGTTTTGGTTTTTGTTTTTTTTTTTTTTTTTTTTATGGTTTGCTCTGTTACTGGTGGGTTTATATTCTGGGTTCCCGGACAAGCCTGCATGGCTGCTGCCCGCCGGGGAGTCAGGATGCCCGTGCAGTGCAACAAGTGACCCTCAGAGCAGGACTGCCATTGTGGAGGGGCAGAGGAGCCTCTGTTCCCATTTTGTTTCCCACATCACAACCTCCTCGGCTCGTGGAGGGCAAAGCTTTGTCACTGGAGCAGCAGTCTGGCAAGAAAACCACCGTGGCTATGGGGTGCAGCATGGAAACAGCCCAACTCGGGCTGGAAAAGAGGCAAGAGGAGCCCCGAAGGTTAACAAGGGAGAGGAGCAAGAGGACGTTCCTGCCACGTGCGGTCAGGCTGCACTCACTAGATCATCCCCTGGCAGGGAGCGAGGAGTCTGCTGCAAACCCAGCACAGCACGCGGATGCAGAGGGTCTCTCCTGCTCATCCCTGGGCTTTCCCACCCCCCAGGCTGTTTGCTGAGTGAGGCAAGGGCCCCCTTTCCTTTCTGCCCCCCTCCAAAAGGGCGTCAAGCTGGTCCATCTCTGCCTTCTCCTCCATCTCAGCCCATCTCCGAGTTGCTGAACTTTCTCTGGGCTCAGCCGTGCCTCTGCCAGGGATCCTCCCTCTCGTCAGTGCTCGCCGCTTCATTTATCTGCAGGATCAGTTGTAGCCGTATTGATTTTTCCTCTCTCCCTCTCCTCTCTGTGTTTGCTTTTTGAATTATGCAGCGGTGCAGTTTTTCCTCCTTGCGAGGAGCGAGTGAATTGCGGAGGATCAATTGAGCCCTGCCATAGTTTAGTCAGGAATCCCCAGTAGGGGCCAGAAGAGAGAAAGGAGAAGGGAATATAATGAAGACAGGGTCGATCAATCCAATCGTGGTGCAAAGGAAAGAAAGGGAAAGAAGAGAGAAAGGGGTCTGAATAATCAGTCAGTTTTCCTCATGCAGTCCTCAGATCCCCCAGTCTCAATCAATAATCAACTTTGACACTCATTGCTTCAGAAACAAACACCCCCCCGCCCCCCCCTAAACTCAATAATGTTGTGCTTTATAGCATAAGAATAGCCAATGATGCCCTGGTAAAGATGAGGATAGGGATAAGATTTCTTCCCCTTCTTCCTCTTCCCTTTTAAAAGTACATATTATGAAGGCTGGCTAGATCTTGGCTGAGCCGAGATGAAAGGAGTGCAAACAGGGCTTTTAGTAGTTTTGTTGTTGCAATTATTTTGCCAATAGTAATGATTTCAAGACAGGACGGAGGATCTTTGATGCCGTGCTGGTGATGTGGAGGGGTGGACAGAGAGTTGCTGGGTTTGTTCCAGCACCACATGCAAATCTAGAAGGAGGCGAAACCTTGCGGATGTAACCAGACATCAGCTTTGCTTAGCTTAGAGCATGCAAATGAAATACAAGAAAGTGCCCGACCGAGGCACAGGGACCGCGGTTACCATCTGCATGTGGGGACAGCCCACAGCAAGAGACACCCTTAACCATTTCCCTCTATGCTGTCCCTGGGAAGCTTAACCAGACTTTCATGCCTATCAAGGGTTTCTGTGCTAATCCTCCGCAAGCAGGAAAAGAATGTCACAAGGTCTTTGGAGATCCTGCTCCATCCATGTCATCCCTTGCTCCAAGAGCACCATGAATTGCCCGGCTCTGCCCCGCAGCCAGCAGTTACCTCCCGTGAGCAGCCAGCCCTGGGGTCATGCTGTGCCCACCGCACTTCCCTGGGGCTTGGGGGACCAAACTTCTGAGTTCTGCAGGCTTTGGAAATCAAACCTTCCCAAAGTCCTGCCAGGTGACCTGTGGGAGAGCTTACCTGTCTCAGGGCTGCCTTATTTCCAGAAGGATAGGCTGGTTCTGGTTTTTCATTTCAAACAGCCCAGCCCAGGTCAAGTTCAGTTCCTAAAGAAAGTATTATTTAGATCTGGAAACTCAAGACTTGAAGCTACCAGTCCATCACCTGTTGTAAAACTGTGGGAAAACTTTGGAGGACCACCAACATGCAGGTTGTGGGACAGACATCTCTGCAGCTCCACTCCTGAGTTTTCAGTCCCATTGAGAGCAGAACTCCGGTTTGAATCCATACGTGCAGGACAGAGCAGTTAACCTGAGCTCTCAGTGGCATCAAAAAATCAGGTAAGCATGGCAGGCATGGATGGGAAGTCTGAATTATTGACCATGGATGCTTGGTCTCCATATCAGAGACTCCTGTCAGAAGACAACTGAATTTCCTACACTCCAGTGCTTGAAATCAGGACAAGCCTTTCTTTCCCCAAAATAATTTTAGCCAAACAGAAGATCTTTTTTTTGGTGACAAAAATGCTGGGAGAAGACCATTTGCAAGTTTTAAAAGAAACATTGATAGAGATAATTATTCCTTCTCTTGTCATCCATACTGGACTCGACAACCAGGAGTTATACCACCCATCCCATTCAGCGTTTCCCACGATGCAGGCGCTAATTTAGTCCCTCTCTTCTATATTCACCTATATTCCGTAGGAACATTATAATCCCTGAGACTCCTCACCCCAACAGCCTGACTTCAGCCAACAGGTTCAGAAGTTACTAATGAGGAAGGCAAAGCCTGGCAGACACGAGGTCAAAAGCTATTGATGGGAGGCCAGGAATGGAAAGAGTGGAGCTAGCAGAAAAATAGTTCAAATTCAACAGCTTCCCTGATTAGACTCAAAAAAAAGTAATTTCTGCGATCTGTGCTTCCACCGCCATTTGCCCCATAATTTTACTGCAGGATCAGCACAAGGATCAGTCAGCTGTAACAAATTAACCCTTAGGTTAACAGGAATGGAGGTACAGCTCAACCTGGGAGGGATCGGAGGTACAGCTCAACGCTCCCTGGCCCCATCACGACGCAGGGGAGGCCCGTGCCGGTCTGCAGCCCCTGCAAGAGGACACCCCTCGCTGACCACGCAGACAGGACCAGGAACCTCCATGGAGCCCTTCCCACCACAGCATCCCCAACGACCCTGCTCCGCATCCTTCAGTGCAAGCAAAGCGACCGCTCACACTGTTGTCTATAAGGTCCTGATGTACCATATGGCTCCACCGGTCCATCCCACCCTGCGTGTGAATAGTGCCTGGCCACAGCTGACCAGATGGGTATCACACATAAAGAGGGGACGGACATCCTTTATGCTTCATCCAAGTACAAATGGATAATGAAGGCATTGAAAGAATCACCAACAGTTTGCACACAAGTGTCTGTATGGTGGGGCTACACCCACGAAATCGTGTACTGAAGTTTAATCTTTGCCAGTGCTGCCCACTGCATCCTCGGGCAGACCTTGCTTTCCCCTGGTGCCAGAGCCAAGGTGCAGATAGGGAAGACTGAACCTTTTTCACCAGTTTAGGCACAGGGACATTTCCTTGGCCATCTTCTGTCACATTTGGCTGGTGCTTTCCCTGCTGGTCACGATCCCTGGCATGGGATAGATGGTTAGATGAACTTAGATGGTTCTATCTAAGTTGTTACATAGCTTCAAAAGTCTTTTCCAAGTCAACCTTCCCTCTCAGCTTATTGCCCAGTCCCTCCACTAAGGGAAGGTCACTTCCAACCCATCCTGGGAGCGTTAATCACTGGATTACGGGTGCCTGAGGAAGGCAGGAGGCCGGGCTGGTCCTTGAGCAACGTTACGGAAGTAGCTCCTTCCTTGCCTCCTCCCAGAAGTTGTTCCACATTTTCTGCTAATAAGGGCACGGGGAGAGAGAGAGACAGAGAGAGAAGAGGAGAAAAACTGCTCTAAATTATTCATCGACAATATCATTATGTGTCATAACAGTGTGTCTGTGATGGGAAAGAGTGAGCGTGGCAGGGGCTGGGGTAGCACAGTCCAGGCTGCACAATAGCGAGATCTGATTAAATATTGATGTGCACTAATTGGCTACAGGGTTTCAGGACAGCTTGGGCTTTGTTGGGATCATTTGTATTCTTGCTTTGGAAATGGACCCCCCCCACATATAAACCCAACATTTTCGTGTGCAACTCTTCTCCCTCCTCCTCCTCCTCCTCCTCCTCCTCTTCCTTTTTTTATCCACCCTCCCTCTCTCCCTCCGCTCCTTCCAGTCCTCCCGATCCCCCCGTGAGTGTACAAATTAACATGATCTTAACCTCTCCTGATTTTCTACAGCACTGACATGCTGCCAACACCTCTGTGCAATTAGGCTAAGCTTGCAGAACTGCTTTTTGGTGCAGAAAACAGGCCTTGCCCTCGTGGACTGTCCTCTCTTTGCATCTGTGTCTGGCCTCTTCTCTTAGCCCTTTTCCTGCTTTTGCCCCCAGAGCAGGTGGAAAATCCTTCCCAGGCATTTTTGTCCTTCTGAAATGCTCCAGACCTTGACATGGAGCCTCCTATGGCTTGCAGCCATAGATCTGAGTGCACGCCTGGGAGATGTGAGCAGTGTGAGGGGTAGTAGCTTGAAGTTTATAGGCCAGGTCATTTCATGGTTTCACTTAAACATCACAAAGCCTCCAGTACTTGGGCTTCTCTGCCGACGACTCCAGCTCTTCTCAGTGTCTCCAACAGATCCATCAACCGGTGGTACAACAGTAGGGTCCCTCTACCTCTCCCCTTGCTTCTAATAAGCAGGTTGCCACAACCGCATCCTTTGCCCATGGGCTGTTCCAAGAACTCCCCCGCAAACATCACCTTTTCAGCCCCACGGACCCTCCCTTCAGGATGCCCCACTGAGTCTCATGACCAACCCGAGGTCCTTTCACCCTCTGATACCTCAATAAGAGACAGGCTGAGTTGTCTGGAGCCAGTAGCTGCTCCCAGCAGAACAGTCTCAGAGCAAGGGATACTTCCTGCGATGCTTCATGCTCTGCTAAATGCCTTTATCCAGTCTTTGGCATTTTAACGATGCTGTTTGCAAAGAAGAACATCCAAGTGAACATCCCCAGTATCAGATCAGATGAGCCAGAGATCTAGCTAAGGAATTAACTGGAGCTGATGACTTTTTTTTTAGTTCTCTAAGCTCCTGTTTTTTGATAGTTATGATTAAAATTTTAAAGAAAGAATGACACGCATGATCTACACTACCTTTCAGCTGAATGGCTGAGAGGTATAGTTTGAGGAAAGATATTTGCTAAAGATATTTCCCAAGCTGCTTTTAAATAAATCAGATGGCACAGAGTGAGGTGAGGACTGCACGAAGCACCTTGTGTGCTTTGGTGTGTGCTTTGCTGAACGTACCCAGTAACACCCTGTTGAGTTTTTACTCCAGTGAATGAAGACGGGACTTCCCAGAGGGGTCTGGTTAATCCAGCCAGCACAGCAAGAACAAGATATATGTTAACAAGATCATGGCATATCAACATAAATCAATTTGTAGGACCAGATCTTGGAGTCCATGTTCATTTTCACTGAGGGCTTGCTTCCATCAAGATGAATGAGCTGGCTCACTTTGATAAAGCACGCTGAAATAGGATTCGGGCGATGTGGACTCAATTCTTAGCTTTGTCACTGCCTTACTGGGTGACCGGGACATATGCCTATATTCCTTAGTTTCCCTAGGATTTAGCTACCTTGCAAAATCTGGAATATCTACAGGCCAAAGCTATCCTGCATCTGATGGGCTGAGGAGTAATAGTCTGAACCAGCCAGACACAGTAATCTAGTAGGGTGAATTTCCCCATGCTTTATGTTATTATCCATTTCTCATGCTTCCCAAAGAGAATAACCGTTGAAATGTCTCTATATTCCACAGAAACCTTCACACAAAAATCATATTAATATTGATACCACTTACCCCCGGAACAGCGCAGTTGTCTGTGCAGAAGACGTACCAAAAGCTGAGATGCGCACCCCAAAACAGCCGTTCGCTCTGCCTGTTTCAGCCCCTGCCTGGAAAGCAGCGGGCTGCGGTTTCAAATCCTGTTTGCTGGAATATGCAAGGCACCCATATATAGCCAAGCGAACCATAGAGAGAGGAGCTGCTAATTCGTTAACACCCCCTCGGTGTCTTGGCGACTGCCAGACACTAAACGAAGGACTTTAATGTTGCCTGCAAATCTGAACAAGGACCCAGAAATTATCTCCTCTCCAGTAAGAGCTAATTAAGGATTCTCTGAGAGATGTTTTTTGCACAGACCGTCTGAGATTATCTTGAGAAAATGAGTAGTGAGCACATGGGTCTGAAAAAAGCCAGCTGTGCTTTGCAAACATCATCCTTTCCATCAAAACCTCAAATCATTGTTAATTTTAGGGCCACCCTCTGCAAAGTGCTTGCCCTTTTCAAGGCCATGTGTGGTCCTCAAGGAGAGGGATGCAGTTTTTCAGACCAACACAAACAAAAAAGACTTCTGAGTGATATCTCTGGTAAATTTTTCCCCTCTGATTTTCCTACAGAAAACAGAAGATTTGAGAAAAGGAAAGTCTCACTGGAATAAAGAGAAAACACAGAAAGAAAGACCTGATAAAATAAAAAGAACAGTAGTCTAAAACACTGTGAAAAGCACTGCGAAAAATTTTGGACAATTTTACTGGGAATTTGGAGAAGAAGAATCCAGTCAGCGTACTTGCATGGTAAGGTATTTTTTCCACTCGTTATAGAAGAAATGAGATAAACTGCTAAAAAGCTTATTTTTTCAATCCTGATTCCCACAGTTGTATCCTCACCCAGTACCTCCAATGAAAGGACACAAGTTTAAGGTGATCTCCATGAAAGGAGATGGAGCCCTTCCAGTGATGTTAGTGCAAGCCGGACTGGTGGAGAAGTTGGTGTTTCCACCTCCTTAGAGACGTCTCCCCCTCCTTACCCACATGCACAGCCCCTCTGTAGGCAGTACAAAGCCCTAGTCTTTTTGGTCAGAAGCCACTTTTTATTCTGCCCTAACTGGAGAAGAATGATTCATTAAGAAGTGTCTTACCAGGAGATAAAGTCACTTACCACTCTCTCGGGTGTCTCGGTCATCCCAGTGCCTAAAGTGACTCCAGCTCCAAAGCGACGAGTTTGAAAGGTATCTAAACAGTCATGGGAGGTGGTAGATTCTCCATCTCACAAGATCTTCAAATCTGCCATAGTGCTCTGTGGAAAGATATGTCAGAGCCCAGCCAATGGTCAGGCCTTAAGGGGCAGCCCCTTCGGTCCTGCCCGGTCCAGGACTGGATCCAGGACCTAGGGAGGTGCCAGGGGAGGCAGGCAGAGGTACCTCCCCACGGTACTTTCCCCGTCTGCAGCAACATTTGGCTTGGGCACTTTCTCAGGAGGAAGTGATATCTTTACATTTAATTCTCCCTGGTGCATCTCTATTGCCTGATTTGGCTGATCGCTTTCTGAACCCATGCAAACCTTTACCATGAGCGTTGCAGCTTCACTCTGCCACGTGAGTTACCATGTCCTCTTACTTGTTTTGAACCTGCCACCTGCATGTGACGGGTCCCGCATTTCTCTTAAGAGAGATGGTGAGCAGCCAGTCCCATGTCCAGCCAATGACTCTGATGGTTAACATGGAAAAGGAGAAGTCAAGTGCTGTGTACGTGAGGGACCTGGCCAGCCACCGGCTGACCTGGGTGATTTCTGAAGCCCCTGTGCTCTCAGGATGAAGCTTGGACTGTTTGTTCTCTTTGCTTTAATGATCCTTCCCCCTCTTCTTTGAAATCTTTTGCATTATTCCTTATAGGAATAAAACAAAAAAGAGTTTAGTTAGTTTGGTTGTTTATTTATTTAGGACTAACCCTTCCCTTCCCTCCCACGTTGGGTAGCGCCCACTTCAAAAGGGGCCACGTGCAAGAGTCTCTGGTGGATCCCACGATGTGGGGGAGATGGAGAAAATGCCTGATTGATTATCAGAAAGGAGATAAGTGAGATGAAAAATAGAGTGATGGGATTCATTTTAAAGGAGAACAGGCCTATCTCAGAGACTAAAACGTCATCAATTTTTTATTAAACAGAATCTTTTCAATAGACAAAATGAGCTCTTCTGTCCTCGCTCATTCACTTCTGTTTTCTCTTTCTTTCCCCCATTTCTGCTTGCCAGTGGTGCCTCCTGCGTGGGGAGATTCTGCTTTTCCTCTTTCTTTCATGCTCCTGAGTTTGGTAAGAGGCACGGGGTTAAATGGAGACCTGGACTCCAGGTGTCTGAACATGTGTTTAAGGCTATTACTGGTCCACCAAGCACTGAAATGTGCCTAAAGCTATGGTGATGGCTTCTCATCAAAAGGCCTCTACTCTTTTCCTCTGGAAAAGCTTTCCCCAATCAACACAAAAAGCCACTGGCAAGGATAGGGCTGGGGAAAGCAAGGTCTGCTCTCCACATCTTCTGAAGAGCTCCTGGGTGACCATTAGCCATTGTTTCCTGCTCCTGCTGGTGGTGAATGAGATTTTCTGTCTCTCATCTCCTATGTCTCTTGCCCACTAATTTAACAAGACCAAGGCCCCTAAGAGAAATTTGGGATTTAAAAAACCTTTGAGATGTAATTGTTTCTTCCTCTGTGTATCTTGCTACCTAGCACAGCAGAGCTCTGGGGCAACGAAGCCTCCTTTATTATAAATATCCGAATGTGACGTTATCCCCTCCCCTTGCTCTGGAGCAAGCTCATCATCTGAAGGATGGAAAGAAGGATGTGCCACATGATGCTGCTCCTGAGAAGGTGGGGGATACGGGGTTGGCACTGGTACTGCTGTGGCTGATGGGGAGTGTAAGAGCAGCAGGAGCTGCTGCTGCACTGGAAAGCACTCAAGAAAAGCCACAGGAATGATCAGAAAACATAAGGACTGGAATCCCAGTGTTCAGTCTGGATCATCAAAGAGATATTGCAGAGATGAGCTGATCAGGTACAGCAAGCACCCACAGCAGAAAAGAAATGCCTTGGTGGAGAGGCGTAGGTTATAGGTGTGGAGTGTGCACAGGGAGGGGAATGAAGGCTGATGCAGAGATCAGTCAAAATATCCTGTCACCAATGTGAGTGACAGCTGGCATCCTAGGACACATCATCAGGACATATTATGTGCCCCAGCGTCAGTATAAAAGTCAGAGGAGTAAGAACAAATGCAACGTCCTGCCCCAGGAAGGAAGAAAACCCTGCAGCAACACAGGCTGGGGAGTGACTGGCTCTGCTGGAAATGTCCTGGGGTCCTGGTGGATGGCAAGCTGGACACGAGCCATCAGTGTGCCCAGGCTGTATGAAAAGGAGTGTGGCCAGCAGATCGAGGGAAGTGCTTATCCCTCCCTACTCAGCACTCATTAGACCCTCAGGACAGGAAAGACAACAAACTGAACTGAGTTCAGTGGAGGACCACCAAGATGTTTGGGAGCTGGAGCCCTTGCTCTCTGAGGAGATGTTAAGGGAGCTGGTCTTGTTCAACCTGGAAAAGAGACAGCTTCAGCCATCTCAGCAGCTGCCATCCTGCTGATAGCAGCTTTCTCATACCTACAGGGAGGTCATCAAAAAGATGGAGCCAGGCTCTTCACAGTGGTGCATGGTGGGAGGATGAGCGACGGTGGGCATAAGATGAAACAAGAGAAGTTCAGACTGGATATAAGTTAAAAAAAAATCACCATAAGGTTCCCCAGAGAAGTTGGGCAATCACTCAACACCTGACTGGATCAAGCCCTGAGGGTCATAGCTGACCCTAATTCAAGCAAGAGTTTGGACTAGAGACCTCGTGAGGTTCCTTCCAGCCTGAACTATTCTGTGATCCTGCGAAGTAAAGCCATCAAGCCCCTGTGCCCATCAATGGCAGTGAGGTGGTGGCACGGCTGCTGTATGGACTGAGGTCGTATTTTGCAAGGTCAGTTGTTGGTCAGTGTGGCAGTGACCATAGCTTCTGGGGGGAGGATTTGGTCTGAGGAAAAGGAGAGGAAGGAAGAGGCTGGTGTTCGGTCTGGGGTGTAGTTAGGTAGGGGAGACATGAGTTGTGATGTTGGCATGGGAGGGGGAAGGAGCTGTTGGGGCAAGCTTTCAAGAGGGGAGAGGAGCAGGGAACGTTTCCTCCCTTAAGAATAATTTGGAAGCTTGCTGCTAAATCACAGAATCACAGAATCATATAGGTTGGAAAAGACCTTTAAGATCATCAAGTCCAACCATTAACCTAACACTACCAAGCCCACCACTACACCATGTCCCTAAGCACCTCAGCCAAACGTCTTTTAAATACCTCCAGGGATGGGGACTCCACCACTGCCCTGGGCAGCCTGTTCCAGTGCTGGACAACCCTTTCGGTGAAGTAAAATTTCCCAATATCCAGTCTAAACCTCCCCTGGCGCAACTGGAGGCCATTTCCTCTCATCCTATCACTTGTTACCTGGGAGAAGAGACCGACCCCACCTCTCTACAGCCTCCTTTCAGGCAGTTGTAGAGAGCGATGAGGTCTCCCCTCAGCCTCCTTCTCTCCAGGCTGAACAACCCCAGGTCCTCAGCCGCTCCCCATCAGCCTTGTGCTCCAGACCCTTCCCCAGCTCCGTTGCCCTTCTCTGGACACGCTCCAGCCCCTCAATGTCTCTCTTGTAGCGAGGGGCCCAACACTGAACACAGCATTCGAGGTGCGGCCTCACCAGTGCCCAGTACAGGGGACGATCACTGCCCTAGTCCTGCTGGCCACACTATTCCTGATACAAGCCAGGATGCCATTGGCCTTCTTGGCCACCTGGGCACACTGCTGGCTCATGTTCAGCCGGCTGTCGACCAACACCCCCAGGTCCTTTTCCGCCGGGCACTTTCCAGCCGCTCTTCCCCAAGCCTGCAGCGTTGCATGGGGTTGCTGTGGCCCAAGTGCAGGACCCGGCACTGAGCCCTGTTGAACCTCACACAGTTGGCCCCAGCCCATGGACACAGCCTGTCCTGAGTGTGTCCTGTGTCCTGAGTGTCCATGGACACTCACCTGGACACAGCCTGTCCAGGTCCCTCTGCAGAGCCTTCCTCCCCTCAGCAGATCAACACTCCCGCACAACTTGGTGTCATCTGCAAACTCACTGAGGGTGCACTCGATCCCCTGGTCCAGACCATTGATGAAGATATTGAACAGGACTGGCCCCAGCACCGAGCCCTGGGGGACACCACTGGTGACCGGCCACCAGCTGGAGTGAACTCCATTCACCACCACTGGTAAATGGAGTAAATTTACCACCACTGGTAAACTCCATTTACCACCACTCCATTTACCACCATCCTGCTGAAGGCTTCCTTCTGCCTCAAGGAAGCCGTGCCTGGGAACCCGGGAGCTGCAGGCATATGGCGAGAGCAGTACCACTGGTTGATGCTTCTCAAGCCACCAGGAGACAGCGAGCGTGGCATGTTTGTGTCGGAGGTGCAGAGAAAGAGCAGCAGCCAGACACAAGATCCAGCAGGTCGGAGCAGCAGGCGAGATGACCCTGCAAAGCAAAGCAGAAGGCTGGAAGGAAAGAGGCAGCAGAGGTGGCAGAGGCATGGGAGGTGAAGAGAGGAGGGGATGGAGAAATCAGGGGAAGGCGGGCAAAATAAACCAATTTACTCCCAAACAACCCACGATAAAACTGACTGAGATTCAAAGCAGCTTTGGGCTCGGCTGGCATCACAACATCACTGGAGATGCTTTAAAAGTCACTTTCCATGTACTATAAAATATACATATAGTGCAGCTCCCCTACCTTACTTGGCACCCGGTTACAACCTGTACAACAACTCCTGCTTCTCCTCCTAACCTCTGCCTCGCTTGCCGGTGGGATTTCTTTATTTGCAGGTTTAGAAGCAGGTCCCATCACCTGGGCAGCCCAAGCATCACTCAGCACCTGGGCTAAAAGGTTAGCAGAGTGGCGACAACCTCCAGAACTGGTACATGCTAAGAGGGGTTTTTATAAGCCCCCCCCACCGAGGCATGTCAGAAGAGCTCGACACTTCTCCGTTCGTCTGCAGACAGCTGTCCGTCTGCAGCAGGCTGGCATCTCAACGGGTAGCTGCATGCCGGCTGGTGTCTCTCAGTCTGTCCTACGTGGGCGGGCAGAAGATGACTGATTCAGTAAAAAGGCCTGTGTGGGTGCCCATGATTTATTCTAACCCATGCTTTAATTTATAAACCATCCCACTGGTTTTCTGATGCCCGTGCGTGACAAGGAGCAACCCAACCTCTGAGTCAGATCCGCCTCTGCAACCACCAGTGCAGTGTTTGCTGCAGGTTGCACAGATCGACGCTGCGTTTATATGCTTTGTTCACTACTAACTGCTACTTAGCGAGGAATTTAATGAGAAAGTGTCATCCACTTGTGTTAAGATCGACCAAAGTGTGAGGAAAGCTGCTTAGTGGCAGGTGTACGTATATGCATGTGGGGCTGAGTTGGAGTATTTGCACTTGTAGCTGGGGAAAGCCTCTGTGCGTATACGTGAATATAGGTTTGTGGTCCTTTATCAACGTGCGCTGGTGCATTGAGGGTGTGCGTAAGTGTGCGTGTGTGAAGGTGGTTGTGTGCATGTGTTTGTGCCTTTGGGTGCTGCTTCCCAAGCCGCGGGGAGACAGGGACACGACCCATTTCAGCTGTGCGCTGTATTTGTGTGTGTGTGCAAGTACTGGGCTTCTGTATCGGGGAATATGTGTGTGTTGCAGGTATTTGTGCACATGCAAGAGATGCGATGTACAAGGATGCTGCTGTTTCTCACAGGGGCTGCCTTTCATTTGCTGTATTACAGCTTTATCCATGAGCTCCCGGCATGGAAACCTTGCTACGACTCCAGAATGTACCAGGGAAAAAAACCCACCGACAACAATGCGTGTTTAGGATCCATTTACCAGGGGGATTTTTTTTCCCCCCCCTTCCCTTAATCCCTCTTGAGCTGAGCGAACGTGAGCAAAAGAATAAAAAAAACACACACAAAAAAGAAAGGGCGAGAGTGAGGGAGAAAGAGGATTTCCTTCAAATCTGCTCTTTCTGCCCATGATGGAGTCTCATTCCCATAATCATTTTGACAGGTGTGCAATGGTTGAAAAGTTGGGGGGTGCAAGGGCGAGGCGGGGAGGGGGAGCACCAGAAACCCGCTTTCTTGGCGCGGGCGGCCCAGTGCGCCCAGCGCGCTGATTAGACATGACAAGCACACCTGCCGTCTCCGCGGCCCTGCAATTAAAGCCTCTTTGAGGTCCCAGGAAGTGACCGCATTAGAAAAGCCCCTCGCAGCCAGCTCCTTAGCATATTTCCAGTGTCATTAGCAAAGCGGCAAAGGCAAGGCACATCGGCGGAGGGCTCTGACATGACCCGTGCTCCCTTCCCGCTCGGGGAGGGGATGCAAAGTGACTTTTAAAGAGGAGTCTCTTTTTTTTTTTTTTTCCCTTTTTTTTTTCCCTTTTTTTTTTTTTTTCCCCTTTAAATTTTATTTCCAAGCCCCTCTCGCCGCTCCCTCCCTCCTGCTCTTGGAAATGTTCCATCTTCTTTGGGGTCGGCAGGGGGAAGGGAGCCAGAATTCATTAAAGACAGAAAAGGACTTTGCTAAAACTGGGCGGCTTCTGGGAGGAAAAACCAATTCTGGATTCCAGTGTGTATTCTCACTTTGCTCCCTGCTTTCTCTTCTTCCTCCTCTTTTCTGCATCCTCTTCCTCTCCTCCATCACCTCCCTGTCCCCCTTTCCTCTCCCACGTCCTGCTCTTGTCGTTGCCCCCTCCGGGTGTCCCTTGCCTGGCTGGTTGTGACCACTGTGAGCGGTGGGGACCAGATGGTGACTGCCCCGTGCACAGCATGGTGGGAGCGGGCTCGCCCTTGCAGCACCGCGTGAGGCCAGTGCCATGGGCATCCACACCAGGCATCCGTCCACCCATCTGACCTCCAAAGGCAGCCCAGCCTTGCAGCTCCTCTCCAAGAAGGGAGAGGAAGGGCCAGAGCCAGACGTCCAAGAAGGTCCCCAGGGCCAGAAGCCCTTCCCTTCTGACACGGGAGATGGCCAGGACTTTTGCTGAATGTCCCATGGGTGCACATTGCTGTGCAGATCTGAAGGAGGTCTGTGAGCTTGTTGTGTCCCCCAGCCCTATTTCCACACGAGCTGGGAGGTCCCCAGAAGGAGTTTGCCATCGGTCCTCAATGTTCATAAGACCTCTGGGGGAGGGAGGCTGTGTCCCTTGAAATTCCTCAGTCTTCATCACAAGTGAAGTCCTAAACCCACCTCTGTTCTTATTCCATTCGCCCTCTCTCCTTGCACCTCCCAAGCTTGCTCTAGAAACAGGAGTTCCTCGCTGGCCTTCAGACACAGCGCTTTCCGCCATGCTGTGGAAGATGCTCAGGAGAAGATGCTTTCCCTTCCTTCCGCAAGCCCTCATCACTGTCCCCCTTCAGCCTCTGGCCTCGCTGAACTCTTTCCTCCTAAAGCAGCGTTGACTGCAGCATCCCTCGCTTGTGTAGGCACCTGGACCTTCTCTTTGGCCAAGAAAGACCCTGATCCACCGTGACCTTGCCACACTCATACTAACCCCTCTACCACCGCAGGACGGGGCCGTGCATCAGCAGCACCGGCGCTGCGAAGGCATCATATCACCCTGCAGCACGCAGTGGGCAGGTGAGTGTGGCTATTAAGTGTAACAATCCTGACAATTATAAATAATGCACACGGAGCTTTCCTGCGAAAGCATTCGGGGTTGTTAGACTCAGCTAAGAAGCCCAGGCCTTGACAGCAGAACAAAAGGGTCCCCCAGGGACCGTTGCCGATTCCTTCGTGAGCAGTGGGGATTAGCAAAGCCATTTTAGCAAGGTACTGATAGGTCCTTCGGCTCCAGAGTATCGGAGCGCTGCGGAGACTTTAATGGATTCACGCACGCAGCACTGCAGAGGTGGGGTAGGGGCTGCCTCCGTTTTGCACAGGCGAAGAGGAAGCATGCGGCAGATTAAATAACTTCAAGAGCAGAGCCCAAGGGCCGTATCCTGGCATGACTCAGGGCCAAAGCAGCAGCTGGTACCACTCTACCTGAGGACACTTCTTCGGTGGGTGGCACTCACTGCGGAGCAGCATCTAAGCCAGCTCCACCTCGGCGGTCCCCAGCCCTCTGATGATTAACATCGACCCAGACGTGCCTCCTGGCCATCTCGGTGGCACCTGAGCAATAAGGCAGGGCTGCACAGTGCTGTGGCATGTCCCCAGTGCCACCAATTCCTCAGCCTGAATTAAGCACAAAGGTGTCTGGGGGGAATTATTTTGGTAAATGATGTGCCTGGCTCTACCTAACACCCCCTTTGGGGCACTGCTCTGCTTCCAAATTACACTAGCTGTCCTTCTGGGACCTTTCCCCTCCGAGAGTGAAGGTAGGCTTGGAGAAAACTGGTCCATTGATGGGGCGAGGAGAGGCGAGGAGTCTCCCTGGCCCTTGTCTGCTCTGGGAATCATAACAGGGAAAAACAATGAGAAAAATGGATTTGTTGAAAAGCTTCAGGTTCAAATATTCTTCCCTATTTTCTCTCAATTCCTTGCAAGTATCCTTGCAGAAGTCTCAAAAATAAAATACTTCACGCACCTCCCTTGAGCCTTTCCCTTTGTACCACCATGGCATCGAGGACAGCAAGCACCGACCCCAAGCCTAACAGACCCAAACTGTGCTGAGTGAAAGGAGAGGAGGGACAGCAATAGCTGTGGAAAGAAACATGGCCATGAACCTAAAATAATGGCACTAGATGGCTGGTCTTCAGCAGTTTGGGCTGTCCCACTGTCCTGTACATCAAACCCTTTGTATCCACTTTGGGTGCAAAGGTCTGGATTACATCCTTTATAATGCTCGTGACAACATCCATAATATGACAACCCCACCAGCCAGCTAG
Organism: Mycteria americana; assembly: GCF_035582795.1. NCBI lineage: Eukaryota > Metazoa > Chordata > Aves > Ciconiiformes > Ciconiidae > Mycteria > Mycteria americana. Next base: position 12,201,072 of record NC_134374.1, on the reverse strand, counting down.
TAAAGCTCCTAATCCTCCATCCTTGATGGTCTCTGGCTTACAGGCTGCCTGGGGAAAGTCTTCTAGGAAGGACATGGAGGGGTGTTTTACAGGTACAGGGATAGGAGAGGAGAGGAAGGTGCCCCTCAGAACAGGTATAACTCTGCAAACACCCTATGTGATGATAATTTCTGACAGCTTCCCCCAACCCATGGTGTGTGGATTTCAGCCTTGTAATGGTATCCGATTCCCAGTCCAGGCTCCTCTGAGAGCTGACCAGTGCCCAGGCGCTCCATATGCCACCGCCTGCAAGTGTGAGTGGAAGTCAGCACAGCGGGTCCCCCAGAGTGGCTTCAGCTTATCTACCTCCAATGGTTAGTAGTGAGGGGTCTAAATCTAAGCTGGCCGGTTCCCTTCTTACCCAGGGAGAAACAGCTCCAGGGACTTCCCCAAGGAACCCGCTCAGGATGTCCCTGCAGTGACTGCTCTCTCCTTAGACGATGCAAAAAAACCCCAGGTTCGGTTGTTCACACACCTTTGGAGGAATCCCACCCACCAGGTCCACAGACACGCCTAGTGTATGGCCACCTCTTGTTACCACAACTGCTGTGTGCCGAAAGCTTCTGCAAGAAAGCTCCCTTAGGAGCATCCCTCACGACCGTGCGGGAAGGGATGCAGGGATGCTCATCACGCAGGGCCTGCTGGTGTGCAGCTGAATGCAAGCGGTGATACTCCACGCTGCTGCCTTGTCTGCAGGGCACGAGGCTGGGGCAGCAGACGTGTCTGTCCTTTGCCTGCGGCTGGGTGCAGGTGACAGAAGCGAAGGGGACAGAAAGCTGAATGGGAGTGGGAGGTGGAGCATGAGATGAGCAGAGAGTAGAGAAGAGGAAGAAGAAAGAAAGAGGTGAACGGAAAAAGAGGAGCTAGAGGAGGGGCAAATACTTCAGGAGGAGAGAAACCGAGCTTGAGGATGAGCTCTGAGCCCGCTTCGTCACTCCGGGTCCCCCCAGGGGACAGGTATCCAATCTGTGGAGCAGACGAGTGCTGTTCCAAAGTAATGGTTAAATCAATGTGTTTACGGATGATGACACTAGAGTGACACACAGTGGAGAAGCCTCATGAAAAAATAAACAGGTAATAATCACACCGCGATGTGCACACTCCACTTCTCATTATTGCAGAAAAAAAAAGCCCACCAGGGTTCAACGCTTCAGGAGATTAACCATTCCCTCCCTGGATGGGACCCTGCCCAGGGGGTGCTTGCTCTCAGGGGGGTTCCCCAGCTCCTGCTTCCCCCATCACAGAGCACAGGGGTGCAGCAGTACTTGCAGGCAGCGAGATCACACTTAGCACAAGTTAAGGGATGTGACTTATGGGGAAGTGCGGGGAAGAGGCACTCACAGCCCGGGTAAGCAGAAGAAAGGCTCCAGCTCCAGAAAGGGAAGGCAGCTCTGGTAAGAGCTTGCTGGCCTCACACAAGAGGAGCTTCCACCGCTACTTCTGCACAAACCAGCTGCTGCTGTGGGCATTGCTGACCTCCACATCTGCCCCAGAGCCCATTTCTGTACCCATGGCTTCCCACGCACACACGGGCAGTCCCTGGGGACCTGCTTCCACACAGCTCAGTGCAAGTACAGACCCCCTGAGCCAGCTTGTCTCCTCAGATCCTCCCCTCTGCCTTCCTGCCACGGCTGCCCCCAAGGTCACAGAGGTCCTCCGGCCAAGTAAACCAGAAGAGGATCAACTTTTTAGATGTGTTATTTAATACACTCATTTGCAGACAACTTGACGAGAAACATTAATGAGCTAATGGTGAATAACACCACTTGGCTGAGCCAGCAAGAGCAGTGACTCATCTGCAAGACCCTGGAGGCAGCTGGGGAGAGCTGGTGGGTCACGCAGGGCTCTAGGAGACCTCCAACACCAGTGACAGGCTCTCTACATAAAGCAATGGTCAACCCAGACCACCTCCTCACCCAGACCACGGCCGTCTCTGTGGCCATGGAGAGAAGCAGGAGTGTTGACTTGAGGTCGTGAATTGATCACCCATAGAAAAAAGCTGTTGGACCGTGCTGCCTTTTCTTGACAGTAATGGGGACCCAGAGCCTCTGGGTGTCTGGGTGACTTGGTGCTTATTTGAAGCCTGGGTGGAAGGAGATGGTCCAACCACAGCCCTCACTGCTTCTGTCACAACCCCAATGGGGAAATTACAGCAACAAATATGTCCTATGCTCTTCTAAAATGGATTCACCGGCAAATGGTTGCTGCCCTGGGCTGCTCATTCATTCAAACTTTGATTGATATATATAGAAAAGGTGGGAAGGGTGTACCTGTACCTGTGTCTGCCTCGGTGTCCTTCACATGCCCCTTCACTGGGGCATGCTGTCAGGAGAAGAGAGTTGCTTTGATTCCCTCACTGTGCAAATCTCCACAACAAGAGACAGAAAAGCCCCTACCAGTAGCAAGTGAGTGTTTACGAGTTCTGGGGAAGACTCCACCTTTCCTAAATCTGTTCCAAGAGCAGCCAAACTCTTCTTTGTTGTGCACTTTCTTTGCCTGCCCTTTCTGTGTTTAAGTGACTACATGATATATGCCCCCTGTATGGGAGTATCTCCCATTAGTGTCAGCAGGAGATAGGTAAAGTTGCTCCAAGTAAAGGAAAAACCCTAGAGGGATCTATGAAGTGAATTTGATACTGGAAAAATATCCCTGGGCAGACTGAACTAATCTCTTCCCTCTCTTGCAACTGGAGAGTTTGAAAGGAACCTCCCCTCCTTCTAGGAGCAAGAGATCTCCTTCATCCCTTCCTGATGCACATCTCCTAATCTATTTTCTAGCACCTCCATACCTCCACTGCCAGATATGTTGAGGAGTGGAAAAGTGCACAGAGATGATGGAAACTGGTGTCGCATCAGTGGGCAGAACCACCCCTAACCTGAGCCGGAGGAGAAGCCAGCATCCAGCAGCTGGGAGAGCCATTTGCTATGACTGTGCTCCAGACTTGCCCACCACCATTCAGAGGTGAGGTCTCTGAAAACAGCTCAACACCCTGCTGGGATGGGAATCGCAACCCAGAAGTTATCGGAGAGAAGGAGAGGACAGAATACGTGTCCATGTCACTGTGCATGTCAAAGAGCTGGCTGCAGATATGGGGTCTGTAAATCCATTTCTGGTGCAGCCAGAAGGAGGAGGAAATCACCATCACCTGCTTTACAGTACACAAACAAGGGGCACGTGATAAAATTATTATCAGATAGTTTAAGAAAAACAGTTGTTTTCACGCAAGAGTGGAACTCGCTGCTGCAGGATCCTGGGGAGGCTAGAAGCATAAATGAATTCAAAGATGTGGTTGGTTTGTTGGAAAGAACCGGTATCACAGGGCAGAGTTTGTCCATCCACTGCTCAGTCTTCCCAAGGTGACTGCTTCATTTCTGAGTGCACGTATCCGTGAAGATGCTGGCTGTGACGGTTTTGCACCTAGGGCAAGAGCCAGCTTACTCAGGGTTGCCGTTCACTGTTTTAACGCTGACAAAGTGGGGTACGGAAACAGGACTGGGAAAGGACACCCAGCTCGGCTCAGCCGTGCTCAGCTGCAAGCAGCCATGTAACCGGTCCTGCAACCATCCGAAAAGACCACGGAGCACGTCTCCACACCCACAACAAAACCCGCCTATTCTGCAGGCTTCCCGACACTGTCCTGCCCTCCAACAAGCTTAAAACTTGCATAAAATAGTTCAAGTCTCCAAATCCCCGTGTTCCAGGAGGAGAGCAAGGGAAACTGAGAGCATCACAGTTACCCTGGGGCGAGACAAAAGCTGATGTTTCTTACACCGCCTCCCCACCTCTCTGCCTGCTGTGATTTCAGGTTATGAGATCTTTACTCTGCCAGGGAACCTTTAGATCTTAAATGAGTAGAGGAAAACATGGAATAGCCATCCAGAAGTCAAGCTACATGGTGAGAAAGGGAAAAAGCCTTCCTGCCCTTGAAAAAGATCAACAGAAACACTGAAACACAGTGTTAATTCGGTATAAATGGGATGTGAAAAAGCAGCAATCTCCTCTTCATTACCCCACGGTGCTCTTATCTCCTTCGTTACCCATTATTACAAGCTTTACTGCAAGGGGCTGAGATTTGGACAGCAAAAGAGGGAGCTCCCATCCCTCCCTCCTCCACCTCCTGCCTTGGCAGGGCAGGAGCTTGGTGGGGTGGCTGGGGGAGAGGGGCAGGAGGCAGAGGGTGACAGCAGCAAGGTGACAGTGCAAGCAGGGACAGGACTGAGAAGGGGAAGGGGCTTTCTCTGAGGCACTTGGACTGTCCAGGCATTTGCACTTCAGCCTTTCGAGAAAGAGCAGTGAGGACTCCAAGGTGGTGGGTGCTACCTCTCAAGTACTGTCTCCAGAGGGTCTTCAAGCACCAGATGTGTCCCCTGTCCCACACAGTAGCTTTTCAACAGGCATGTTGAGCTAGGGGAGGGCATCACACCAGCCTCAGGAGAGCCTGTCTCCTGTACAACCCATAAAGAAGGTCTGGACAGCATGGACAGGGGCAGCGAACCATCACCTCCATTGCCTACAGTTCCCTCTTGGCCTCCACCCAAAGAAAGCCCTGCTGTGGACGTGAGCAAGGGCAGAAATGGGCTCTGCAATTCACACAAGCATCCCCCAGTGTCATCGTCTCTGGGTGGCACTCGAGGCTGAAGGATGCCACCCCGTCCCCTGCCTGCAGCTGGGAAGCCGTGTGCCCGTCTCCTTCCACTAGTCTCATTTCTTGAATCTGTTGACTCTGGAACAGCTTCAAAGTGTCAGTGCTGGCTGTCTCCCAGGGAGAAGGAGCGTTTTGTAAAACGTTAGCCGTGTCCCTATTCATTATGAAGCCGTGAAAGGCCCACAGCACAGAACAATCACTTCGCTGCTGCGTGACGGGAACGGCTTCTTGGCTTGGGCAGCCGAGACAGGCAGCTTGGCCTGATCCAAGGGGCACGCAGCCCCTTCCCTCCAGCACGCACGGTGTCCTGGGCACTGCTCCCCAGCCCCTCGGCGCCTGTGGGGTGGTCCTCGGCATGGAAGGATGGATGGAGAAAGCAGCCGAGCCTCCTCTCCTCCACCCAGCAGCGTGTGGGTGGTGAGGGAAAGGAGGGGGAACCAAGGAGGAGGTTAAACTACAGCTCCTTGTTAGTGTAACCAAGATAACCAATATTAGACACAATATTGGTTTGCTGTGCAAACCGGCAGCCCCGGCGTCTAAGAAGTTCAAATGCCATCATGGTGTGCGAGGGCTTGGGATGCACCCATAGGTCCATGCACAGGCCACACGTAAACTTCCACTTGCCAGCAAAAACGTATATGCAGACGCGTGCCCTCTGCTTGCTTGGCTCTGAGCTCTGCTCACGCCCCCGACAAGCACATGAGCAGGTTGGCTTCATGCAAATTCTCAAGACAGGCATGTTTTGCCCCAAATGATTGATAGTTTCCACTGACAGGCAGCAGAGCTGGCGGTAGTTCTCGACTGCAGTAGAAAAGCCTTTTGCATGAGGAATTTGGATCTTGCCCTAAATCTGCTCGGAAGAAGGCCCAGATCCGAGCACGGGGTTGCACTCCTGTATGGGTGCAGTCTAGGCTGCATGATGCCCTTGAGGATACAGACTATTGCCCGCTTCTGATCTTAGGGAAGGGTTGATCTCGTTGCCTGAGGTTCCCGCTGTTCATTGCATGGGATGCTTTGACTCCAGCCCCACACTTAGATATGGTGGGGGAGCCCAGAAGCCCAACGGAGGGGCCTATGAGCCCCTGAAAAGCAACTGAATTCCAACCACACCCTGCCCTGAAGCATCTATGTAAGCTCCTTTTGGGAAGGATTTTGTTAATGCAGGGGGGGATTACATCAACAGCTCTCTTCTGCAGCACTACTTTGTTTGGGATGTTGGACAAGCAAATCAATCAGCCTCAATCCAACCCTGAGGAGCGGATAAATGTTTCTTGCCTTTATTGTGAAGACTGGGAAACTGAGGCACATAGGGATTTAAGTGGCTTTAAAAGAAAGAAAGAAATAAAAAGCAGATAATCACAGAGCAAGTCCGCCACAGAGAGAGGGATCGAATGCAAACCTCCCGGGTGCCAGCCAGCAGCTCGAACGACTTTCGTCTGCCGGACGGGGCTCCCCGTTTCTGCCACAGCTGCAGAGCACTGCTCGACCGTGGGCTGAGCACGGGGTCCAGCCTCTGCATCTCCTTGCAAGATGGGCTGAGTCACGGGCAGGCGGGCAGAGGGCTCCTGGACAAGGACACACGGTCAGGCAAGATGGACAGACAGGAGAGCTAAATTCCAGTTCTGCCAAGGCGGGAAGGGGAAGCGGGGGGAAGAAGATAAGGTTTCGTTAAGACAGCGGCTGGACCCTCAGGACTGAGAGCTCATCCATATTTCAAATACCAGTTAGACAAACAAAACAAGAACCAGAGAGGCAAGCAAGGAGCCCGTTTGTCATATCAAAAGGGGTTTCAGTGGTACCTTCCTTGCCCTCCTGTCCCCTTGAAGTTTGTAGCTGGGGGGGAGAAGGGACAGCTCCCTCTCCAGCCGAATGGCTCCTGCCACAGCTGGAGACGGCCTGTGTGTAATTAACCTCCAAGCCAATCCCCCAGTGGTGGCTGCCAGGCAGATCAAAGAACTCACACATCTTTGTCTGAAACCGGCAGCCAAGGGGAGCTGGGAGGAAAGCAGAGTAGGGGTGGGAGAGAGAGCGAGAGAGCGCGCGTGTGTGCTCCTAATTGATAAAAAGGGAAGAGCGTCTTCCTCCGAGAGATCTCAAGCCCCATCAAAATGCAGGAGGAGAAGAAGAAGGGGAAAGAAAAAAGATATCCTTTCCCTTACAGAAGCATGCCAAAACCCAGCTCCTTTCAACAGAAGAGGTGGTCACTGCTATGGGGGCCAGGTCAGCCCCCAGCCAGGGCTGGAAGGAGAGGGCATCGTTGGCCGTGGTATTGCTGCTGCTCGGCGGGCGCGTCAGCCAGGATGCTGGCTTCCAGCTTTGCCCAGGGTGGGGAGGGTGGAGGGGCTATTCGAGGTTTGCTGTGGGGATCCTTTGCAAGGTGAGGATCTGCAGGAGCACTCAAAAGGATGAGGTTGGCCATCTGCCTCACCTTCTCGTGCAGCACCAGTAAAAAGAGGGGTGAAAACCAGCACAGTTTACACATAACCTTGCATGTTCTGGCATGGGGCTTGGTCAATTTGTTTACCGCCTAACTGCATGTTTTGGAGAGTGGCCCAGGCAAATGACTAGCTCACTGATGAGCTCCTGGCTGGAGCTCAAACTACTGGTCTTGACAGAAGGAATTGCCAGATGTGACAGATGCCAGTGTCAGAAGATGACAGAAGGAAAACAAAGTTGTGAAGGATAGCTGGATTTTACAGGTTTTTGTAAAGGGGATTGACGTGAGAAATGGTCGGACTTCACAGATAACTGGAGGGGAGTATTGGGGGACCTTCTGGGTCTGACTTAGGACAATAACCCAAACCTCTTGTTCTGACCACAGCACAGGTGTCTAAGCTGCTTCTGCGCTCAGGATGAGCAGGAGGGAGCAGGTTGCCTTTCCCCTGCTGGCAAAACACCTGATGAGACAGATTGAGCATCCTGGTGTCACCAGGCATCTTCCCAATCAATTCTAACACTGAGACTGCAGGCCAGAGGGCTTTCCTAGAGCCTCACAGGCAAAATACACCTCACACAGCTTCACCCATGCAAAAATGAGGCGTCTGAGTCTAAGCATCCCTTTGCAACTGGTGGAGAGGGACAGCAGTGCTGCCCAAAGCTGGTTCACTCGCCTTGAATTTGAATTGTGAGATGGATGGAAAAAAACACCTGCCAAAGGGACTGTTCTTTTTCCATCAATTGCAACAAAAACTTGGACTTCCCAGGAACTGGAAGATACGTCAGTCTTTTGTGCACCACAGGCCGTGAGGTTTCATCGGGTTGCTTCTGAACTGAGTCCAACAGTTTGTGTTTGGCTGAAGCACAATTTTAATAAATAGCATATTCCTTGATCCACAGGATTCAGTGAGGTTGGTCTTCTCTTGACAAAATGCCAAAGGCTACGTGCACACCAGTGTGTAGAGATGGAGAGATGAAAATGCAGAAATCTCCATATGGCACCTCCTCAAGGGCAGGGGAGTTCTGTAGCCATGGGCATCCTTGAATAGTGCATATACTTACCCCAGTAACTATTCACATTGTTCTTTACACTTTGTTATTTTGCTGTATGCAAAGTCTCACTTGGGAATAAAGCAACCTGATTTGGTTAATTTTTAAGTCATATTTTTAAAAATGCACTAAATAAAAGGGTTGAAGCAAAAATTTCAATTATTTACTGTCATGCAAATTGGGGTGAGAACCACCCCAGAATCAACCTGTTTCAGGCTAGTGAAAGTCAGTTCCTGAAGAAGGAGAGGCCAGATTTATCATTTTGGTTGGCCGTGGTTTCCAGGGCAGGAGTCTCATCGCAGAAACCTGTTTTTCTTTGTTTTGCTTTTAATTCAAGAAGCCACAAGTCAAAAGAGAAACTTGCCGGTGATCAGGCAATGTAGTATTTAGATTGTCAACATGGGTGTAAGTGACTGAGAAGGGAGGAAGCGGGCGTTGTTTGTAGATATTGTGCTCTGGAAATATGCAAAGAACCTTCAAAGGAACTGCGTGGCCTGATAAAAGAGCATATTAAAACTGGGCAACATGTCAGGTTACGTGCACAATGTGTTAATCAGAAGCCTTCCACTCCTGGACTGTCGCAGCCAATACTGAAGAAGGGGACGCCAACACACTTTAAAACAAAAGCAGCAGTCTGAAGATTATGCAGCCTTTACCACTTGGATCTGAAAAGAAATAGAGCCTGAAACCAAAAGATGCTGCTTACAGAAATACACAAACGAGTCCTCAGCATGTCCCTGTGCATGCACAGGGTTACGGGACACAGCTCAGGTACAGTGTCCCTTCCTCCAGTGCTTGGTTTTTCAGCTGGAGAAACCCACAGGTCCATTCTGCGTCTTGCAGAGAGCAAAAATGGCATCGATGAAACCCCAGCATGCATGGCAGATACGTGGTTCGATGGCACCCAGGAGCACACTTCAGCTTGTTGGTATTTGACAAGATCCAAACTCCCAACTTGATCTAGAAGAAAAGGCATTTCCCAGCTCAATGCTCTCCAAGGCATGGCAGCTGGGCTTGGGCGTAGTGCAGCTATCCAGTGTGATAGCCATGTCCCAGCCCAGAGAAAACCAAGAAACTAAATCCATTTCTTGGTAAAAAGAAAAGTTTTATTGCTCATAGTTTTAGAACAGAAATAATTGGGGTAATAAAAGCAGAAGGAGGTTGGTTGGGGTTTTTATTATTCCCCAAGCGAAATCGCCATAAGAGGCCCCCATCAGGGGCTGGCTCAGTACAGGAATAACCAGATTACAAGGAGGAAAAGGCAGCCCAAGTCCTGAGGTCTCAAAAAAATTCCATCTCTGCCCAAGAACATAGCGAGTCCCCAAACCTACCATGTCTCAGGTGGAAAGCTGAGGTTGCTCCGTGTTGATCGGGGAGAAGAGCTGCCTTCAGAGCTCTGGGCAGCACGGGATGCTTGGCTTCACCGCCCCAGGGTCGTTCTTATCGTGCCCTGTGCCCCGGGGGGCTACAGGGTGCACCCAGGAAACGCCTTGCTCAGACCACGGACCCAGATGAAGCTCATGGGTGGGACAAGGCATTCGGGATCCAGAGCCCGGGGTTCAGCCACATTTCCAGTATCTGCAGGACCCACCAAGGGAAATGAGATGGGTAATAGACATAATCATTGGGAACTGCTTTTTAGCTGTAAGATTTCCACAGATGGTGCTTTTGCCTTCAAAAAATCTTTTTTGACCTACTCAGGTTTGGGTTAAGCTAATACTCCTGTTCCTTCAAGTCCAGAGCAGCTAATGAGTCTATGTTCTTGCTGCTTTTCTTTTCTCCCCTGCTCATCCTGCTGGTATCTCAGCCCCTATTCAGTTATATTGCAATAATATATACCGTAAGGCTTTCCTAACCCTGAGATTCCCCCAGGCAGGTTTTGTAGAGTATCCATTTAAAATGATATTAATGAAACAACTTTTACTTAATTAAAGCCAATTATTGACTAACCCATATGCTCAGTAACGCTCACTTGCTGACCGGTATAAAATGATTGGATTTCCCATCTTACCACCTGACTCTGAGCAAGGATTTCAGATATTAGCCGGCTTTCTGAAAATCAGTGTGCTGTTAAATGGTAAGTAGCCAGGCTTGTGGCGAGCCAGGAGCTCGTGGCTGTTTGGGTGAGTTTTTACTGGGCACTTCAATGGAGATACTGGGGTCAGGTAAGGGCAGGTTTTTGCAGATCCTAGAATTTAGGGCAGCAGTTTTTCTACTTTATGGTAAATTTGCAGTAACTTCATTATGAAGCTTCCTAATGAACTTCAATACAGCTGATTTTTGGTCTGAAGATGTGTCCATGGAGGACAAGAAGATCAGGAGGGAAGCAGTCTGCGGGTTATTGTAGCAGGTAAGAGGTTGGGGTTGGGTTTTTTTGTTTGTTTGTTTCTTTGTATTTTCCAGAAATAATTTTTATGCCCTAAACTAGCAAATTCCAGGGGTTCCTTCCCATTTGCACCACGGAGTTATTTTAGCTATTATTTTAATCTCATTTCTTCCCATGAACAAGACTCAAACTACCCAAATGTCATGTTCTATGATTCTACGATATTTCTCGGGCTAGATTCACAAGATGTCCCTTCCCAACGAGCCTGAATGTCACCTCCCTCGCCTAGCCTGAGGGCTCAGCACCCATCCGCACAGCCGTCTCAGATCCCATCCCTGCCGGCTTCCAGTGGGACTATCAGATAAAAGAGGACCCTTGCTCCCACCATTTTGTCACAGCACCCTAAATCCTGTCATGAATCCAGCCCTTTGTTTCCACAGCTTGTGCCTGTGAAGAGATGAAAGGTGCTCCAAGAAAACAAGTTACTCCACAAGCAGAGGAACTAATGAAGCCCAATTCCCTGCAGGTTTGCCTCTTGTAGTTGGATTCCCTGACGTCTGGAGAAGTGTGAACTCAGACGAGAAGATGCCCCACATGCAGGACTTTCCGAGCGTCTTTCTTCTCCCAGGTGGATTCTCCAGTGTCTCATTAAGGTTGAACACATGCTGCAGGCTTGCCCTCTCTCAGGCTGTTAGAAGGGTTTCGGTGTTACACCCGATTGCTTTATTCCATCATACCTTTTTAGATCGCATTTATCAACCACAGCTAAACGTGGTTAAAGCTGGCCACTTTTCAAGTGTCACTGCGTGGAAAGACAGGTGGTAGATGCACAGACAAAACTGTGTGATTGCATACATGTTTTTTCTTTGGAAAACAGATTAAAAGTAAGTGTTCTATTTAAAGGTGCCACAAACTTGCAAATTCCTGATTCAGGCTGGCCGAAAACCAAATGGGCACAAATTTTCAGCTCAGCCCATGAATATAAGACTTCCTCATCATGAACAAGCTCAAAGCATGCTCCACTCCCTCCCTCCAGCCCCACCATGGATTGCATCTCAAGCAGGACATAAAAGATAACAGTACCCAGAGCCCCACCTCAGCACTGGCAAGTGCAAGCGGATGTGGTAGAACACAAACGTGGACTCAGGAGAGCAGAATAGATGAAGACAGTGAAGGGAAGACATGTATGTGTGAGGGTGTTTGCACGAACCAGCTTGCATGCACACGGTAGATCAAAGCTGATATTCATCCATACCCCTTATGCTGTGGATACTGCAAAGCCAGCGTGGGTCTAGCCAGGTTCACGGTGCTCAGGGACATTACTTGTTGCAGTCTCATGAGAAACCAATGCTGAATTGCAAAGCTGACTGAATCTTCGGGTGAGAAAATGAAAGTGCACACAGCTTTCAGTGGCAGTCGCAGTTGTACTGGAGGGCTGTCTCTATTGCTGGAGAAGAGTAACGTGGCTGATGTGTACAGAATCACAGAATCGTATAGGTTGGAAAAGACCTTTAAGATCATCGAGTCCAACCGTACGGTGTGTGCAGATCAGGAGAGAGCTCACTGTCACAGGCAGCGATGGTGGGGTGTAGCTCTTCCACTGGGGAGGAAGGAATCAGTATCGAAATCAATAACTCTTCTTCTCAGGGAGGAGAATTATCTAAGCAGGGAGAATTGGTTCCCTTGCAGCTGGTTGATTTTGGTAATCCATTATTAATGCTTGAGTTACAGGCCTGGCACTCTGAAAGGTCATGTTGGTATAAGAGCACATCAATTGTTTCCAAACATTTCACCCTGCAGCACCTTTGCCATGGCCAGGGGAGTTAACATGGCAATTCTTGTTAGCCTTTGCCTGTGGCTTCTCTCTATCAAGGTTTTCAAGAGGTCTTCTTCAATATGCCATGATAAAATCTTGATAAAAGGGCAAATATCAGGACGTACCTCGTCCCTTTGGGGCTGCATTTCATCCCTGGCAGAGAGGAGAACCTGCTGAGCAGAATTTTGTCTTCCTTGCCACACTGAGGTGTTGGTTACTGAACAGTCTCAAAGGGAATCAATGGCATTATAGACAGAAAACCTAAATGAAAAAAACTAAGGATGCAATCAAAAGGAAGGATGCTGAATTTGGATGAGATCGTGGTTTAGTTTAGGAGTTGTGATACTGTTTAGATCCAGACTCAACAGTCTTGACATCTAGTATTCACGTGGCTTTGAAGCAGATGGGTGAAGCTGTCTTACATCATTTACTCCCCTAAGATTTCCACCACTTTGAATGTTTATCTCCCAAGAACATCTCAAATTTTCTGAGAATAGCTGTATCACAGCATGGAATAGCTCCAAGCCAAAATCCCAAACCCAGATCCAACTTCAGACATGAGCCTGCAGCTCAAACCTATCTTTACTATTGGCCAGCCCCAAAGAGCCTGAGCTCTAAGAAAGGTTATCTGAAGTTTAGTTGAGAAAGAGATGATAGGACCTCAAAGAATCTCTTGACTAATAAATAAATAAATGAAATCAGTCAATAGTCTAAGGAACTCTTTAGAGTCAAGCCTGAAGCCACAATGGGATACTAGAGAAGTTCCTTCACTATGTTTTATGGTAGTAAAAATTTGCCCTAAGCTGTAAGACTCAGGATAGGACAGAAAACACTGGCTTTTGTACCCACCATCACAATAAAATGTTCTCCTCCAGTCAGGCACCTTCTCCGTGGCGAGCACAGGGCAAGGCTCGCTTTAGTACTCAAGCTATATGCAGGACAAGTTCTTCACCCGGGAAGGACACTAAGGAGAACGTGATGACACCTTCAAAGTCAGCAAGCAGTCCTCTGAGCCACCAGATAAATGAAGACTGCTCTCCAATGGATTTGCATTGTGTGATTGGAGTCTCTAATGTCTAATTAACTAGAAGTAGGCATTTGGGGTACTCAAGAGTCTCTGCTGGGTAGATATTCAGGTGTCTCATGAGGGCTGGGCACAGACTGTAGTCCCTTCCTCAGTAAGTTAGCTCATGAGACCTTTTTCTCCATATGGCTGCTAGTTTCCATGAAACCTGTAGGAACACAGTATTATGAGATACGCATACTTCTGCCAAATCTGTAAATTTGGCATGTAAGAACTGTTATTATGGTGGGGCAGACAGACGTGCTTGCACACTCGGAGATGGCATCATGACAGAGGCAACGTTCTCACAAAACTAGGATAAAAACTAGCACGCTTCTTGCAGGAATGTTTGCAAAAATGTAAATTACTCACTCCAAAGCACACTTACAAAGCACGTATTTCTGTGGCTAGCCTTCAATTCAGTCAGGCTGCATGCATATTTCTCTGGCAGGAGGACCTTCTCAGGGCATGGGGTTGAGTCCCTCATCCTGCTCCAGCTGAAAATGGCAATGTGAAGGCCATGTCCTGGTGGAGAATTCGTTTCAGACAAAGTGGGGTTTAGCCAATTTATTTCAGAAGGGCACAGGCTGGCATCTGAGAGCCCCCTTGCACACGTGTGAAGATGCTGGAAGGCAGGGCTAAGGGCAGCAGAGATGCAATAAAGTCTTGCAGCACTGCAGAGCTTCCAGGACTTATTCCATCTATAGGTCAGACTGAAACTCTCTCCTGGCTTAAAGAGCACCTCTCCACACCTCCTCCACAAATCTTTCCATTATGCTAGGAGCCATCTTGCTCCCTCCTTAGCCAAGGAAGGCAAAGTCTGTGCAGTACAGCATCTTATGTTGGTATCATCAAGCTGGACATTAAGTAAAGGGCAAATCAGCCAGCACTGAACTAGACTGGGCACAGATGGTGGGCAAGGCCACCTGTGGGAGATGCTGAAGAACAGGCAAGAGAGACTTTTAGCTGGATATGGTTTACGCTTGATCCACCTTCACAACAAAGGACAAACTTTCTGAGGTCTCCATCCGGCATCGTTTACAAGAATTTTATTGAGTTACTAAGTTCTCCCTTTACAAAAGCTGTGGACAAATTCCATCTCCATCAGCTTTATGCTTTATGCTGAAACCTTTTCCTTCACAAGTGCATTTGCTTCAGGAAATGCTGAGTGGACTCTGCCTACGGAATCCATATGGGATGGGGAGACCATCTGAAGAGACATCAACAAAGCCTGCTTTTTCCATGGAGAAGTAGAGAACATAGCTGAGAGTAAATCCCAGCAAACTATAGGAGCAAGGGGGCCCGTCTCCATTTTACCGGAGGAGCTGGTCACTTTACCAATAGCTATGCTCAGAAATATGCTTTTATCAATAGCTGAATACACTCGAGCCAGCATTTAAATGACTCACATTAGTGTCTCTGTTGCCCCTGTACCATGTCATGAGGTCACCTATTGCACATGTTAATGACCCCTAGGGTGAGAGAGTGGTTTCTGGTGTCTAGCCCACACTCCTCTTTATTCAGTCCCTGTGCATGCCCCAGGTTTTCGCCCTTGTCACTTATTTTATTCTGAATCCAAACACTGCCACACAATGCACTTGACCTTTGCCCTGGAGGGAACACACTTGGGATGAAGGAAGAATTCACTCTTTATTCCTTTCTAATTCTAGTTGTTACTATACCATCAAGGACAAATCCCCACTTACACAATAGAAATCAAGTCGTCTGTTCTCGGTAGTTCTGGGACTTTCGACAGGGGTTCCTCCTCCTGCCACAGACGGTCCAGCTTTTGCCCGCGTCCGGTTTTCACATTCTACATCTGTCCCGATTAACCCTTGTCACGACGCAGCAGCAGCTGCAGAAGGGATGAGCGGGACGGGTTTTCTGCCCCTGCCACCCTGGTTGTATACGACAAGAATCTGGCAGAGGCAGGTAGCTGACTTGCACTGCACGTGTGGCACATTTCACAGCCCAGCACGACTCCTTGATTTTTTGGGTGTTTCCTGGGACTGTTCATCTGCCGTGGATGTGTGGTCAGTGTAGGGTGAGCTCTGGGCTGCAAACATGGCATGAAGAACATCCAGCCTTCAAAACAGGCACCATCTGCACAGGGCATCTGTCTAGCCAAACTGTGTGGAGACCTAAGGAGAAATGGCAGGTCCAGACTCTGCCAGCAAATGGCCATCGCATCCTCTTTCCTCAACAGTCGTGACTCCTCCTGCTTTAAATTATACACCGAAGTGAGGAGCCATGTTGCCTGAGGTTTCCTTTCTGGTTGGGAGTTGATTCTGTCCCTTGGAACCACCCTTGGAAGTTGCTCCCTTTTTTTGGAGTCTCTAGCAGGATCTCCAGGGCATCCTTCGTGCTCTTCTTTGGGTCATGTGCTGAAATGCAGACTGGAAAAAGTCAGTCATTTCACTGAAGCCAGCAGAGCTCCTCCAGGATGATGCTGCTCTGAGAGAGAGTGAAGACAGTGAGCTAGATGCTGCTGCTTAATTAATTGTCTTAAACACCTGAAAACTGGCCCAGGAACTGAAGCCAAGAAGAATGTTTCAAGCTGGTTCTGCAATGGAGACGAGTTCCCAACATTTGAAATATAAAGCGAGATGTGGGGGGAAAGAAAAGAGATTTTCCTCACACCCTCATTTAGTTTTCATCAGCTTTTAAAAGTGCACTGAAGCCTTCAGGTTTCCTTACTACTGGGACCCTCGCTCCCTGATTGCATGGACAGAGCTGGATTAGACCAGCTTTCCCGCAACACACCTTGCTCTCAAACTGGCAGCAATTTGTATGGAGTCCACACGCTGATCCCATGACAGATTCGTATTTACTCACTGTGTGCACCTTTGAAACCTATGTGGTTGGGACACAAACCTGCTCTCAGAAGTCTCAGCTGTACAGATGCAGAAGGCTGAGGTCAGGCTTGGCTCATCTTTCCAAGTCCCCAATGTACCTTCAGACATTTGTCTGCTCTAGGTCATTTTTGCATTAGTGATTCCAATGGGTAACTGGATTTCACATCTTCTTGATAACTATTTGTGTTGATTTACCGCCTCAAAGTTGCATAAGTGGACTAAAACCTATGTGTACCAAGAGCGTTGCAAATCCTGAGTCCCGAGGTGACTCCTAGATCAAAGAGCATCTGCCTAAATGCGTAACAAAAGGCAGCAGATGTGAGGAAACTGATTTGAAAAAAGCTCAGCCCATGGAGACTGTAGTCAGTTTGGTGAGCACAGTAACAGCACAACCACTGTCACAGCTCCTGAGAAGGTGTCCAACCAAAGAAGAGTTTGCAAGAGGACAAGGAGGGAGCTATGGGGATGTTTACAGAGAGCTCCTCCAGTCTGCTGGGACTCACCTATCTCCACATCGGATGGAGAGGTGGGTGGGAATGTCCCAAGTATCAGCCCACACCTTGGGCTATTCCACCTGCACCAAATCAGCTGATGAAGAGACTCGTGCACTCCCTGACTTCTTAGCTGTCCGTCATCCACATGGGACACCCCAAGGGAGACTCAGCTGGAGCCAAAACACTTAACCCCCTGAAAGACCAGTCCATGTTTTCCCGGAGAACCAGAGAACAGCCTTCTTCAGCTACAAGCATTTACTCATCCTTTCTTTTTCTTTTTTTTTTTTCCTTCCTGTTGTGTTAACAGAGCATCTAATGTGACTAAATAGGACAACCTGCTCTCCCATCCCCATGAAAAATAAATGATGTGCTTTCTCTTGACTACCTTCCCCCCCGCCCCGTCCTGGCACTTTTCCCACCAGGCAACTCTTGGACCTGTCCTCCCTTGGGCAGACCTCATGAAGGGGCCTGGGAACCTCCCCTCAGCCATCGGCTTGAGCCAGCAAAGCGCGGTGGAAGCAGGAGTTTGGGGGAGTCAGAGGAGGGTGGGAAGAAGGACAAAGGGGGTGTGTGTGTATGTGGGGGTGGAATCTATGTGCAGAAAGCAGCCAAGTGGCAGCTTACCCTGTTAAATATTAATCATCTCTGCTTCTGCAATTTCGGCAATGCGTCTAGGCCCACCACTGCTGAATATTTCATTAACACCACTCACTTCCAACTGTACTTCTCCCACTTTTCTTTCTCCCGTAGACCCCTCTCCCATCCCTGCCCCCCGCTCCTTCCCCTACCATTGCCAGTGCCAGCCACGGCCATGACGTCCATCCTCTAACCCTACATGCTTAACTCCCCAGTGGTGAGCACCAGCCCTGCTCCGTCCACAGCCCACCGATCGCGATGTCTGTGCGGGGAGAGAGCAGCGAGGCCGTTCAGAGGAAAGAAGATCATCAACTCCGCTGGGAGAAAAATATAAGTGCACATCAACAAGTCCCGTGCTAAATAATACATGAGGCAGGTCAGGGCAGAAATGCTGACTCTGGGCTGGGAGCTTTTTAAACTACGTAGTCTATGTTTCTTCATCACTGGCTTGCTCTGTGTGAGTACTTCGGGAGTGCAATCAAACGTGCTAGGGTGGGCTTTGTTGGGCCTGAGCAATTTTCACCTCAAGCTCCTAATTGCAGCTTCCCCCTGCTTGCTTCTAGCCACCGATGGAGAAGAGCCCATGTGGTGTGCAGCGCGTTGGGTGGCTGCAGCCAGCCAGGGCAGTGGCAGGAACCGGGACTAGAGAAGGACCGCGCAGGAGATACGAGGGTCCACCAGGAAAACCAAAGCAAGACCGTGTGCTGGTGCTCTAATGCAGACTTGATGGCCCAGTGTGCAAGTTTACCCCTCTATTCGCCCCAGGCATAGGTGCCTCTTATTAACACCAGCTGCAAACCTCTGCCTCTCCCTGCTCCAAGACCTTCTTTTCCATCCCTTCTTTCCTTCTCTTCCACTCTTTCTCTTTTCTCCATTCCCAAGCCTTACTTTTTCCCCTGTCTATCATTATATTCCTTTTAAAACTTAAACAAAGTCAGTGATTAGAAAGTTCAGGTTGACCTTTAAACATTGCACTTCTGAACAATTACTTCCCCCCACTAAGTTCAGGTATAAATGTTCGTATGATCCCAATGTGATTATAAGGAGGTGGGGGAAACAAAACAAGCTAAGCTGGGTCCAGACTATCTCTCCCCATGGCACATGCCGGCACCTAACTCGTTGGTGGAGATTTCTTATGCTGATAGGGAGATCTGCAATAGGTATGGACTCATAGCCTCCTGCTCCAAGAGGAGATGGCCATGGTGGGATAGAATCATAGAATAGTTTGGGTTGGAAGGGACCTTTAAAGGTCATCCAGTCCAACCCCCCTGCAATGAGCAGGGACATCTTCAACTAGATCAGGTTGCTCAGAGCCCCGTCCAACCAGGATAACTCTGTCCTCACTGAAACATCTGGATGTGAAGCATTTAAGTCTGAGCCGGTCCTCTCTCCTTCCCTGTCACCCTTTATAATGAGTAGAGAGGAAAAAAATTACTTGCAGCTCATGACCTGTGCCAGTCAAAAACTAGGTATCTAAGGCAGGTTATGCGAGTCCCATTTCTCTCCACTGGCCTGGCATGTCTAGCTTGGATTTGGACGTCTAATTTTCAGGTATCTCATGGGAGGTGAGATAAACCACCCCGAGATCATCAGCCTGGGTGAAAAGAGGCAAAAAGGAGCAGATAGTTATTATATCTGAGGTAAGTGAAAGGCTCTCTGCCTGCCACTGCTTCTGTGTGGTCTAAGATCAGCTGGAAACAAAGCTGAGTTGGCCACCGTGTTAAGCGTATTGATGTCATCGCTGATGCCATATGACAGCGTTAACTACTCACTTGCAGAAAGACACTCAGGCATCGGCTGGCGTTAGTTGTTCTTCTTCCAGCTACAGAAAGTGCAAATCCCAGGCAGGTTTTAATGTTGTTATCTGTCAAGAACAAAAAAATAAGATTTTGATCAATAACGGAGGGAATGCCTCAAGCCAATGGTACGTTTGTTGCAAGAGAGGGTTTTCTATGCAAATCTCATTGGGGGATCAACATATTCCTTTTGTGTAATATATTAAATAAAATGTGCACTAGAGAAGTCACTTGAAAATATTGAATGAGATAACTTCATCTGATTAACATAGCGTGCTTTCTTTTCCCCTTTTTATTAAAAATTCACAAGGCTTCCCATCCCTTATCTCAATTAAGCAACTTGTTTGTCAGGATTATTTGTTACGCGTTTTCATAAACATTTGATGAACTATATGCAAACGTCTCACTAATGTATTAACAAGACCGAGGTTTTAATTACACAACACTCAAGGAAAGCAGGCTTAAGGCTCCTCCAGTGAAGTTAATTGTGCTTCCTTGTGTGTCTGTGCATTGCAATGGGAATTTTCCTCTGGGGGAAATCACATTACAGCCCGCAGTGGCAACGTACCCGCCTAGACTCTCTGCTAGCACCAGCTGGCCAAGCATCATTGAATTCAACCACTTCAAGAGCTCCACTAGCCTTTGCTAAAAGGACGCAACTTCAGCTCAAACTTTGGTAGTAAGAAGAGGAGTTGGGAGTTGATACAATCGGTTTTACATCAGTTCTTATTCATTGTCACATGGAATGACATTTTTAAGGGACTTTCAATACAACAGGACAAATGTCGTGCTTGGTCCACCCCCTTGAACTTCTCAGTTTATGAGGACACGGAAAGTTTCAGACCATCTGCTGTCCTGGTCTGCTACATAATCAGTGTAGAGATTCAGGCACAACACCAAAGGTCATTACCTTCTGCAGATGGTCACACATCAGCCCTAAGTCCTCCCTCTTGACTATCCATGGAGCTGGGATATTTTGATGTTAGGATAACTCACGACTTGCCTGAACTGAGCTACTGTTGTGAGTATCTGAGCGTTTCACAGCAAGCCTAGCTGGCAGCTTGGGTGAAGTCCACAGCCAGGCAGGCAACGAAAATGTGGCTGTCCAGATCTGACATGCCAAGAAGCGAAGAAGAGAAGCCAGGTCAAGGCACAGCAGACTGACCATGGCATCACAGTTCATGTATCTCAGACTATCCAGACCTGGTGCTGATGCTATATCATTCCTTACTTTGCCCCTCTGTACACTGAGATTGATTTAAGAACTGTGAACGGAAACCTGGACCTGTTCAAGTCAGTGTTAGCTGCTGCTTTAAAACTATGCTGAGCTCAACTGCTTTGAGCCCACCCTAACCCTGATTGTCTTCATTTTTTTGAGACTTGATGACTAGCACCTTCCACCGCTCCCCAGCAAGAGACACCCATTGTGCAGCTGTCCAGTTTATAACCATTCTGCCAAGAAGCAACATATTGTCACCTCCAGGGTTTCCTCTGTCCTACATCTGCCACCAGAATTAGGCGAATCTGCAGTTCCTGAGATGGGTCTAAAAGCTGTTCCTACCCCTGAGATCATGGAATGTTAGAGGCATGATAACTCCATGCTCTCCCTCAGTCCCCATTACCACTGCCTGATACAGCATCACTTCCATGTTACTGGACAAGGAGAGGCTGGACAGTGCACTGTCCTCCTGTCACCACTGCAGCTTCATCCATCCACGGTCTTTCACAGTGTAGGTCAGGGCTTGCACCATAACATGCAAAAAGCTGGATTTTCTCGTGATCTTTCTGCTGAGGCAGGATTTGTCCCCATCCTTTCCTCCTGGCATAGACAAGCAAAGTATAGGGACATCTGCATGGAGGACCTATGTTGCTGTACAACCACAGAGTCCCAGATCACCGCAAATCCCTCACTCCTTGGTGTTGTTGAAAGCATCATGGAGGTGTCTGGAGCAATAACACCAGCTTTCAGGTCTCAGCTCTTCAGCACAGGCAAAGAGCATTTGGTTCAAGCCAATGTGCTGTCAGAGGTTAAGGAACCCTCAGTTATTGCTCCAAACTTTGATCAGTCTGGGACAGAGTAGAGTGCCAGGCTCTTGGTTATAGGTAGTCTTTGGAAGGTTTAATAGACCCTGTGTCAAGGAGTGATCACCATGTCACCTGCTATAACAGACACCAAGCTCTTACTTTATCTTTTCCCTTATAGATGGTAACTTGAGCAAGGAAGAAGAAGAGGAGGATGCTTGGAAGGAAGGGAAGCCACGGAGCAACCCAGGTCCAAGCAATGACTGGAAGGTTGCCTGACACCTGCTCAGAAGAGAGGATTTCCCCCTTGGCTCCCATCTTAAACTCTTCTTTCCTTAGCCCAGCCTTAAGAGAAACTCGTGCACAAACCTCTCCTTGCTTTGTGTCACCTCCTTTCTGTGTTTGGACAGCACTTCTTGCTTCGATGGATGTTTCTAAATAGCTCATCATTGCCTACACTGCAGCTATTCATTAAAGGTTTCAATATCCATTCAGCTCTCTGCTGGGATCTGGGCTCCTAGAAAACCTCAGCACCGAGGTTTTCCTTCTAAAAAAAGCCCAAGTCAAAACTGAAACATTTTTGCAAAATCATTTGATTTTGATTTCCACCGGGTTTAGAATATTTCACTTCCTAAAAATAATTTAGAAATCCCTGAAAGTCCACTTGGAAATTAAATATTAATTTTGGTCTAATACTTGTGACAGCATTATTTGTTCAATATAATTTCTTTATGTTTCTGATGGAGCAGTGCGTACCTCATTACTTGTTAGTACTAATGACATGTCGACATATTATGATATGATGGGATGGCCAACTATATTATTTCTTCTATTTTTAACGTTATTTTAAAGCTTCTGATTTTATTTGCTGTTCTTTTCGTTTTGCAAATTGGAACATTTGCAGTGTTTGATATCCTTATTTTAGCCAGGCAACAATTTCAGACGTTTTTTTCTAAAATCAGCTGCTACCCTAATTAGTACTGAGCCCTTATCTCTCTCTCTCTCTGTTTCGGAAGTATTAAAACATCAAACTCTTTCATTAGGCCAGTGAATGTTACTGCCTTTGATTAATAAAATAAAGTGAGCATGTAATGCTAATTAGAGTATTAGCCATTCATTATTGTGTCACTTATTTTGTGACACATAACCAGTAACGGGTCTTACAGGACTTGTTCTAGACATCACTCATTTCTCCTGCAGATTTGTCACGATAGCACATGCATTCAATTCAATTACAACATTAAACCGAAGGAGCAAAATTTTAATGGCGCTTTAGACAAAATTAAAAATAAATAGATTGTTTCAAGACTCGTATTCTGTGAACAAGGAATTCCCCTTTCCGAGCACAGCAAAACCAAGTTTCGAAATGCCTGAATTTCCCTGCAAAAGGATATTGAGTTTTCAAAGCCTTCAAAAGTCCCCATCCCTCCAACGGCTGGGATCGCGAGACGGAGAGGGGCAAAACCGGTCCCTCCGTCTCCCGCGCCCCTTCCCGCTCCCTCCGCCACCCGGGCACCGGGGCTCGTCCCTCCCTACCGAGGGCGACGGCTTCCGTCTAGGCGTGAGCTGTATTTTTCCTTCCCACTCCCAAAGTATATCCGTGGTAGCCAGTGAATACAAATCAAGGCAGTAGCGTTAATATTCTCATTACATTTAAATCTAATGGGCTTTTTTAATATTCAGAATCAAAGGCACCAGTAGAATTCACCACCAGTAGATTTTTTTATAGTTTTTTTTTTAAAGAAAGGAGCCCTGCATCTCATTCCACTCTTCCTCCTCCTCTTTTTTCTTTTTTTTAATTTTTTTTTTTTTTTTTTTTAATTTTAAGCCAGGCTAAACCACCAGGGAAGGGCCGTGCCTATAAACAGATGCCACTCACAGAGGGTTTGGGAGGCTTTCACATCATTAGATGACGGTGAACTTTGAACTTGTGATTTGGAGGCTGTGTTTGCGGGAGAGGAGGAGGAGGAGGCGGCAGCAGGGATGAGGCCGGGGTGGAGGGTGGGGGGAGCTTGACGGGGCCTCTCTGGTGAATTGCTGGCCTACCCAGCACAGGAACGCTCAGGACTTCAAATCGGCTCCAGTCACTTTGAAGCTCCTCTCTCTTAATCTCTCTCTCTCTTTCTCTCCCTCTCTCTCTCCATCTTCCCCCCCCCCTTGCATCTATGAATCATTCATGCCTTTTTTTTTCCCCTCAGAGGTTCCTTTAGGAAAAAAAAAAAAAAGAAAAAGAAAAAGAAGAAAAAAAAAAAAGGAGAAAACAAATATACACACATGCTCACACAAAGCCCTGCCTGTGTTTATGTTCTTATTGCTCTGTGTACCTTATTATCACCAATGTTCAACAAATTACTTACATGATGTTTGCAACGTGCTGCCATCCCTCAGAGCGATGCTCGTGATGGGGCTGACTATTTTGTTTTAAATGTTAATGTACAGTGGGTCACCACGTTCGATGTAAATACACGGTGAAGAGTATTTACATGGTGCACAGAAAAGAGCCTGGCCCCAGCGCTGGAGCTGCCAAATGCAAAGATGAATTTGCACACACGTTTGCCAAAGCCAGGGAGCCAGAAACTAGTGCATACACAGCGACCACAGGCGGGTGGGAGAAGTGCTTTTTGCTTTATGTAGGTACATACGTACCTGCGGGAAGGGTTTGATAGCCTTTGGGGAAGTACATGACTTTCAGTGCAAGCACTCAAATGATGCAATACCTAGTCCTGAAAATTAGATACTTCGACTTTCAGAACGTATCTATGCTCCCAAACAAACCCAGGAAGGGGCTGGTCCCACGTTTGTGGTTGCACCCACATTCACTCTTGGACTTTGCTGAAGAGAATGTTGAACCTGCCTTGCCTGTGGGAGCAGTCCCTGGCCCGGGCCACCCCAGATGCTGCTTGGATCTCGTCTTGGAGAGCACCAGCACACACAAGGCCAAACCAGGCCAGTAAGCGTGCTAACACGTGTGCAGTCTGACTTTGGGTACAAACTGGAACCAGTGAGAATTCACCATGTCTTCACCAGGACAAGGGTCCACAAGCCCATCCTGTGGGGATTGCTTCCCTCTGATGGCCAAGAGGAGCCCAGGACTGGCTCCTGCACCAAGGTTGGGGTCAAGCAGAAAGGGAAATGAGAAACAGCAAAGGCCCTTTTGCAGAGGGACGTTTCACCAGGAGGGATGGAAACCCCATGTTTCCCATGCGAGGAAGAGGGGTTGGCAGATGGGATCACGGGGACCCATCACCTCTGAGCAGGTGAGCAGCGGTGTTACTATAGCAGTGCGGGAGCTTTAAGGAACCAGCATTGGTTTTCAGAAAGATCCCTTGGGTCTTGACCACTCCAGCATCCGTGGATTTCATTTGCCACCTCTTGTGGTTGCAACCAATCTGTTTGTAGTGAATGGCACTAACGCTCCCACCACAGCAAGCCTGAGCTTGGGATTTCACGGCAGAGGCAGACCTGCCCAGCAGCTGCTGCTCACCGCCCTGAAGAACACGAACATATCGGATCTACTGGAAATAGCTTGCTTTCAGAAACCCCACTGCCTAGCTGAAATCATCAAACTAAAACGCATCTACTCATCACCACCCTACAAGACTTGTTCAAACCCCCCTATGTTGTTCACATCTCTCATGCTCCCCTTCTCTGCTCTCTAATCCTGGACTTGCAAGAGGCTGCTAATGCAACATTATGTTTGACTCCTGGAGCACATCTCAAGTCCTCAAAGCAAAAGGACAACCCACGGGGACTACCTCTCATTTGGAAGCAAGGGGAAACTGAGGCATGAAGGGTGGACGTGGGTTGCTCGACACCACCCAGCTGGCTAGTGGGGATGGGAAGAGAGTCAGCTCTGGAGCCTGGTGTTGTACTTCACATTGCTGTGATGTTACGAAAAGGGGCTTCACTGCGTTTGGAAGGAAATTCAATGCGGATACCCAGCTTTTCTTAGCTCCTGGAAGGCCTGCGTAGATTGATGTGGGGTTAATGCCATTGGATGGGGATTTTAAAACGCAGGGGGCTTTGTACAACACTTGTTTTCCCCTGACACCTGGACTTGGCAGCACTGGCAGGTCCTGATGCACTTAAGCATCCAGCTAACTTCAAGATTTCAGCCTCTGGAGCTCAGGAAGCTTTGTAGATATATTTCTACTGATGCAATGCTTTGTACATCCCCTATGTCTTTATTCTGTCTTTATTATTATTTTTTCTTTTTTTACATATAACCTAATAAATTTTCTAAGAAGTTTAGGGCAATAAGTATTATCAGGAAAAACGTGAGAGGCCATCCACCTCACCTTCCAGGTGTGCGTGTGTAATTTTTCTCCATCTCTCTGGCTGATTGAAACCCTGAATCCCGAGTACAAGAAGCAGGCTCACCAGCCAACACAGCCCAGAGAAGCCGATGCAGGGATGTAAGGGGGCGATTCATCCGGCAGCAGATTTAATTAAACCAAAGGCAGTGCTTTCCCACACCACGAGCATGCCAGCTGGGGAACTCTGTCACGGGATGTGACGAAGTCACGAGCAGAGAGAGGACACGCACATTTGGGGCAGAGACCTGTAATGTCCCAAGCAAACCTGCTGGCACAAAACACCCTGAACTCTATTGCTGGAAGCTAGAAAAACGTCAGAAGGATTGCCTCTAAATACATACTTTTTTTTTACTATTCTCTACATAGCTGTGATCATAGCAGGCATGGGGAGACATGCACGGGGATGCACACACCAGGGACGTAGCAGGAAAGGGGACAGGCTACTTACTCTGCCAGGGGACAGGCTGGGAGAGCTTAGCTGAGCAGACATTGCTTGGCCCATGCATCTGGACCAGGGAATAGCTCCTGTCCTGTGCAGGTGAGGATCTGAGAAGAGACAAGGAGGCTCCTGGAGACGCAGGACAGAGCCCTTTTAAGTAAGCTCTGAGTCTCCACTAGCTATTGGCATGTCCCCAGTCTCCCTGGTGCTGTCACCAGCAACCCGCCTGCTGTCTCCAGCCTGTAATGCAGCACCCAGAGCTCTCCTCTGATGCCTCTCCTCTTCTCCAGCACCTTCTCAGCAGGGCAGCTGCAGGGCTACCGTTGGTCAGCCTTGAGCTGTATGACCCCTCGCGCTGCCGCGGTAGAGCCTGGTGCCAGGAGCCCATTTCCCTCTCTCCAAAGCAGAGGTACCACCTCCCAACCTGCCAGCCCTCGGGAGAGGGCTCGAGCATCCTGTCCAAATGCCCAGGGTGCAATCCTAGCTGGGAGCCCCACAGCAGGGCTCACAGTGGTAGAAGATGCTACACCTACATCTCACCATATAATTCCCCAACTCATCCCGAGAGATCGCTGGGAGCAACAGCCCTCCTGCAGCCTGCGGAGCATCGCTCGAGTGCTTTTAATCACAGCTTCTGAAGAGAAAGCCCTGCTCTCCCCGTGCTTGCAGGGGTGGGCAGCTACCCCCAGCCCCAGCCATCTGCTCCGACTGCTGGGCATGGCGAAGGAGGGAGGGACGGACGGACGCCTCCCGCCGAGCCGCTTTGGGCAGAGCCGGCTGCAAGTCCCCGGCAGAGCAGAGGGCACCAGCTGCAGAGCCGGCTCCAGCCGCAGACACGCTTTGGAGCTGAGTGGGGGTAGGGAGAACAAAAGTGCTGTTTGTCCTCGCCCCAAAAATCAATAGAAAAGGGTTTTTCCCAAGAGCCTTGAAGGAAAGGTATTCAGGTACTGGGCCTGAATACCAGTGCCTTCAACATTAGGGAGTTATTACCTTCCCCAGCCCTTTGCCCTCCCAGTCACTTTAAGGTAGAAGGAAATTTTGGGACAACGGGAGCTTGGTTCCTGTTTGAGCTGTCACTAGATTAAGAAAAACTAATTTTCTTAGTCTTACCTATTTACATGAGAGCCAGGCACATATCTCCACAGCATGCCTTTTCGGGAGAACATGTGATGCTCATGGAAGATGCACGCTGCATGAATCGCACCCACACCTTGGCAGAGAAAACTGGACTGGGGGAGAGAATACACAAGGGTTAAACATCAGACTTTAGGGGAGGCTCCTAAAACTTCCCCGCTCTCTGCACAGAGTCAGTAAATACATGAACGACGCGTGGAGAAGCATCAGATCTTCCCAGGGTATTGATTCTTGACTTTCATTCCGCGGCCGTCGCCCAACTCGTTAGCTTCGGATCAGGCAACCTAATCTGACCTGATTCTTAGATCTTAGGCTAAGCAGTCTGAATAAAAGTCGCCTGCCCAACGCTAATGCACTGTCTAATGGGCCATCTGCACACCTCCAGGGACCGGAGGGTTGCTGGGAGCTCGTTAGGGCGTTGGGAAGGATATCGGTACCTGAGGGTTTCCCAAGCTGGGGAACAGGTTCCACCCATGCATTTGCAGCAAGGCACGAGTTTGGGTCAAGGTTAAAACCAGGCTTTGGAAATGAAGCTTCGAGTTCAAGTGCGGAAGGGCCTCTGCGCGTATACACTGGTTTCCAGAAGCCAAAGGCTGGTGCCAAACCCTGCTAACACTCAGCATCGCGGGGGGGACCCGGGGTCTGGCACCCAGCTGGAAAAAGAGGAGCCTGAGCAATCAGCAGGAGGCTTGTTTCCTGCCACAAACCTGCAGCATTCAATTGCACTTATTTTTAGGTAGAATCAGATCAGACTGGTAGATTTTTTTTGGCAATTTGATCAAAAAAAAAGAGAAGGAAATAGGCTGAAAGGAGCTTTGGTGTATGAAAGTGAAACAGCATTGGTTTAGACCAAGCGTAAGCTCCGCATCCCATTTTGCTGAACTTTCAGGCAAGTAACATTCAGACCACTTGCCCTTTTTCCAGGCAATTCATTTCTATCCCTTGTGCCTCAGTTTCCCCACCAACCAAACAGAGATTGCTCCCATGGGATCTCCTTTTGCTTTGAGATCTTGAGAAACACTCTACGAGGCTCTTACTGCAAGTTTTCATCAGCAAACCATGCTCTTTGGGCCACCAGGTCTGTCCTGCACAGGCTCATGGACAACACTGTGGTCTCCAACCTTGCTCACCCCTTTGCCTTGTTGATAGCTGCTGCGGGGGGAGTTTACCAAGATCAGCAAGATTGCCTGAAAATTTGGGCCAGGGCTGGAAAATTGGCTTTATTGCTTAAAGCATGCCAGCAGCAGAGAGCTGGGGGAGGCAGCAGGAGGGAAAGGCAGAGAAAGGAGGGGAGAGGAGGGCAGTCTGGTGCGGCCAAGGCGATCGCATCCCACCAAGACATTAGGACCAGAGGGCAGAGGATCCCTGTCCTACTTGGGCCAGACCTTTTGCCCTTGTTGGTCAGCTGTGCTGAGCATCAGCCACCCCCAGAGAAACCTCTTGGTACATCCATCTCAGCCCACCCCTGGCCCATGCTCTGATCCTGCACGGACACGAGGAAGATTTTCCTTGAGTCTTGGGTTTTAAGTCTGCATCTGTGCAACTTATGCAGGTGAACCAAAACACTTCTGGATCATGAGAAACTCTTGTCCTCTCCTGCTATCCAGGGCTCTCTCTTTCCCTTCCCCACTAGCTTTCAATTATTTAATTTCCCCTCCCCCCCCCCCCCAGCATCTGAAAGCCAAGCGTCTTAAATACAAATCACCTCCAAATCATTACGTGCAGGACCTTTCGGCCCTCTTCAGAGCAATGGGCCGTGAGTAATGAGCTCTGCTGAGAGTTTGCTGGATTTCACATACAACAGATGTAAAAGATGGGGCTGGAGAAGGGGGAGGAAAGGGGGAAGGAAGCCAGATCCAGCTGGGGAGACGAAATATTTGCCACTCACCTTTTCCTTCATCTGCAGCAAGGAGAGGAGGTTCAGGTCCTCCTGCACTTCTGCAATCTGGCTCCTGAGCTGGGACCAGGCACACAAACAGGCAGGGTGCAGCTTGAAATTCAAGCCCTGAGCCCTGCGGGTGCTCAAGCTTCCTTCCAGGGGTGAGGGTCCCACCCTGGACCTTGCCCCCAGCAGACCATGAGCAAGCCCTTGTCTCCCAGGAGTTGTCCTCCCCTTCCTGCTGCTGCAGCAGGAGATGCTGAGGCACAGGGCGTGGGGTTGTCCGAGATGCCAGGACCTGGGCTTGGCTCCAGCTCCTCTTGCTCTTTCCAGGTGGTGCCCAGGGTGACAGAGCCTGCACAGAAACATCGCTGCTGAGACACTGTGGACAGGGAGAAGAAAAGGCCACAGGCCAGGCTGGCTCCAGACAAAGCTCAATGCAGAGATGGACAATCCCTGAGCTCGCCCAAATCGGTCAACTCCATCCCTTGAAGGGATGGTCACGGATACCCCCGATGGCTGGGGGTCTCTCACATGTCTCCATCCCCAGTTCCTTTGCTGCAGAGCCAAGTATTTTGGGTGAAAAAAACCTGGTAGAAGAGACCCACAGCATACCATCCTGTCCTCCCAGGCTGCATCTATGCCTCCCTTGCCATGCACTTTGCAGGCAAGCGTTACTCCATGCAGCATGCATGCTACCACCCACAGCACCCCACAAACCCGGGGGCAGGACACCATGTGGCTCAGGGTCACCGAGGCCAAAAGAAGCTTTGCACCCAGATCTAGGATGCTACAGGCTCAGGTCCTGAAGATATCAGATGATGCTTGGGGTGGTTTCACTTCCATGCACCGTGAGAGAGCAGCGTACAGGACAGCCAACACGGACCTCCCTGCCATGAAAGCAGGCTGCCTCTGCACCGTGCCCTGCAGCTCCTGGGGGCTCTCAGGACCCCAGCAGTACCAGGCAGGGACCTGTTGTCCCCATGGAGGAGGAGGACTGCAGCTCTGCTGCCATGCCAGCCCCTCCACTGCCCCTTTTAGCATCCACACCCAGAGCAGACGGTTTGCTCCTTCCAAGGGCTCTCCTGGCCCCTGCAGCCAGCAACCATGGCTTTCCTCCTGCTTCAGCAGCACCGAGCACCAGCAAGCTCCCACATACAGAGCAAACCACCCTGCACCATCTCAAGCAAGATCCCGGCGCTGGGAGAGCCAGACCGGGCCAGGGCTCACCCTCCCCTTCCTGCCTGGGGAAAGTTGGGGATAGAGGGGATGGAGGGGGGGGAGGAGAAAACGAGAGCAAACCCTTTCGCTGCAGACTTCAAAGTCATCGTCAGCAGGAGCCTTCGGAACAGTTTAAGTACAAAATGAATTGTTTTAATATTTAATCAGTCTATAATAGGCCCAGGGATCCCAGTGGAGATGGTTTGCAGTTGAAAGGATGTCCAAACTGAGTATCCCCCCTCCAGAAGGGACAATGGTCCTGTAGGATCCCCTGTCCCCGAGACACATGTAAGGACAATCTCCTCTCTGCTGGCTCCCCTTGCTGCAGCACAGCACCTGAGATTGGCTCCCACCCACTCACCTGATGTCTGCTGTGGGCTTTGAGAGCCATAACCATAAATCCTCATCCTGGAGGATAATGATTTAATTCTCTGATGAGCTCAGAATCAATTCCAGCCTGCTCCGTTCCCACCCCGTAACACCCTTCCAGAAGAGTCAGACCCCCTTAGCCCGCTGCGCTCCCTCTTCCCTGCGGGTTTGTGGGTGTACCCAGCCACTCAAAGGGCAGAGTCCCAAGCGCTGGCATTACTCAGGCTGGGAAGAAGCCCTTTGGTCTTCTCTGAATTGGGGTTCTTGGATGTGCAGGGAATATAAACCAGATTTGGCTCAGCTCAGCCTTTCAGCTCCAGGATCAAGCTGTGGTCACTGCTGGGCTGTTACTGCAGTGTCCTGGTTTCGGCTGGGATAGAGTTAATTTTCTTCCTCGTAGCTGGTACAGTGCTGTGGTTTGGATGTAGTATGAGAACGATGTTGGTAACACACTGATGTTTAGTTGCGGCTGAGCAGTGCTTACACTGGTCAAGGACTTTTCAGCTTCCCATGCTCTGCCGGGTGCACAAGAAGCTGGGAGGGGGCACAGCCAGGACAGCTGACCCCAACTGGCCAAGGGGCTATTCCATACCATATGGCGTCATGCTTAGTATAGAAACGGGGGGAACTGGCTGGGGGGCAGCGATCGCTGCTCGGGGACAGGCTGGGCATTAGTCAGTGGGTGGTGAACAGTTGCATCACTTGAGGTTTTTTTTGTTTTTCCCTGTGTTTTGTTCCTCTGTCTCTCCCTCTCTCATTGTTTTCCTTTTCATTACAATTTATTATTATTATTTTATTTCAATTATTAAACTGTTCTTATCTCAGCCCATGACTTTTCTTACTTTTGCTCTTCAGATTCTCTCCCCCATCCCACTTGTGGGGGGGAGACGGGACGGGGAGGGTGAGCGAGCGGCTGCGTGGTGCTTGGTTGCCGACTGAAGCTAAACCATGACATGCAGCAAGATCACACAAGCAGGGCTCAGCTCTGGTCCTGCTGCATGACCCCCAGTAGCCTCACCCGAAGGGAGAGATGCCATGGGACAGGCAACACTGGCAAAGTCCTTTCCCTGCCAGCAAGAGCACCCAGACTGCGTACTGGTCCCCCTCTCCCTTGCTGGAGTTAGAGCAACACCTTCTGGCCCTAGAGATCAGAGCTCACTGTGCGTGGGATTGCGTTATCACATGCAAGCCTCTTGGGTGGTCCAGGAACAGAGCATCGCTGCTCTGTTTTGCAGGCTGGGAGCTAGAGGCATGGAACCCCCAAGCATGGAACCCCCATCACTGCTCCGTTTTGCAGGTTGGGAGCTAGAGGCATGGAACCCCCGAGCAACCTCTCCAAGGCCCTTAACCTCTCCAAGGCCCTTAGGCAGATCTGAGCCCCGGTCCCAAGCACACCTCAGAGATGTGCACAGGAGTCCCCAGGGCATGAGGGACACAGGGTGCTTCCTCCACTTCAGCTGCCTCCTTTTTCCTTGGGGAAAGGGAAAAGCTTCTACACCCGCCAGGAGGCAGAAGTAATTTGCTGAGTGCCAAGCCCCTGATCCGCCATCACACTCACAGATAGAGGCTCCTTCATTCCTGGTTAGCACCTGAGCGTGATCCTAAAGCAGCTTCCTCCTGGTAGTGGGATCCA
Organism: Mycteria americana; assembly: GCF_035582795.1. Taxonomy (NCBI): domain Eukaryota; kingdom Metazoa; phylum Chordata; class Aves; order Ciconiiformes; family Ciconiidae; genus Mycteria; species Mycteria americana. Next base: position 12,168,903 of record NC_134374.1, on the reverse strand, counting down.
GCCACACTCTCCAGCAAACTGAAAGTCTCACTCCTAACTTTCTGGAAATCTCTCATTTACATTGTCCCAGCTTGGAAGACTGGAATAATAGACCTGGCATAGAAATCAGCTCCTGTGCAGCAGCTCTCGACATGCAGCTCCAAATGCAGCAAGCTCTGCTTTTGATAGGGGCCGCTAGATATTCACATAAAAGCCACTAGCGGGCTGAGGATGCGATAGAACAACACGGCACTTGGCCTAAAGCAGACCTCTGCTCATTGCTATAAATGCAACTGTTTGGATCTTGCAAGGACTTTGACAGTGAGAAACGTGTCCCATCTACAGCAGGGTTAAGGGCTGTGCGCTGACATCTGGTAGGGAAGTGCAGGAAAGGGTGCTGATTTCATCCCAAGCAACCTGCAGGAGCGCATCTCCAAATGTCAGCAGTATCATAGGCTCAGTCCCTGCAGTCCTGCTGCCCTGTTGCTCAAGGCCACAGGGAGTTGCCACCATCTCAGGCTCCCAGCAAGCCCACGTAGGTGCCTAGATGGGAGAAGGAAAGGAGCCTGCACCGTGATAGCCGATGGCTTTACTGCTTCTTACCTTGGCATAGGAGCAGGTTATCCCCCTGCAGGCACTGCCAGACGGTGTGGGCAGGAGAATCAGAGAGCAGGCACAGTATGAGCAGCAGCAACGGGAGGGACCAGAGATGCCGGTGTAGCTCCAAAGCCTGTTGCAGCGGTGACTTGCCCCCAGAAGGACCGTGCAGCACAGCCATGTCCAAAGCTGCAGCAGAAAGAAACAATTCCTGCATTTTCACAGCCTTTGCAAGAGGGATGCCTCCACCCCGAAAAAGACCTTCCCCAGGATGGGGTGTCCCCCACACCATTTGCTGCTTTTTGGGGGAATCCCCAGAGTTACCCCACTGTGGGGCAGCCTGGCCTGGCCCAACCATTCAGGAGGATGTTATGAGAAGGATCCTGGGGAAAAATAAATAAGCCTAAAACCATTATCAATCAGGGTTATGCTTCCATTAGTTGCCCAGAGAATCCTCTGCCCAGAAGCAGCCTTTGCCTCACAGGTTTCGAGTTACTGCAGTTTAGCTCTCAGTAACCTGCTGGATGTAATAAATAACTCTGTGGGCCCTGCATGGTAGATCTGGGACCATTAAACATGCTGAGTTATTTTTACAGTGTTTCTTATAGGAAGGAGGAGGGGAGGGGGAGGAAATCTAAACTCTTCTCTACCATCAGGAGTGGAGCAAGGTCTTTAATCACTTTCCTACCAGCACCATCTTCTGGCCAACACCAGCCCCTTGCCCTGAGGCTGGTGTGCAGGCAGCAGCCCAGGGCCCTGCCAGATGCAGGCAGCTGAAGGCTCAGGCTGGAAGAGTCGTGTTGGCTCCTGGTGCTTTGGTAGCATGCAGGATTGCAGACTTTCTCCATCTGGGCTGGGGACCTGGGGCAGGGTCCCAGCGATCAGCACTGGTGCAAAGCGGGTCCTCCCACCATAGTTACTCCAAGCTACCGTTTGGGTTTGTAACTCAGTGGTCCGGTCGCTCAACCCTGGTAATACTGAAGGGAGCCCTGCTGAAGTCAGCCAGGGTACCCAGAGGAGATGCCCAGCTGTGCTCACCTCCACATGCTTGGCCAAGGAAGGTTTCCTCACCAGCAGGAATGGAACACCAGAGCCAGGGGCAGCCCGTGGGGAGAGCTTTGCCATCCCACGGGGACCTGCTCTGCCTCTGACCCACAATATCACACCCATCGTTTGCAAACATGGCTTTCAGAGCAGAGAGCCCAGACACCTGGTCCCGCAAGGAAGCTGTGCAATATCCCTAACCCTTCCCTAGACAGCCCTTCAGTCCAGACATGGGTACTTTGATCTCACTATCACTCTGTTAAGGGAACAAGCTATGAAGGAGACCCATTTGGGTCCAACAGGGAACCGCTCCTTCCCTCCTGCTGGGCGAGAGCTTCTCTTCTCTCTTGGATGATTTCAGGGGGCAGCAGCCCCAGGAAAGGCCCCACATGGCCACTGAGCCAGTCCCCAGGAGCTGGCAGCAGCCAGCGAGAGAGCCACCCCCAGCTGGAGATCACCCCTGCTAGGGGCCAGCAGACCAACCAAGAGCTCTGGGGAGACCCTGCACCCTCATCCCCGGAGCTGCGCAGTCTCCGGGAACCCCTGAGCCGAGTGTTTCAGGCTGTAGCAATTCACAGGCCAGTTGAAGCAGCTGGAAAACTCCAAAGCTGAGAGCTCAGGGGTGCCATTATGCAACGAACACACAAGGCTGGAGCAAGGACTGTCTCAACATCCAAAAGAAACCTGTCCCAAAAAGCGCAATTGTGCCAGGTCTCACTCCTCCCCTGCCCAGGGCAGTCAGCTATCTCTAGTCAGGATTTCCTTTCACATGGACAGATGGGCCATTTACCAAATCCTTGTACTTTGTTATCTTGACACCACATTTGAGGTCCACTACACCTTGCTTAGGGTGGAAAACTAAGCATTTCATTCTGAACTACAATTCTCACTGGATTTTCAAACCCTGGCCCTGTTAGTGTTGGACTGGAGTCTTCAGCTTTTTCCTTGGTTGGAAACACCATCGAAGAAATAAAATTAAAAGCCTACAGATGCTGACTGTCTTCCTAGAAATGGTATGTTAACATTCATGCCCATTTCCATCTCCTGGCAGCTCCATACAGTAGGAAGAATGATACCTTCAGGTTTTATAACTCTTGGATGCTTCCCAGGAGGTATAAGGGGTTTCTTAGAGCAGTCCTCATCATCTGGGGCCAGAAGGAGAGCCCAGGAGATCTGTCCATCTGCCACAGCTCTTTTTGCTGAGGAAGGAGCAGACCACTGTGAAGCTGGTGCTGCTACCTGCACACCAACAGCCCGCGTCCAGGTGATGGGTGCCTCTGGAAAAGGCTGTTTCTTCCCAGCCTTTCTTGGACTCATTTGGGACAGTTAAAGGGAGCAGGGGATGAACTTTGCCAGCTGTGAGGTGGTCAAGCACTGATGTGTATGTACCAAAAGCTTTTTTTAAAGTCTTCAGGTTTAATCAAGTTGCCAACCAAATCACAGTTTTGACTTATATTTTGCCTTCTAGCCTCCTAACTGGGGGGGGGGGGGGAAATCCCTGTGTTCTGTCTCAACCCAACTGATTTTCCCCTGAAGTCCGCCCATTTCTTCCTTGCTTTCAGTAAGTTCTTATGCCTCCCACTGTCCTGGAAAGCTGCAGGGTCAGCGCATTACAGGAGCTCTGAAGAAGCAATCTTCCCTTCCACCTGCACACAGGGCTGCAAGCACCATGGATTTGCTGTATCGCAGCATCGCTGCCCTCCAGACCTCTCCAGCCACAAGAATGGCCATGGTCTGATCAAGAAGGCAGATGTTCATTAGCATCGGTGATTAACTGTGCAATTAGCAGCTGGGTTTTTTTGTCCATCAGCCCTGCCCCTCAGGGATGCTAAAAAGGTAACTCCATTGGAGAAGTGCTCACTGCTCGGATACTTTTGTGTTCCTCAGACATTGCTCAACAGCTCACAGTAAGATCTTGCCTCAGCAGACGAGAGGGCAGAGCACCAGACGGGGGAATTCACCCACCGCTGCAGATGGCTCTTTTCTTTGAGGAGCAGTAGAGGCTGGAGATGGGCTGCCACCACCCAGACTCCACGCAAGGGCAGCATTCTCCACCACAGAGGGACCTTGGGCTGAAGGGCCAGTTATAAGACCAGGACAGAAAGGACACTAGCAACACCGGTGCTAAGATATGGAGCTTAGTGAGCTCTGCCCAACTCAAACGTGGCTCCATATGCTTGGGGTCTTACATGTGACAAGTGTGGGCAGGAGGGTAAGAGCCAAGGAAGAGGCTGGTGGCAAAAATGAAGCTGCCTGACCTCATTTTTCCTCCTGAGAAATCCCAGAGTGATGAGCCAGCTGTTTCCTCACCCCTCCACACCAGAGGGCTCTGGGCTTTCACCCTTCGTCACACCCCAGATCCCTTTGCTTTAAGCCCTGGTGCCACCACAAGTAGGAAGCAGACAACCATCACTTGAGGGCACCAGGAAGGCAACCAGCCCCTTCCTGAGCAAGCCCTAGGGCCAGGGCTTCAAGGGAGCCCCAGAGGGCCAAGTCCAGCCCATTTTCCCCAACCGAGGCACTGCAGTGGTCACCAGCAAGCTAGACTGCACTCCTGCTGCCCCAATGCCTCATGGGGCAAGGACACCTTCTCTCCACATCCTTCTGCCCGTGCTCCCGGTCACCACTGCCCCTGGGAAAAGCCAAGAAGCACCCAGCGATCTTTTTTTTGGGCTCAGGAACACAAAGTCAAGTCTCCTTTCCCTCCTACACCATTTTTCACTTCAGGAAGTCAATTCCTGGCAAGACCAAAAATAACTACCTGGGCGAGGTGATGACCAAAGCAGTCAAGTCAGGGCCAAAACAAGCAGCAACGGTCTCAAAATAGCTCCAGCAGCATCCCGTTTCCTGAGGGGGAGGGAAGGGCTCCTCACACAGCCGTCAATCCAGTTCCCACCACAGCAATCACAGAGCAGCTCTTCCAGCTTCATGGGAAAGGGAGAGGAGGAGTCTTCCCACATGCTCCACTTTGCCTTAGTGCTTGGTACTCCTGGCACAGCAGCCGGTCCCTCAGAGACCCCGTCAGTCACTGCATCCCCTCCAGACCTACTCTCCTTCAGTTTGAGACTGGGTCTAGAAGGCACCATCTTCAGCCCTGTGTCCTGGCCTCACTGTCCTGCCAAGGACATAGGTACAAGGGGGTCTTTGCTAGCTCCTTGGTGGCCCCTCAGCAGAGTTGTCCAAGGTGGTACGGCTGCCCAGACGACACCAGGCAACAGCAGCAGCCAGTCTCAGCTTCTCACCATCCCCATACAGGGAACACCATGCCTGAACCAAGCAGCTCTGCCACTTTGGAGCAGCAGCCACTGGCAGGTGTAGACAAAACCAGACTGACTCATCCACAGAGAGGACCTAAAGACTCCCTCATTCCTAGTCCCAGCTGCCACAAGTGCTAGCAAAGTTTATAGACACTTACAATAATAGGCTGGTGCCAGGGACTTTTTTCCCAGCCCTGAGAAGTGGCACGGCCTGATCCATACAGCTAGATCATCTTGACAGCAAGGTCCGTATCCAAGCTGCATATTAAGACCCTCCTGGACCCCCACCAGCTCACAAGGCACACCTGACAATTGTTTGGATGCTGCTACTTGACCCAGGCTGAAATCAGGCCAAGGACCATTTCATCAACATAAAAGGCCAAACAGCTGCCTTCTAGCACCTAGAAACATTCATTAGCACCACCATTTGGTAGTATAGACAGAGCCAAAGTCTGCTGTTCTGGAGCATATAAAAGACCATGGATTCATCCCAGCATCTGAAGCATCTCTAAATTTTGAGAGGTCCAATAGCAAAGGGAGTTTGCACTCAAAAGTTTAGCTTTGTTTCGCCTGGAAACACAAATGCTGTGGTGGCAGGGGACAGGGCTGGGACTGGCTCTTCTCTTTGGAGACCCTGGCCAGCACCTGCTCTGGTTTTGGTACAAAACCTGCAAAGTTTCTTTCCTCACAGCCCTCTTTGGTCATGCCTGGTCGTGGTTTGGAGTCTGAGGAACTCTCTCTGCACTCCAACAAAAATAAATGAAGGGATGTGATTCATCTCACCTGAGGCAGACTCCAGGACACAGGGAACTAATTCCAGTCAGGACTCGGATGTCTCTCCTTGACAAGAGTACAAGAAAAACTCATACTGCCTAACAGAAGCAGAAAAATGGGCACAAGTTGCATACAAAACCCTGTGGATGTGTGATTGTTCAGCATGTTTGCGATGGACTCTACACCCACCTCCCTGAAAGACAAAGCCAGATGGCTGTTAGAAACTCCTGCAGTCTCCTCGCTTGGCTAACACACACTGGTTTCGTAGGACAGACAAGCAGCTTTTGAGTCGTACAAAGGCTGTGGTTAGCCTTTGCAGACCGGCTTTGAGAGGAGCCAGAGCCAAAGGATTTCAGCCCAGCATGATGTCCGCCACTAAGTTCTTACTAGCAGCCTCCAACCATCAGGTGGACATGGTCCTCCATCCCCTCAAAGGCAGTCATGGTAGGCAGCCCTCCAGTGAACCGTCAGTTCCACAGCTGAGGACCAAAGGACTCCACCATTTCTAGAGGATGTCCAGGCACAAAGGCCCACACTGAGAACAGAGCCATTTCTTAGATCACAGCAGGGCTGTCACACCCCATCACAGCATTGCACCTGACATAGACCTGCACTCCCAGTATAGCACCTCCTGATGCTACGGTATCACATCCAGAAGTTAGAGAGATACAAGCATGAGGGGAAAGACCAAGCACTCATAGCTGACTGGACATGAAAAACAACTAAGCCCTGTCAGGACATCAAAAAAGCATGATCAGAAACCATGCTGTCCTGCATACTCCTGCCAGTGTCCTCTCCTGCCACCAGAGAATGTAGGAGGGAAGCAAGGGGTATGTGGGGCTGGGACCCCACTAGCTCATGTTCAGTGCAGCACGCCAGGACCCCTTAGTTTGTTGCCATTGCCACCACCCCTCCACCCCAAGCAGTTGGCCCTGGGAGTCTTTTTCTCATCGTTCAGTAGCAACAACATCGATAGTTTCCAGGAAGGGAAAGAGAAGAGAGGCACAAGGAGTTGTTGCACCACCCTTCTCATGCACCCCGTGTGAGGGCTCTGTCCCGGTCCAACAAACACACACATGAACATACCATAGAGACAGCGGGACTTACAGCAGGCTGGGTCAGTCTATGCCAATGACCCCATATCTCTCCATACAGACAGGCAGGATATGAGCAAACTGGCGGCTTGGAAAGAAGTTAAACTCTGGGCAAATGTTCTGGAGAATGAATTCCAGAAAGTCCTTTCTTCTCTGCAGTTCACTGACACATCAAAAGAAGGGACTCATGTACTGCCAATAAAGCCGAGATAAGCCTTGCAGACCATTGCACTTTCAAGGAGGGCTTGGCGTGACATTATCTCACTTGAGTTTTGGCTTCTGCATTTTTCTCCCGTCACGTAGCTGTGGCTCACTGAGATGCTTCTGCTCATTCTCTCTCCACTGCCCATGTTTTGCCCCAAAGTATCCATGGTTGCCCAGCTGCTGCTAGAAGGAGAGCTAATGTGAACCAAGGTGTTCAACAGTCCTGCTGGAGACTATGGTCACAGTGTCACATGCTCTCTGTCCATACTTTGCACTCATTGACTTGTCCCAGGCTGGCTTACCAAGAACCACCCCTGTAATTCCTGTAACAAAAGCCCAAAAGACACTGACTGGTCTCATATTTGGTGGCTCAGCTTTCTCACAGGTGACATAACCTTCATGTCTCAGAGGCAGAGCCAGACCCCACCAAGCAATGGCAGCTCCCAACAGCTCTGTTAGAAGTATGGGTGTCTGCACCTTGCCCACAATTTGCAATGCCCAAGCAGGCTGCGCTTTGTTGTCGTCACCTTGACTGTCATGGGAAAAAAGATACCAGAGATCTTTCTGACTGCAGTGTGACTCCCATGGAAATCACGCTGTGGAACCACCACCTCACGTTGGAGCTGGCTCTCCTCCCTGGTCCCACACAGTGGGAGCAGCAGGAGGTTGTATTAATGCCCCATGAATTTCTGATTACAGATTAATTACAGAGCTGATTACAGATTGGATGATATTTGTGAGCACAGCTAACATCATGCTGGTGTCTGAGGAACTGACTGGCAGCGATTCATTTCACGGGGCATGCAAATTAGATAAATTATACCCAAAACAGCTGTGGCTAGAGGTTTGATCCCCAAGGGTGTGAGCTGGACAACCTGAAAACCTGCTGCTTGCAAACCCAATGCCCAGCCTGCCTCCTTGACTTCACCTGTGAGCACCACTTGATGTAAGAAGGGAAACTGAAGTTAATCCAGCAAAAGCAAAGGGTGACTTTTTGCTCCATTAACCAGGACAACTGGCAGCTGCCTCTTACCTTACAAGACCATCCCAGGCATCTGGAGCGATAGCTGCTACCACTGCCAGCAGAGAGGGTCATTGCTAGGAAGAGCAGACACTGCCTCTGCTCCTTCCCCCCATGACTGTGGGTGCAGGGGGCAGCTCTCCAGGTCTCTGCCCTCCCTAGACCACCTCTCCGACCCTCATCCAACCCTTACCTCTGGCATGAGCATCCTTACCATGACAAATTGCAGTTTTGCCTCTTCCAGTAGCAGCCTGGTGCCAGCTCTCTCCCTAGGAGCCACACTGCTCCCACCCTGGCATCAGGGATGATGAGCGGATTGCCCTGCAGCCAACACCGCTGGCTGCCACGAAGCCATCCCAATACAGAGAGACACCAAACCACTGCCCTTCTTCTCTGTTTAATGGGAATCATTTGGAAGCCAGCAGGGATTTGAGCCTAGCAATGCTGGAGATGTCTCCTTTAACCCTGGGGGCTGCTGGCAGAAGGGGTTCTTGGGCAGGGAGGTTCTTTTTTAGACTCTCTGTGTTTCAGGGCAGAAGGTTAATTAGGTAGCAGGGTAATGAGGAGTCATTAAATCTGCCTGCATCATGCTGTTAGCATAACAAGGGCAGACCAAGAAGGTTAAAGCTGGGATTCTTGTTTTCCCATTGCCTTCAATTAACCTTTCCGTGTTTTTGCAACACTCTGGGCCCCAGAGATAGTTTCTGGGTGCCTTTCAGAGGCTGTCAATTAGCAGAACACAGAAACAAACTTTTCTTTTAAGTAACTAGCATGATCATTTTGGCTTTCAGCTTAAAATAAACAGACAGGACCTAGCTCACCCTTTGAGCAATGCCACTGTCCCATCAAAGTTTAGGAGGGTGAGTTAGGTTCCTGGGGTTTCTTTCAAATTGTTATTCTACTCTTGCTTTCACCTCCTCAAGTGGAAAGCTCTGGGGGCTCATCTCAGCCCTCCACCAGCGAGCTCCCTTTACTCTGCATCCTGCAGCACTGCATGCACCAGGCACAGCTAAGGCAGCGTCTCCTGGAACTGGAGGGTCAGTGGGTTGTTGGGAGGAAGGTGTTCCCACCACCTTATTCTACACACCTGAAGCTGTTGGTCAGTCAGCCTTCAAGGGTCTGTAGGGTGTCCATAGGGCAATTCAGTGCCATTAGATTCAGAGCCCCTATTAATTAGCAAGCACAGCTAGGATCTTATCTTAGTTACCTAAAAATAGGTGATGTCAATGACAAATACATCTGCGGGATATACATGAATAGCAGGCACATCCTAGGGAGTCACGATACGAAAGCTCTGACTAATCCACCCTCTGTGGAGGATTACTCAGTCAGTATTGACACCACCTCCATGACTGGGAGGACACGTTAGGCATACCAAACTGCACAGGATGGGGAACAAGCACCTGGCTGCAGGATTCAGTTCCTCTAATGTTGACTTTTGCCTCGTCTTATGCAGAGAGTATCTCTCTCTGGGATCTTCAAAGGCTTCATCCTGCCTCCACTGACTGGAGGCAGGCTCTTACTCTGGGGGAAACTGCTCCAGGACAGATAAACTACTTGCCCAAGTTTGGCAGGCTGCACCCTGCCATAGGAAAAACTTCGAATGAAAAGGCTTGTGAAGCATTTGGATGGACCTTCTGGAGGCCAGGACATCTTCAGCCCAGTGGGCTATAAGAACAAGATGGACAAACCCCTACCAGTGGGTTAGGCAGAGCTGATTGCGGGTGGAGGCAAGGAGATGGACGAGAGGCTTTCCGGGATTCCCTCTTGCATAAGATTTCTTACACGTGAGTGTCTCGTCCCACTCGGCGGGTCGCGAGAGGGGTGAATCTTTTCAATTCCCCGACTGTTCGAGTACCGACAAAAGCTGATCTCTGCTCGGCAGAGCTGCGTGGTCAGCAGAGTCACGGCAATGACCCAGAGGAACAGGCTGGCCAGCAACTTTATTCACTGGCGAATTCCACAAGCGGACAAACTTAACGAACTGGCGAGTTTAACGAACGAACAAAGGCGATTTGGCAATGGAGCTATTTTCCGGGCAACCCGATCCCAAACTTGCATATATATTGGAAGAGCAGAGGAAGCGAGAAAAGGAAAGGAGAAGAGAAGAGGAAAGAGAATAAGTATCACCACCCTTGGATCCCGCCATGACGATGACAGACATGACAATCCTCCAATGGTGGGCGCACACGCGCTTCCCTCAGGGGAGGGCAAGCCTTTTATAGGCTAATCCCCGCCTCCAGGTACGCTCCTTCAGGACTTACACGGTTCTTGTTCTAGAAAGTTCTCAGTCTTCTGCGCAGGCGCTGGGGGAGGCGGGCGGTTGCAAGCCCCTTCCTCAGATCAGCTCTGGCCGGACGTGGTCAGGTGCGGCAGAACCCGGAACCGCGCAGCCTCCGACGCGCTCTCCCCGTCCCGCTCCCGCTCTCCCCCACCCCGCCGTCGCCATGCAAATAGCGCCTCAAGTTGCCACAACGTTTGAGGCATTAACTCTTTCAGTCTCTCACGGTGAGGAAGATCAGAGAAGACTGACGGTGATTTACAGTGAAGGAGACAGAAAAGAGTCTGGAAAGGTCCAGGTACTTTGCTTACTGTGACAAAGCGCCTGGCTCGGTGCAGGAGGTGTTGTTTTCTCCTATAGCTTTTTATCATAGGACCAAGACACCTTTCTTCCACTTGACTTTCACTTCATCTGCTCTCTCTTGGTGCTCTTCCCTCCCCTCATCTTTGATCTACTTACAGATGGGTGGTGAGACACTTGTGGCATCCCAGCTCTCTGAACCAGCTCCTTCCTTCCAGAGGCTGTCAACAGAGCACACAGGGCTGTCTCACCTGCGAGCAAAGTGAGTATTTTCACGTTCCATGGTGCATTCATTGGTGGAGAGACTTCTCAGCGTAAAGGAACCTCCCATCATCATGTGTTTAGCAGCTAAGCAGAGGGCATCAACTACTGCCCATATGCTGCTTTCCTATCTTAAATCCCAAAGGAGATCTGTGGGTGACAAATGAGAAATGTCCCCAAGAAAAGCATTCTCCTCATCAGTCCACAGCAAGAACCACATTGCACAGCTCCTGTGTGCAGGAGCCCACAAAGCTCCCCAGAAAACAACATTTTAAAAGCCTAAAATGGGACCTTGGGAGCATTTTTAACATGAAGCCCTCCAAAAAAAGAAAAAAAGATTCCTTTCCTTCTCTAACTCTCCTGCTTGTGGGAGTTAATGGAGCAGAGGAGGCTTCCTCAGACAGGATGCATCCACACACACTGTCCTTAACTCCACCATTAGGATAGATTGGCCATGGTGGGGCCCCACGCTGGGGTAATGGTCTCCAGTCACATGCACTGCTTATGACCCAGCAGCTCTCCTGGGACATGCAGCCCTCCACAGAGGCCCAGTGTCTTCTCCACACAGAGACACTATTGAGAAGCCTCACATGAAACCAGTCAGTCCTAACACGCGTGACTGGGTTTTGTCTCCAGGCCATCCTTGATTTACAAGGCAACTACTTCTTTTGTAATTTTTTTTTCCTTCCCCCATTAGTATTACTCCAGCTCCACTCCAGCAGGATGAAAACCTTCTCTGAGCCCCTCCATATGCCCACATCACTTGACTCACCCTAGACTCTGGGGGCAAGTTTCACGTTGCCTTTCTCAGCACATCCCCTCCAGCATGAAGCTAGCAAGAACACGTTGACCACTCTGGTTGGAATAGGCACTCATAAACATAACGAGTGGGACATTTAGGATAGCTACCAGGGTTACCAACGGACTTGGAGGTTAGTGGCATTAAGTTCAGGAATGGAACTGAGGACTGCTATCTGCTGTTGGCATGAAGACGACCTTGGGGCGTTTAAATGGGATGTTTACTTCTGTGGATGAATGGATTTTTAACTGACAATTTATAAAGCTACGTTTGTGCATGTGCACTAAGTGCTTCTTTCACCTCTTCTTTCAGGATTACCTTGCAGCAGCAAGGTAATTATTAATAGGGATGAGAAGGTTCATGCCAACTCTCTTCTTCAACTGTTTCGGGGACACTAGTTTCAAGTACCCAGTCCCTGGCCCAAAGACAACTGTCACACACCATAGCACGGGGCTGCCTACCTACAAGGCTCTACCATCAGCTACAGACATCCTGGTGTCATGATTCAGCCGGTGGTGTGATCCCCTCACAAGGCTCCTCATGCATTTTCCATCCCTGATCTAATGGCCACTCTGGGGTGGCTCTAGAACTGGCAGAGCAACAAAACTCAGCTGGTATTATACAAAGCCTCCTCCATATCACTGCCAGAGTGCCACACGCTGCAGACCTCTTAATAAAAGGGTCAGATTCTCTTTTGGCAGTGGGGACTTCCAGGGGCAGAGATTTCTCAATTTTCTTTCATGGCATGCATGAAGCTGCTTTTCTTCTAGCAGGGTCCAGTTTCAAAGGGCGAGTTTGAAGCCAGCACATGCTGGAATGGGCCAGTTGTAAGTTAGCCACCATCTACGTTAAATTCTGGTTATTCATGGCTCATCCCTGAGCTGGCTACCAAGTTGTTGAAAGTTATCAGTAAAGCCCAGTGAAGAAGTGAAGAAGGCCTTGAGTTCCTCGCTGTATCTTTGGCTTTTACTCCCTTTCCCCAGGGACAACCAAAGCTCAGACTATAGGAAGAAAGTGTCCTCTATCACATGTTAGGGGAAATGATACACACTTGTGTTTTCCCCTGCCTTCTCTTACTCCCAATACATTTTTCTGCTGGCTTTGAGGCATTTTGCACTTTACCCTTTCTGACTTTACCGCTGGTAAAGAGCCAGCTAACACTGTTTGTCTGCAAACTGCAGCAAGGGGGGTGATACGGGTTGAATGTGGGGAATCACACCAGTCTTGCTCTCCCCATAATTTTAAAGAGTCTAAATTACATACTGTTTACCCAATCCATCTCCCACTGTGTCTCCTCATTCCCATTTCCTGGAAAGGTCATCGGTATTTGAAGAAGATGAAGCCTGCATTGGTGGCTCTTCAAGAAGAGGCCATTAATCTTTATATAATTATCTGCAATTATTTCAGGAGCAATAACCCATTTGTCCAAACTTTTCTCAGAAGCTTGTTAAGCTGAGTGAGGGAATGGAAGGTAGGACAGACTGGGAAATAGTCCAGAAAAGTTACCACTGATTTTCTGGGTACTGTGGCTGTCGTTGCTCCTCTGCTGGCATTGTCCTGCCAAAGTCAACGAGGATTTGCACCAGCTGATCAGCCAGTCTCCAATTCCCATGCTGGCAAGATCACAGGAGGATCTGGTGATCTCCCCAGATTCTTTGTGGACTTTACATGAAGTGGCTGGATCTATGCCTGTACTGACAGTGCTAGGATTTACTTTTAATTTAGCTGACTTTTAATACCCCAGGAAGATTGTTCCTGAAGTCAAAATATTCACATCTTCCAGTTCTCCACCTGAGCTACTTAAATGAAACAGATCCCCCGAAACATATGAAGATAATAAATAACATTCAGACATTAAACAAAAACCCAAATCTATTTTCATTTTCTATCAAATTATATAAAGTTACTGTGTAAATACGCAAAGGATTATTTAAAGGCTATCGCAATTACACAGGGCAGGAGAGTTTACTCAGCTCTATGAAGCCCTATGGTATTGTCAGTTTTAAAGCCAACAATATTTAGAATTCAGTCAAAGAGCTGGTAAAGGGAAATGAATATAAGATTTTCATCTCAGCTCTGCTGCCAGACACAGTAGCCTACCTTCAATCAGGCTTGTTAGCTAACAGCGTCAGTGCTTCCAATGGATGTTCGTACGAGATCTTCCCAAAACAGCTCGGGGAAACAACCTTGTGACATATAAAATGCAGATGAAAGAATGCTGGCAAAAATAACATTTCTGTGTTAATGTACTTAATTTCACTCTCTTCCCTGCGCTTCCAAGTAAGATATTCGCAACAAGGTAGTCAGGGCAATCTGGCAGGTGTAATTTGGCAGGAGCCTCTGTGCTCACAGGCAAAACATCATTCTGTTGTTTCCTTGAATAAGACATACAGAACTACAGAATTCCCCAGCAGGAAATGCCTCTGAATCCATAGACCTGATTAATGCATAGGCACTAAGGCAGCACAGTTATTGAGTCTGAGTCTTCAGGGCTTATACAGGCACACAGGAAAAAAATTAATCCTCTACTATATGTTATCGTATAATATCAGTTCGTACATACACAGTCAGCACCATCTCCTGTTTGTCCCACGCTGTGAAGCCACGTGCACGTCCCAACAGCACACCTGGCTAGCCTGGAAGAGCTCAGAAACTGAAGCTCAAACGCTGCCTGTGCCACACTCGCATTTCCAAACTGTCCACCAGATCAGCTACGGACCAATCTATGAACCACTAAGCTAACCGCAGTTCCACGTCCGTCCAGGAGAGCAGGGACCTCCTCGATCTGGGAGCTGCGGCAGAGCCCTGGGTGAGGAGGGGTGTTCTCAGACGGTGCAGGACCAGCACTTTGGGGGGAAACTTTTTCAGCTGAAATCACCTCCCATTTTGATGGCAGTAGTCCTGCCCTCGTGGTCCTAAAGGGTGGGACTGCACTTGCAGATTGGTACTGCTTCACCAGGAGGACCCAAAACTCCTTTCCATCCACCTACAGCCACTTTTTTAAAAAAAACCAAACACTAGTTCAAATGTGCTATGTCATCTGGCAGATTATTTCACCAGTCTCTTCAGCTCTACTCATCCCAAAGTCAAATCCAACAGGAGAGTAAACTTTTGGGGTGAACTAGAGAAGATACTGCCATGGGCTACTTTCTGAACGCATTAAGACAGACCAGCCTTATGGATGGATTTTATCCTGAAACAATCACACCCAAAATGAGCTGGAAGTTCCCCTCCACTTTCCCAGGGAGGAGAAGAAAGACCAAAATACCCCTGCTATTTACTTTTATTGATAGGAATTAACTATCATCATTATAGGTCTTGGGTTTTTTTTTTTCTGTTTTGTGCTTTTGGTTGCCATCCATTACCTAACCAAGCCTGGCACAGGCCAAAGCTGGTTTAGAGAACAGATTTGCACAGCAGCCTCCATTCAGTTGCAGGGCTTCATTATCAGGGCAAGCCCTGACAAGACCTGAGGATTTCTTGTTATGGGATGCCAGGGGATATATTCTCTCCTTTGATATTGTGAGTTTTGTCTATTTTCCACAGACTTTTCTGAACTAAACACCCCTTACCTGTCCCCCTGCACTGAGCTCACAGCCAGCCATTTTAGTTTTGTGTTCTTCGCTTTGTAAGAACATCAAAACCACAATGACAACTCACCCAGCTGAAGGACAAGCGTCCTGAGCCCTGCTTGTTTGCTGTCTACTATGCACACCAAGCAAACAAGCCACTTCCCTGAGTCAGACCAAAGACCTGGACCTCCGTCCCCCAGCTCTGGGGATGCCTGACCACCAGGCTGTTCCAAACAGGCCTTTCTCATCCTCTTACTAGCACGTTTCCTCTTCATATGGATAACTAAATACTAAGTTGAGCAGAGAGCCAGGCTCACTGCAGGAAGATGGGAGTTCAAACCCCTGGCCCAAGCTTGGCAGAGGACTTGAAGTTGGGTGCTCTGCCTTCCAAAGGAGTGCTGCATGCACAAGGCTACTGGATTTGCTCTCGCTGCAGACCACAAATCCCAATGGGGACAAGAGGAGCATTGTCACCAGACCTGGAACACTTCCACAGAGGGTTCCAATTTTGATAAAAACCAAGGGGGGAGGGGATCAGAAAACCCAAGTTAACCCTAATCTTCAAAAGGCTCTAACAGAAAATCCCTAGTAGATGCAATACAGAGAGGATACTGTTCTCACATAATTTCCTGTCCAGCGCTTTACTACATCCCTCCCTCCGGAGCTGCAAGGCAACACCAAAGGCTGGATACTTCTCAGCCCTTTGTATCTCACTGACAATGCCAGGTTGGCTTGAACACCAGTCTAATGCGTGGTAGATGCTTCCCCTCTGTCTCTGGAGAATCCTTAGGATTTGTGGGGTTTCTGGAGAAACAAGTCCTCTTTCCATCAGGGTCAGGATCAACATCCTCCCATCACATCAGTTTCAGCAACATCTTTGGAGTACAGAGATGTCCACAGTTTCTGGGACTTCCTTAACAGCTCCTTCCACCCATGAGGAGTACAGTTATCCTGAACTCTGATGGCTTGCAATCAGGGCTGCCTTCTAAGGTATCTGAAGACGACAAGATTCTGCTCATTGCAAGCCCCAATTTATGAAATGGCAAGCAGGAAGTCACATACACACATGCACCCTCAGACCTGACACTAGGACATAATGGACAATCTTCAAAGAGAAGAAGCTGGCAAGCATCCCTTTCTACTTGTGACTAATGTCATGAAACTCCCCATGCCTCAGAAGTCAGAGCTGCAAATGCCCTGTCATCCCCAGCCAGCTTGACTTTGCTTGGCCCCAGCTGATAAGAAAGTTACAAGCAAAAAAAACCATCAAGTGCAAGGTCAGCGTGGGCTCGTGGGAACAGCAGTGATCTGGCTTTGCAACGCAGTGATGCTCTCCGAGACATCCCCTCCTCCAATGGGAAGGAAGAGTCCCAGCACCCCATGTATTTTAAACAAGCCTATTCCTCCGCTCTCACATCCTGACCAGTGGGAAGGGATGTGGCTGCAAACGAACACATAGACACAGGCAGAGGCAAGTACTCAAACAATTACTATTTTCTATAGTCCTTTGCAAAGGAGCACATCAGCAGAGTTTGGTGGGATCCAGCCTGGAATCGCTGGAGGTTTTGTAGCGTGGGGTCCACAGGAGGTTACCTGTAGTTCCTCTTGGGCTGGTACAGGTCAGGGGTGGGGACCACTGACAAAAGTATGGGGGAAGTGGGGCTTTTCATCCCACTGCTTCAAAGCTTTCCCAACCAATGGAACATCTCTTCAGACTGCCCATAAGAAAGGAAATGAGTAGAGGGCAGGATAGGTGTTGGCACCATCATTTGCTCTCTTTACTGTCCATTGCTACACTGGTTGCACCAGGGGTTAAAACTGGGGGATATCAGCCTGGAGAGGGTAAAGGATATGACAAAGTTCGGAGATCAGCAGCACCAGAGAGCTTGACAAGAGTGAAAACATTTGCTGCAGAAAAGCACCCCTGGAAAGATGCCAGAGCTGTGCTCCAGGACTCCAGACCTCTCTGGCAAAAGAGGCAGGGTAAAGTGAATGCTGGCAGCAAGATTTAAGGAACACAACTAGAAATGCAGGCACAACTTCCCTCCCCCCCCCCCCCCCCCCCCCCAAATAATGCCAGTGAAGATGTCAGTTTGGGAGTCAGTTTCTGAGCTTTTGACGTCAGCATTCCTAGTGCCCCAAAACTAAACCCAAACCTTCCTGGAGGATCATTAAACAAAAATACACTGAGCGTTTAAGTCAGATGAGAACAGGCCTCCCAAAAGCAGGAGGATTTGCCCACTCACAGCCCTAGAGAAGCATATTGCCAAAGGATTTGGTCATGCAGGTCCCCAGCAGTCTCCTCTCCAGAATGTTTTACCTGCTTGAATTCCTGAGGGACTGTCTCCAAGTTTTCCTATTCAGGTCCCAGAGGACAGCCACTGTACCTGACATCCCCATGAATATCCTCTCCTTCCAGGCATCCCTGCTCTACTGTATGTTGCTTCCTACAGCACACTCCCTGCATTTGGGGTAATGCAGACTCAAACTCTGGGAGATACAGGGGAGGGGAAAAGCAGATACAGCTCCCTGGCTAATTAGCAGGATTAATTACAGTCAGGCTCAAAGTGATGTTGACTGAATTATATTGCTTCTCATGAGCACGGTAACTCTTCATCATGTTGTGTTTCAGAGCAGAGCATAGGAACAGATGAGTCAAGACTGGAGGTAGAGCAGGATCTGTGGGAGGGCACGTGGAGGCACCCAGAGCATGGCAGGAGGGCAAAGGAAATGGGAGAGGAGAGATGATGTGAAGGAGCTGGAACAGGCAACGAGATGGTCACTGTGGCAGACTCCGATTCCTTCCTCAAGGTGAGCTCAGGAGGCCAACTCGGATGTAGCTTCTCCCTCTAGAGATGGGGTCCCCCCACTCAGCCACAAAGCCCTCCTCCACATCCCTGCTCCTAGAGGTGCACCTCTACCTCAGGGCACCATCCCATCATCAGGGCACCACAAAGACCAGCAGCTCCCTCAAGGACAGGGAGCCAAGGGGATACCCCAGCCAGCAAGGCAGAGCCTCACCAGCCAGGGCCCATCCCACAGTACCTGAGCAAGGTCAGTAGAGCAGGGCTGGAGAAGGCAGCCAGGTTCAACCAAGACTTGAAATCATTGGATAAGCTCATGGTGACAAGGCACATTTTGAGATCGTCAGGGTATGGCTCAACAGAGCCCATGGCTAAGCAGGGGCTAGCTAGGACTGAGCTAGAGACTAGGACTCCTATAGCTGAACTGAAATAGGGCTCCAGGACCCATGGGTGGGGGTGAAGGTCTCAGGTGAGGCCACTCAGGCCCATTAAGATCAATTAGTGCCCTAAGGGTCCTGACAGCCACCTCCAGCCCAGGCCTGAATACATTTCGGGGTAAACAGCTGCATTCATTTTGCAGGAGGGTGAATGAGCATGTACGTGTCCATATGTTAGGGGGGTGTAAGATGAACCTCTTAAATGATTCTTCCAGATATTTCTCTGCTGTATGACCATACCTGTATGATCTGCTTCCTCTTGCATGATCACACACAAAAACCAGAGCACAACTGACTCTTTGTGGAACAGTTCCAAACTGACTTATCTGCAGGTTAAATCCAGTGATTCAGGCTTGAAGCAGAAGCAATCAATTTTGTTTATCAATTAAGGGCTGCTGTTTCAGTGGCTTTGATTCTAGAAAGCCATCAACCTGTTCCCGCAGTTGGCAAATCTGAGAGGGATGCATGCCCTAATCTGTGCCTCTCTCCAGACCACAAAGATACGCTGATCACACCAGTAAGCTGATTTCTTGCTGTCACACAGTATCATGGGACTTGGCTTTACTTTGGTGTTGCAGCTTTAAAAAGTTAAAAGTTATCTCCCAGGCAAAGGCATGCACTGGGATGACTTACTCCAAGATGAGCAGAAGGGCTGCAGATCAAAGGCCAGGAACAAACTCAATGTGAGCTCAGAGCTCTGGAGTGCCACTTCCTATGAGTATCTCAAACTGGGAATGCTGGACCTAAAGTTACTGGTCAAAGACAGTCCCAGAGTGCACAAACAGCCCAGAACTTGGTTGCCATTCACTTCCTCTTGGGCTGACCTCTTTCATCATGGTAGCACTCTTTTGGCTACACTCATTCACAAGATCTTTGCTATGATCTAAGGAATTCATGCTGCCTAGGTTTCACCTATTGGCCCTTTCTCTTGAGATATTTGAGTATCGTATGGACAGGAATAGGTTAGGTGGGAATAGGAAAGAGCAGAAGGCTGTTGAGGTAGATGGCCACGAGGTGATCCAAAGCCTGTGCTAAGAGGAACAGAAGGATGTAAGAGGATGAGCCCTGGACAAATCAAAGAGATGAATCAGGTACTCGAGACACCTACACTCAGTGCAAAACTGTGATTTTTCCACACCTTAGCTTCTTGCATAAAAAAATAAATTGTAGAAGCCATTAAAGTTTAGCTGCAGAGGTGAGTTTTCAGAGCGCACCATTCCAGCAGCTCACCAAGTTAAAAGCAAAAGCTATGTGCTCTTTCTTGTGATATGATAAGGCTGTGGTATTTCATTTCAACACAGATCTGTCTTTCTTCTCAACAAATATGATTGAAGCATTAGCAGGAGACACTGACAGATGGATGATGGTCTTTAGCAGGATCTCATCCAGATGCTCTCTCAAGGACTTGAGAGTATGTCTGATTTCCAAATGAAATCTTAGCTCCAGGCTGCAGATCAATCGACCTGGCTTAAAGGTAGCGTGAAGACAAATTATCATTCTCCTCCTCATCTAATATATCAATGAGGAGTTGGTGTTTTTCTGAGCTACAGCTCCTCTGAGCTTGCCATGCAAAGGATTAGCCAATCTTCCCAAGCCACCTTCTGTGCTGCTCGCATGGGAATCACTTAAGCACAAATGGCAGCAGAAAGCCAAATTAATTACACCTGACATGTCATCTTTAAAATGTAAGGGTAGTCTGTGCAAAGCAGATCCCATGAAGCTGTTGCTTGCCTGCATGATGTTAGTTGCTGCTGAATTGTACCATGGCTTAATTCAGAAGTAGTTTCTTCATTCTGATAATTTCAGTGACCCTTAACATCAGCCTTGAAACTGAATTGTGTTTCAAGGACACTAGTTGACTGTACAAGAAGATTGCTGTTTTTCTGGGGGTCTCTGAAGGGGGCTGGAGCTGCTCTTTGTCTCCAGCAGAACAGAAAGGCCCATTCATCCCTCTGTCACATGCAGAAACATGACTGTCCCAGAATAGGGCTGTAGGATACCTCCCCAGTGGGGTCAGGAGGAGAGGTGCCATGCGGGCTCGTGTGCTCTGGGAAGAGAGCCAAGGAAAAGCTGCAGCCCTCCAAACAGGCCAAAGGGTTAAAGGAGGCATCAACCGATATGCCAAGACTTCTGCCCTAGAGGGAGATGAGCTATTTGAGGTGCATATTTCCCAATCTGTCTGGGGAGTGTAAGTGTGCAGAGGGGCAGACTCACTCAGGGAACGGTGGGAGATCACCTCCTGCTGCCCTTCCAAGACACCAGCTGGTAATGAACTTGTTTGCTCCCACCCTGGCCCAGACCTCAGTGTCACAGGCATCCAACAGGGTATAGAAACGCACGGAGAGATGGGAGAGTGACAGATCCCTAAGATGGACTCTCCAATTTGGGATGCTTAATAGGATGAAGAGAGGAGAGTCTGAATGGAGGTTTTGTTCTCCGCTCTTCTGAGTGAGGAGTCGTCTCCGATAAACAAGAGTATGCAGTAAATAAAGACATAACTTTTTTATGGATTATCCACAGCTCTCATTCATCAAATCTTCAAGGAATCATGGAAACGATTCAGTGGAGAAACACAGATAATTTGCTTTCACACAAAGAAGGAAGAAAGTTCCCAAACAACCAATATAGATTCTCTCTACCCTATTTACAAATCCTGACCACTGAGAAAAGCTAGGCTGGTCAAATTTTCATTGGCATCTTTGGCCAAATCTCAAGATGAGAGGGAGTCTAATCCATTCTTGTGTCTGGATCCACTCAGAAAAAAGGCTGTAACAGGGTATACATATAACAGTGTTTTGTTGTGAGCTTCTGCAGTTCTCCCATAAGTAGCAGAGATCCTGCACAAGTTCACTCATGATCCCCATGAAAAGGGCTGAAAAAGGATAGCCACAGATTAGAATGTGTTAGAGTCAATTGCACCCAAGGCAAACGTAGCATTTCTTCTATCATGTTGCCTGGCAAATGCCAACAATAACACTAGAAATTTTTTCCTGCCGAGAGCTGTCTCAATTGTCATGGTCTGACCTTCATTACCTCTTGAAATTAGAAGTCCTTTATTAATTTCAAGATCTGTTCCTCATTGATTTAGTTCTACTTACGCTTCAGCACTAAGTTATTTTGTTCTTTTCTCAGTTCCTAAAGGAGCCTTGATCAATCTCTTCTGTCTTCTCACTTTACCTAGTTTAAAGACTAAGATCCATATCAAGGCCAGGACAAAGTTTCTCGGAGTCACAGAAGAGATTTACTTGCACATTCCACATTAATGAGGATTTTTTTGTCTGTGCCTCCAAGGTATCTTTGAAAAATTTCATCTTGCAGGTTGGATAGGATCCCCGCCCTTTGCTGTGAGGTGGTTTGTTGAGGTTGCAGTCAAGTCAGGAGTCTTCCTCGGTGTTTGGTGCAGCACAGATGGACTGAGCTGCTTTGAGGAGTCTCTGCAGGGAGAGTTTAGGAATTAGCGTTGATTTTATGAACTCTCTGGATCTTGACATCTAACCCCCTAATCCTCCTGCTGACAAGGCAGGAAGCAGCCACTGCACGCAGACTTATTGCAGCCTGGCTGGATCGTCTCCCTGGAGAACAACAAACTTGTCCCACGAATAATGTGACAAACCAAACCTGGGTTCGTACTGGTTTCTGCTCCTACCCCTACGTGCTCCCATCACAGGAGTGTTTGCCAGGGTTATTTCTGGGTGCGGACAGGCACGTACCCCTGCGCTGACCAACCAGCCGGCTGGCCCCAGCCAGGGCAGGCAGTGGCTGAGCTCTGCTTGCCTTCCCGTTACTGGTGATACTGGTTTGGGTTTGTCCTCTCTGCTGTGCTTGTGGAAATACAATGAAAAACATGTTATCTCAGAGATGTTTGTCATTTTGAAACATTTGATCAAAACCAAGATTAAATTCACTGGAAAGAAGGAAGCATGAATGAAAGATGGCACGATCACATAAATCTCATTTCTTTAAAGAACAGACCAGAAATAACTATCATAGCCTCAGTCTGATCACTTGTAGTCTGGGAATTGCTAAGGTTTGAAAGCTTGGAATTACCCCAGATGTTGGTCAAAGAAACCAGACGCTACTCCAGGATCTTAGGAAGTTACAAAAAGCCCCAGGACAAAGGATGCTTGGGCAGCATTGGGAGAAGAAGGGCATGTCTTCCCAACAGAGGGGCTTTTTTTTAGCTGAGGGAGTAGCTGAGAGAGAAATTTATATCCATGAGAAAAAGAGAAAGCCCATTATTTTGGAGATGAGAGTGTAAAGTCTGAAGAGATCTCAAAACCAAACAAAAATCAGCAGGAGAAATCTGTCCAGATGTTTTACCACTGCGAGGTAATCTACCAGTTTCTTGTGTTACCTTAAGAAAAGAGTAGTCTTAGAATTTCTTGCAAAATCCTCACTAAGAGCTTCAACTACTCTGTGTCATCAGAGTACTAAATGGTCAAAGATCTATGAAAACATATTTTAAGATATAGTGACTGAAGACCGAAAATGGCCAACAGGGCTGAAAACAGCTGGAGTCCAACCTCCCATTTCCACAGAGAGCAGCAGAGAGCAGCAGAAATATCTGTGCTCCAAACACAGCAAATAGGTCCCATGAAGATACTGTGCAGGCGCCTGCTCAACTCAGCAGCTTACAAGGGTCAGAGTAAGACACATCGGGGTCTAAACCCAACAGCCTCGTGATTGTCCAGAGGAAAAATATTAACTGGGGCTGCAAGGGGGTCTGCAAACCCAGGATGGATATGGGCTTCTCCTGAGTTACACTGCCCAACGCGCTGCTTCCCGGCATGAGTGCAGAGTTTGCAGCGAAACACAGAAGTGTTGTTTCCCATGGAAACTTGTTCATCCATAAGTCTGTGAATATCTCTCCCTGCATGCAGCTACGCAGCCAGCCCCAGTCTCCCCCAGCCTCAGGGTGATGGCAGTCATTCGTTTGCCTCTGAGTTTTGATAAATCAAAATTATTTGTCAGTTTTGTATTTGTTGTTGTCACGTTGCACAAGCTTAAGTGGTCTGTAGTCGGTCAGACAAAATGAGCACGTAGCACAGAAGTCTGTCTCCAGAGGTGGATTGCAGCAGATTTGCTGCAAAAATCCTTTACAGGATAATCAAGGACGTAGGAGTACCTTTGCATGACTTTGTCGTTTTTTTAATGTACTAGGTTATTATAAAAAAATAATTTTTTTAGTAACTTACTGCATATGCTCCAAAGTTTAAAACTTTCAATCAGGGGGTAAGAAAAAAGAAGAATAGAGTAGAAAGGAACAAACATTTTATCTGACATTTCCAATGCCAGGCATACTTAATTGGCAATTACATTTTGAAGACTGGTAATCAAAAACATAGTAAGAAAAGAGATTAGACAAGATCGTGGCTTGAAGATAAAACAATATACAAATAACATGATACAACTGAGAAAAGGTCAGAGATGGACAACAAGGGTGAGCAAGGCTGTGAGATGGCTTCCTACAAGAGATCTCCGTTATTCCTCCCCAGGGGCAGGACTTGGCTCTTCCCTCTGTTGAACTTCATGAGGTTCCTGTCAGCCCATTTCTTCAGCCTGTTCAAGTCCCTCTGGATGGCAGCACGACCCTCTAGTGCGTCAGACAAACATGATCTCATTCCCCTTGAGATGTCTTCAATTTGGGAAGGAGTCTGAACCTATTCTGTCTGTCCTTGTTTCGGGGCTAAAAGGGCAAAGGGATTCCTGCATCAAAGTGAAGTTGCCTTGACTTAGTATAGTTGCACCGTGCCAACACATTTCTGAGCCATCAAGAACCCCAGAGCAAGGTGATTTGGCATTTTTTTAAAATAAACATACCACATACCAAATAAATCTCCCATTCCTGAGAACAGCTGGGTTCACAGCATGGTGAAGAAAGAAACTTTCCTCTCCAAGCAGATGAGCCAAGGAGGTTGGGAGAGGCTTTGTCCACAGGGAAGGAGACAGGCTGTGCAGCAGCACAAATTGTCTACAGGTTCATATGGTTTGGAGAAAGGCGGGAGAGTCTCATGAAAGCACTGCTCATGATCTTCTGTTCAAAAGCAGAGAGCAGAGGGGAGTCTTTGAGCCAGGACCATGTCCAGAGACCAGACTGGCTGCGTGGCTGATGGGGAGGCTGGTGTGACCCTATGGCAGCACCGGCTGCTTGGCCATGAAGTGTTCTGCCCTGCACCTTGAGCAATCGGATGCTGCTTTTCAGGCAGTTCAGGAAGCAGAGAAACCACAGCAAAATAAAAACACAGCTGGCATGTGAAAAGGCACCAGTGCAACTTCTTGTAGATGGGAGCATGGTCTGAAACCTGTTCCCAGCCTGCTTCACCTAGACCAGGGCTCATGTTAGAGGGAAAAGTGAGGCTTGTCCTTCCCCAGCACCTCACTAAGGACTTCTTGTACTCTGTCCTCTCTGCTAGAAGGGAAACCCCAGGTCCCCTCTGCCTTGCTTGCAGTACTCATCTTGCTCCTGAACATTTCCTCAAAAGCTCCAGGTGGAGCAGCTGGCTTTGTACACCCTGGGCAGAGAAGGCTTTGATGTCTCTTTTCCCCAAAGGTGGTCAGGGCTGCAGCTTCCTTCACCAAAGCACAGCCACAGGGCTTCTCCGAGCCCGTCATTACAACGTGCCAAGCAGGCACGCTGCTTTGAGGTCAGCAGCCTTCCCCCAGCTCCCTCCCTCCCCCTCGAGCTTTATTTGTTTATTATTTTCATCTCTTTCACAGAGCTGTCCTGCGATTCTCCTGCTTCACCCTCCTCCTACCTCCCTGTCCCGCGCTTCGCCTATTGGTTGCAGGGGCTGCGCTCAGGGGGAGCCCTGCGATTTTCTATATAACCAACCACTCCATTCAGAGAGACCTCAGCAAGTCACGAGAGGGAAGAAACATTCCCCTGAGCACGAGCCCACACACAAAAGCAAACGCCAGGATCTACAACGCTGCAGTTCTCCCAGGCCCTGCAGGACATGCCCAGCTGCCCGTGCAGTGGGAAGGAGCCGTGAGAGGGAAAGAAACTGATCCCAGGAGCATCCAAAGTTCGTGGTTACGAGGAAGGTAACTTAACTCCAATGAAAAGCTTTGCTGTTCCATGCGCTAATTTGCAAATTAAATTATTTCCTGCTTCAGGGTGAGTTTTTGTATGTTTTTCAGGTCCCCCCAGCCGCCCCCCACTTGGGGGGGGGGGGGGGGGCTTGAAGGGACCACAGTGCTTGAGCAAGGTCTAACAGGTGGGCAGGGAGAGGGTGCATGAGAAGAAATCCAGCACCTCTGCAGGGAAGGTCCCTCTGCTTGTGGACCAGGTTGGGTTCAAGTCAGGGAAGCAGCTGGGGATATGGTCTTACCATCTGCCTCCCTCTCTCCCCTTTCCCCCACCCACAGCATTTTTGCTGCAAGAGATGTTTATCCACAGAAGAGGTCTGTTTTGCGTTTGGCAAGGTTAGTCTGGCAGGAGAGCGCACGTGGAGCCGCTCTCAAAGGCAGCCTGCCCTGCTACCGGCAGGACAGCAGGCAGCATGCTGTGGAGGGAGAGGCTGGCTTGAGATGAGGACAACACCTGGGATGTGGTCAGCTCTCCTGGGCTCCCAGGCAAGAGGAGTCCTGAGCCCCCCAGCCTGCATGTGGCACCTTTCAGAGGGGAGCAGGCTCTGCGGGGCTATGGCAATGGTTTTCAGTCTCGTCTCCTCTCCGGGAATCATTCTCTGATGTCCGTGTCATGCCTCCACTGGTTTTGGCTGCGATTTGGACTCAGCACAGTGTAAAGGGCATTTCTACTTTCATGCATCTAAGCTATTTGCTAACAGAAGAGCCCCAGCTGGGCAGGCGGGATGGGGATGGCCCCTTCAGGCACCAAGTCGCTTCCCCAGATGATCAGCAACATGAACAAAGCTCAGAGGATTTTGGGTCAAGCAATGCTGGCTTTGGCTTCGCATCTGCTGGGCACTGAACAAGCTTCTTGATGCTCCCGTGCCTCAGTTTCCCCCACAAGTGAGAAAGGATTATGCTTTCAAGCGCTCTGAGACGTGAGAAGCAGCATGGAGGGCAAGAAGTAAATGGGCTGTTGCACAGGAGAAAACAATGCTTCTCTTTTACTAAATTGCTGGATTTTAAGGCAAGATGAGGGGCAAGTGCTTTGCAGTGGCACGGTGGAGGGGACGGGCAGGATCCAGTGAGTCGTGTCCTGTGATACTCACATGAGCTCTTCTGCCGAATACCCAGGGGCTGAACAGCCGCACCAGGCTCTGTAGTCCTGCATCGGGGTGAGCAGATAGGAGCAGCCCGCTGCTGCAGAGGGCACAGGACACAGCTTTCCAGGGATGCTCTGGTACCCCTCTGTCAGCTGCTCACTCGAGGAGCCATTGTCTTCCTCCAAGCCCCCGGACAGCCCTGAGCGGCAGACATTTCTCTGTGCCATCCAAAGCTGCTCCCTGTGAGCTGCCCAGACCCTCAAGGATCCCAGGCAGGAATTCTGAGCTGGGTCTGCCCTCCCCTGCGAGCCCAAATCCTGTGGGCATAGTGGGGAGGAGAGGAGGGCATTGGTCAGGGCACCCACCCACGAGACAGCTGTCCCTGGTGTAGCTTGGGGCAGGATGGAGAGCTGAGGACCTTAGCAAGCGTGCAGGCTAAAGTCCCTGCACCAAGTCAGAGCAAGGATTTGCACCCAGGTCTCCAACGAGTCAGGTTTGTGGTCCTTCAGGTTATTTATCCATTCCCTCCCTTCCTTTCTTCCCCCGCTTCCCAACATAGCTGGCTGCCTAGCACCCGAGCAGGAGTCACGGCTAAGAACAACACCAAAACAGGTCAGAGCAAAGTCCACCCTGGTCAGCTGTCTCCAGGACAGCAGTTGGTGCAGATGCTTAGGTAAATATCAGGAAGAAGGTGGTGTCGGAGAAGTTTCTCTGGTCACAAAGTCCCAGATTTGGCAATCAGCTGATTAGGGATGTGCTGAGACCAGGGAGGCTACCAGGACTTTTGTAGCCACCAAGTACCAAGATTGTTCCAGCAAGCAGGTGGAAACATTGCTCTCCACACAATGACTGGTGACAACTTTATGAGTCCTCAGCTTTGACCAATGCCTCCCCAAAGCATCTTTTGTGAAAGGAGGTTCTTCCTTGTCTAGGCCCCTTAATAACGAGCTATTCTGGCACGTAGCTTAGTCCCTTCCCATAGTATTTTATACTATCCCATAGTATTTTATACCCAAGGTGACAAGCTGGCATCCCACCATCCCCTCCTTAGGAAATTAGCTCTGCCTGTGGAGGAGGGACAGTATGTGCTGAGGGTTTCCCCAATTTTCAGATCACATACACCTGCAGATATCCCTCAGTGATGGGATACCTACATACCTCCGAGAGCAGGGTGCTTACAGGCCAGATAGGGGTTGTTTCCCAACCATCATATGGAGACTCTTCCCTAAACGCTCTTAAAGTCATTGAAAACTGCTCTTTTTTTTTCAGCCAGAGGCAGGCAGATAACTTTGTAGTGCCTGTTCTGGCTCACACCGATGTGGCTTATCTGCAAGATAAGTTTGCAAAGCTGTTTGAGTCTGCAAAGATAAAAGGCACAGAGAACGCACAAGATTGCTAAGCACCAGGCATGAATATTTTAGCAGATAGAAGCATGCTTGTAGCGAGCTGAAAAGTGATGGGATCTTTAACTTTCCTGTGGTGAAACCGTATCTAAGGTGCTATTATAAAGATTCACACTAGAAAAGAAACATCTTTAAAATGTGGTTGTTTTAACAGAACTGAAAACTTTAACATGAACTGAGACTTCTCTAGTTCACGAGGTCTAAACTGTGATTGAAGGGATTTGGTTATTTTATTGCCTATATTTGACACATAACTGGGAATAAATTTTAGGCTTCCTCCTAACACTGCTTGTTTACAGTTTAAAGTACTAAGGACCTGACCAAAGGACATAAGAGGGTCAGGAAGAACTAAGCCTGATTTAGATTTTCTGTCAAGAGCAGTAGGGTGAAACTGAGAAGAGGGTAGGTCTGGCTAGACTGGTTTGTTGGGAAAGAGTCCAACTTGATGATTATGCTTGGAGTCTTCCAAACAACAGAAAGGCACAGATGTTTCTACAAAGCCTGGCCTGAGCCCCTGACACGTGAGGAATGCACAGCTGTATCTAGAGAAGCTACGGTTGTACCTAGCAGGGCTTGTGGTTGGCTTGGGCATGCCTTCCCAGAGTGGGAACAGCATGCTCCCACCATATATGCATTGCTGGTCCTGGCATCCCCCAGTTCTGGGCAGGGGGAACCATGCTACAACCCGGGAGTGCTCTGGCTGAATGGTCCTGGGGAGCAGGTCCCCGGGGTACAGGTGGTTTGGGCTCAGATCCCAACTCTGCCTAGTGGAGTCAGAGTGGAGATTGAAGTCCTATCTCTAATCCCAGGCAGGCACCCCGATCCCTGCCTAACTGGCTCCCCTGGAGCAGAGCACATCCCAGGGAAGCCCGAAAAGGCTCCTGCTTTCAGTCTAAGCACGGCAATTTTTCCTCCTTTCAAAGCTGTCAAGTTTCATAGTTTGAGAAACATGTTCTTCACCCACTCTAACTAGGAGACCCAAGATCTGTCTCTGTCTGTGGCACAGACAGAGCCGGGGCACAGACTGACAGGGTGCTGACATCTTCCGCTCCCTCTCTGGGCTCACTTCCCACTGGTGGCCGTATCTGGATCATCCAGAAGACCCTTCCACAAATTCACATCATGTCAGGACAGTGCTAGAGCCATCCTCAGCTTTCCCATGTGGTCGTGGAGCAGCAGCTTAGCTAGTCCTGCCTGAAAGCATTGCCTGAGATTTGCAAAGCAGAACCCACTCTGGTGATATTTATTAGTAGTGCTCCAGCCTTGGTGAGCTTGAGAGACCTTTTACTGTACTCAGCAGTCAAAACTGCAAACAGCACAAGGAGATTTATATCCCTGAGTATTGAGTTGAATGGGCACAGTGGATTTGGAAAGGAAGTGGTTCAATTAACGACGATAAGGATGGGGAAGGAGGGGCAGTTCTACTCACACATAAATTGGAATAAGATGTCAGGTATCAATACAGCATTTCTGGAAAAACCCTTGTAGTATTTTCCCATCATGGTTCCCAGCAAGACTGTGCTGAGTCTTTTCACTTTGCACTGCAAGATGGTGTACGGCAGCCCATGGGATCTGATGAAGAGTGGGATGTTAGTGCTGCTCCAGTTTTCCCATGGCACAAACTGGAAGAAAGGTCCGCTGGTTCTGTGGAGCCCAAGACAAGGTTTGTGGAATCGCCCAGATGTGCAGGCATCAACAGGGCAGGTGCCCCAAAATGGCTACTTCAAACAGTCAGAAACTAAATGTGGGGTGGGCATAAAAGTCAGTCAGAAACTAAGCGTGGGGTGGGCATAAAAGGCTGTGCTGGGCAGAAAAGTCAGATTTGCTGGCTGGGCCGCACTACCAACCTCAGAAAGTGCAACAGCTGATTCAACACACCTATTTGAGAAGAGGCAGGTGCCCTCATTTGCTGAAATACTGTGTCAGAGGCATAAGAGACTGCTTGTTTTCCTTTTAGTTTGTGTTTCTGAACATGCATGCTCAATTTTAGCAGCAAAGACTCCCACCCACAGGGGTCAGCTGCTTTGACCAGGTGGGAGCTAATCTGGCATTATTTCTGATCACTGTGAGGATGGACTTTCTCCAGCAATTGCTTTCATTCAGTCTTACCTTGTTCCTCCTTCCTCTGCTAACCAATTTCTCTCCTTTGTCCCTTTCTCCATCTGCAGATCCAACCAAGACCCAAGCAAGGACATCCCATGAGCACTGTGAGGACTTCTGCACCCAGCTTTGCCATTCGGTCCTCAATGGCGAGAATCTCTGCTCCCACCGCTCTAGCCATTTTCCTGACTTGCCTCTTCTCTGGGGCACACGGCCAGACCCCACGGGCTTTCCAGGACAGCACCATCCCCTTCGAGGTGCTTAGCCAGGAGCAGGCTTACAGTCTGGTCCAACCAAGCCTGTTCCAGGATGCCAAGCTGTCAAACCACTCGGAGAGCCTCCCCAGGAGCACCAGCTCTGAGCCACCCCTGCTGCCCGTGTGCGTGAAGCCTGCAGATATCAGACACATCTTCAAGTACATCAACACCATTGTGTCCTGCACCATCTTCATAGTAGGGATCATTGGGAACTCCACGCTCCTGAGGATCATTTACAAGAACAAGTGCATGAGGAATGGGCCAAATGTCCTCATTGCTAGCTTGGCGCTCGGAGACCTTCTCTACATCCTCATTGCTCTGCCCATCAACGTATATAAGGTAGGCTCCATGCGGCATGAGTGCCACGGCAGCCTGGCAACTGCAGGGATGGTGTCTGCTCCCACCTGCCTCAGTGCCGTGGGGAATATCTAGCCTCTGCTCTTTATTGCAGGCTCCATTTTTGCAAGGGAGAGGGGGAGGGAGTTTCTGCTCTCCAAAGGATGAGAAAAACATAAACAGACAAAAAGCTCAGAGTACATTCCTGGGAAAGCAGAGGTGTTCTCAGCTACAGCTGTGTTATGTATACACACATACAAGCACGCAACCTTCCAGATCTTTTAAATCTCATTTAAAATCACAAGAAAAGAATCGCTTGTGGTCTCCTGACATTACAACCCGATATTTATTTCAGCCGAGCAAAAATTATTGTTCTTGTGCACTGGGAACACTTCTCCCAGCACAGGTCAGTTACTCAGCCTCAAGCAAATATCTTCTTTATTCTAGCTAAACGTGAAGACTCATCCAGGAACAAGGAAGAGAGCTGTATCATAAAACAGGGGCTTCTTTCAGAGACACTGCCCCCTAAACTAGAGAGAAGAGGCACAACAAATAATCAGGGGATCCTGAGCTCTGCATGATGCACTGGGACAGAGAGGGCCAGGCAGATGCGGGTGGTAGACCTGAGACCCCAGTTAAGAGCAGAAGGTGTGTTATGGCATCCGTGAGATGTGTCTGGGCTATTGCAGCTCTTTCTTTCCCACTGCTTGAGACAGGTTTTGGTGGGCTGGAGCCAGAGGTTTCTATGAAGGGTTGGAAGGGATGCCATAGGGTGAAGGACTTGGAGCTCAGCCAGATTCGTTTGTCAAAGGGAAGCTTTAGCCTGAAAAGTGGAAATGGAGTGCCAGAGGGGTCCTGGATCGAGCAGGCTGGGTGGCAGGGGGAGAAGGCAGAGAAATTCAAAGTAGGAAGAAGGTGCATATAATCTGACAGTGAGAACAACCAGTTGTGGCTGGCAGAGGGTCTCAAATCACTGCAAATAGATACACTTAAGTGAAAATGGTTTGAAAACTATAAAGGTTTTTTTAGCTCAAAACAAACGGGTTCCCCATGAGCTGGACGATCCTGCTGTTACAAGAATACGGATCCATGCAGAGGGTTTCACTCGTGCAAGAAAACAGAGTAGCTTGGGGCCAGCAGCACTGACCCAGGGGAAGGTTGCCCCCTCCACCCAGGGGCTACAGCCCATCTCCGCTTTCACCCAACGGGCCCGTTGCTTTGAAAAAGGTGCAATTTGTTCTGCCCAAGAGGGGAGACAGTCTAGGGAACACGGCCGCAATGCCAGCAGCTCTCCCGGGGTCACCTCTACCCTGCACCCATTGCTCAGGCAGAGGTCGTGGAGGCAGCCCAACAAGCATGGTTATAGCTGAGCCCCTCACAAACTTGAAGAGCACAGCCCCTCCAATATTTGTCCCCAGTCAAAACCAAGGCAGGGAAGATTTACGTTTTAATCCTGTCTTTGCCACACTTGACGGGAAATGCACCGTCTGGCCAGGGAAAGAATTTGGGTCGTGCAATGTACGTTTAACAAGAACAGAGTAACAGCAACAGCAAAATATCTGGCAGACCTGACTCCATGGGATGCAAATGCTTCTCCACTTTGGGGGATCTGGACTGCAGAGTCCATCCGTCATGTTTATATCACCCACAATATCGGGGCAGTTGGGTTGGTTTTAGCCTGGCTTCTCAAAGAAACGAGGCTTATACAACAGGACTGTGAGGACATGGGTCTGA
Source organism: Mycteria americana (assembly GCF_035582795.1). NCBI lineage: Eukaryota > Metazoa > Chordata > Aves > Ciconiiformes > Ciconiidae > Mycteria > Mycteria americana. The sequence continues at coordinate 12,136,475 of NC_134374.1, read as the reverse complement.
CTTGTTTTTTGTTTGCCCGGTTCTGCTGTAATTCACAAGTCTCTGTTGTAGGAAGGTCCTATGTATCATAAAAAAAGGGGCATGTGGGACCAGATGGAGGCTGTAGGAATGACCTTACTGAGGAAAGCTGGCAGATAAACCAGTCACAGGCTCAATACCCAGCTCTGTGTCCCGGTCAGCCAAGAACTGGGGTTGCACCAAGCTCTGTGCAGAGTTCACGGCTTAGACCAAAGGCCTCATCTACAGGACACCTCCTGTTAACACAAGCTGCTGGCTTGGAGACACACTTGGCCATCTCTTGGAGCTGCAACTAGCACAGCTTGCAGCCAACACAAAGAAAAGTCAAGATATTTTGTCCAGGCTAAAGACATCATCTTGCATTGGTGTTGCTTGCCTTCTAACAGGAAAAGTAGGTCAAATCTCTAGGGTTGGGACTCCCTGCTCTGGCCACATCTACACTGACATTTCCTGACTGATGTTCATGATTTCCCTAGGCCACCTCTCCCTTCCAGCCACCTCCTGGAGGAGAAATTGTTGCTTGTTTGAGAAGCCCAGACTGACCATGAACAACCTGGTCTTAAAAGCAGCCCAGTTCCCTCGCGGTGTGTCTCCCTTATGACACACTAACAGATGAGATGGGTGGACTACCCAGGTTTGCAGACCAAAGGAAAGGGTAGGGTTGGTTGGTTGCCTACACCTGAGATCCTGATTTCTAGGAGAGCTTCTGGACCGATTTGTCTTGCTGCTGAGGCCAAACTAAAAAGCTTGCACAGGGGGGTGGTTCTGAGTAGGGGTAACCTTAGGATGGGCTCCAGGTGTCATGGGGGTAGAAGGGTTGTGAACCCAGGCTCACTCTCATCTTCATGAGTGAGTGGCCTGGATTTCTCCTGCCCTCAGGGCATCTTGTCCCCATCAATATCTGCTGCTTGCCCCAGCTGAGCTTGGGGCCACAGTGTATGTGTTCCATAAGAAATCTAAGTGTGGTAGAGGGTCAGAGTATGGTAAAGGCTTAAGACTACATGACTTTGAAAGCCACCTGAAAGAAGCTGCCCTTGCTGGATTTTGGCTGTTTCAGAGAATGACACCCATTTTTCCCTCTGAAAGCAACCCAAACCCCATTGTGGCATTTAGGATTCAAATCCATTCAAAACCACTCCAGACCCAGGGTCTGGAGTCAGGACCTGGTGTCTGGACCATCCTTCCATCAACTCATCTCACAAGAAGCCCTTGGGGAAACGAATGGTTCCCAGTACAACACAAAATACCGGAGAGCACACACCGCGTAATCCCAGCAGAGGTAACCTCAGAGTGCTTTCAGCTGCTCTTTGTGGGCTTCTCGCACCTTGTGGGTAACCACCTGCTATTACGGGAAGCCGGACACGCTTTCCTGAAGCAGCCTGTTAACCCTGCGGTTCTTCCCCAGCTCTTGGCAAAGGACTGGCCCTTTGGTGTGCAGGTGTGCAAGCTGGTCCCCTTCATCCAGAAGGCCTCAGTGGGCATCACAGTCCTCAGTCTTTGTGCTCTCAGCATCGACAGGTAAGAAACAACTTCTACAGCTGCACTGCCCAGCCTGACCCTTATTTGACTATAGCGTGTCCCTTCATTGTAACCAAAAGGCAGACTGCAGGGCGGCTTGGTCTCAGGCCAAATTCAGAGATGGAGGCAGGGTGCTGTCATGTAGAGTGGAAAACCAACAGGAACTGACTCTGGTAACAGAGTTTAAATCCTGCTGGAAAAGGTTGAGGGGAGGATCATGATGTGCTGGAAAAACTGCTGGGAAGGGTGGTACCTCCCCAATGGCGAGTAGACATTGGCCAAGGAATTGGCCATCACATTCATCCATTGAGCCCGTTTTTGATCTTTACCATTCCACTGAAGGGGAAGGTTCAGGGGTGGAGGAAGGTGCAAGGGAAAGGGCCTTTGGGGACAACTCGAATCTGCACCTTCTCGGCCCCTTCCTGACAGTTGCTTTTCTCACTCCAATCTGCTCCTGTTGCATTCCCACGCGTTGGGCAGGTACCGAGCAGTGGCGTCCTGGAGTCGGATCCAGGGGATAGGAATCCCCATGTGGAAGGCAGTGGAGGTGATGCTGATCTGGGCAGTGGCCATTGTGCTTGCAGTCCCCGAAGCTATAGCTTTTGACATGGTGGAGCTCAGCTACTGGGAACGACACCTTTGGGTGTGCATGCTCGCCTCCGAACAGAAATCCACCTTCATGATGGTAAGTACTCTGCCCCATCTCAGTTGCAGTGCGAGGGAGACACAGGCAACCAGAGGATCCTCCCTCTTTGATTAGAGGACTAGAAGCTTCTGTAGATGGCTTCTTCTAGCCATCGGGGTGAACACAGGGAGAGCAGTATCAGACAAAGCACAGAAGACCCAGCATTGTAGTGACATGGGGCAGACTTGCTTTGAATAGCCAGCTCAATATGAGCCAGCAGTGTGCCCAGGTGGCCAAGAAGGCCAATGGCATCCTGGCTTGTATCAGAAATAGTGTGGCCAGCAGGACTAGGGCAGTGATTGTCCCCTGTGAGGCCACACCTCGAATGCTGTGTTCAGTGTTGGGCCCCTCACTCCCAGAGAGACATTGAGGGGCTGGAGCGTGTCCAGAGAAGGGCAACGGAGCTGGGGAAGGGTCTGGAGCACAAGGCTGATGGGGAGCGGCTGAGGGACCTGGGGTTGTTCAGCCTGGAGAAAAGGAGGCTGAGGGGAGACCTCATCGCTCTCTACAACTGCCTGAAAGGAGGGTGTAGAGAGGTGGGGTCGGTCTCTTCTCCCAGGTAACAAGTGATAGGATGAGAGGAAATGGCCTCAAGTTGCGCCAGGGGAGGTTTAGGTTGGATATTAGGAAATTTTACTTCACTGAAAGGGTTATCAAGCACTGGAACAGGCTGCTGAGGGAAGTGGTGGAGTCCCCATCCCTGGAGGAGTTTAAAAGCCATGTAGAGGTGGTGCTTAGGGACATGGTTTAGTGGTGGGCTTGGCAGTACTAGGTTAACGGTTGGACTTGATGATGTTAAAGGTCTTTTCCAACCTAAACAATGCTATGATTCTGTGAATGTGGGGCCAGAAAACAGGCAGCTGGTCCTTAAGCTGTGTCTTGTCTTCACCATCCACATCAGAAGGTCATGATACACCTCAGGAAGCTTCAGAACCTGCTATGCTGTCCCAGCAGGCCAAAGAGCATCTCCACAACTAGTCTGCACGGGTAACCTTTATCACAGGGTCAGCTAAGGGTGAGCAAGGGAATGAACTCCCCTACAAAGCATCAGAACTTATCCCACCATGTCTGCCAAATAAGCTCCTCGCAACTGTTTCTTGCACAAGAGTGCTAGATTGGACTGGCAGCCAGATGTAAACCAGCCTTTACTTCTTTAGGTTAAACACGTGCACCAGCCTTGGGGGGGAAGATAAGCCCACGTGCACCTAGCACAGGAGCTGTTACACTTTCACACATCCGAAGTGTCTGATAGAGGCCAGCATCGGTGTCAGGGACCGGGTCAGTTCATGCCCCAGTTACCCCCTGCTTGCCCCAGTTTCCAGTTGCTTTCTTTTGCATGCAGTTCTACCGTGATGTGAAGGACTGGTGGCTTTTTGGCTTCTATTTCTGCCTCCCCTTGGTATGCACTGGCATCTTCTACACCCTCATGTCATGCGAGATGTTGAGCAAGAGAAACGGCATGAGAATTGCTCTGAATGACCACATGAAACGGGTAAGAAAACCAGGAGGGCGGAAACTCTGATATTTCCCAAACGGGAGGGAGCGCTGTCAAAGAGGAGAACGCGCACCAGTCCCTATAAAGGACACGTGTGAGCTGAAGTAGCTGCACAGTGGCCAACAGATATTGGCACATTGATGCAGATGCATGAATTAAACCAGGGAGATGGGCCTTCAACTGTACGATCTCCAGTCTCAAGGACAACCCAAACCACTAGCCTTATGGCCATGGACCAGCTTGGTTTTCAATTTCTTATGGTCATTTATCTCTGGCCGTGCTGTGCCAGCCCAGGTCACACCAAACTGGACCAAATGCTGAATGTGCCGTATCACAGACAAGGGGTGCAGGGAAAAGAATATTTTACTGTCCCCTCCCACACTTTGCAGAATGATCCCTTGAGGCAGACCAGCTGGCTGTCACAATAATATAGTGTGAGGGGTGGACGGAGCCTGGCTCCCATGTCCCAGGGAGTGTCACCCCAGCAAAGTCACCAGGAGCAACGGTGGGGAGTGAAGGATTCTGGTCCATATTGTGCTGCTGGTACCCTACCCCCTTCCACAGCCTGGATCTCAGGGTCCTCCTCATGATGCAGGAGTTGGGACCTGCAGGTTGTGCTTTGGACTCAAAAGGGGTTCCCAGCTGTCATCAGATTACAGAAGTTACTTGAAGGGCCCTTGCTCAGCATGGGGAGATGGTGCTTTGCTCCACCCGCTCTCCATGCTCAGCCAGACCATCCCTTCTGTCCTGCCCACCTTCTTTTCACAGCGCCGGGAGGTGGCCAAGACTGTGTTCTGCCTTGTGGTGATCTTTGCGCTCTGCTGGCTGCCACTCCACCTCAGCCGCATCCTCAAGAAGACCATCTATGACCAGACAGACCCCAATAGATGTGAACTGCTCAGGTAGGGGCATCAGCAGGAGGGGACCGTGCTGGGAGCTCCTGCGGGCACTGGCAGAGGCTCTGCTGGGCTCATTGCAGGCTGGTGGAGTTGCCTTCCAAACACCTGGTTTCAATAGCTCCTCTCTAGATGGCATTGCTCTCCTGATAGGCACAAAGGAAGGGTGTGGGGGACCATAAGAACAGAAGAAATTAAAATTTTGAAATGTCTCTATAAAGCTATGGGTTAGAGGTCTCCTGGGCAGAGAAACATTCCCTGCAGGGCTAAAGGGACTGCATCACGTCCGAAGGCTGTGCATGCTTTCTGCCACTTGGTAGGTGCCTGTCTTCACTTCTCCTCACCTCTCTTCTTTACCCATCATGCCAAAATCCAGTTCAGGCCAGAGACTGTGCTTGAGTTCGAGAACACCAAAGTCACCAGGGGAAATCAGATCTCATGCTTTTGGTTTCCTCGGGAAATGCTCCTCGTATGAAGTGTTGGGCAATTGCCCAACTGCAGGAGGGGCTGTTTTGTGCTCACCTCTATGTTATCAGTCACTGGCCCTCCGTGGAAGCAGGTTCCCAGACCAGGCAGTTTGGAAACCCTCCCTCAGTGAGCTTCCAACACGTCCACCCTCTTCTCTCCCCTCCCGCCTCAGTTTCCTCCTAGTGATGGATTACTTCGGGATCAACATGGCCTCCCTCAACTCCTGCATCAACCCTGTGGCTCTCTACTTTGTCAGTCGGAAATTCAAGAACTGCTTCCAGGTAGGGTTGACCCCTCCAGAGCTCCTGGCTATGGTGACCATTCCCAGACACCGGTCCCAGCGGCACAAGCTCCCACAGACCAGGCACGGTGCAGCCAGAGGCACCCCCATTGCAGTGGACTTCTGTGCTTACAAGATGAGGGGAAAGGCGGAGAGTGGTTTGGCAAACAGACCCAGCAAGCAGCAGCAGAGACAGCTCTGGACCTTGTAGCTCCTCGCTCCCAGACAAACGCCTCATCAGGGACATGGCGGGGCTGCCAGCAGCCCACAGGATTCCCCTATTTGCTCATATACTGATCATATTTCTCCTCCCAAATTTCCCCCCTGCTAGGTGCCTCTCTTCCCAGCCTCAAGTACACTAGAGCTCACTGCCCTGCTATGGGGAGGCTTTTGCCAGTGCAGGACCTAGGACAAGCCCAAGTCCCTGTCATTCTGGATCAAAAGCATCCCCACAAACCATTAGACCAGGGACTGGGGCTGCTTTAAACTTCAAGCCCAAGTTATTAGGAGATAATTTTCAGGAGCTGTGGAGCCCTGAGAAAGGAAGGGGGTAGGATGGGATGGAATCACCTCCCAGCTGCTGTAACAAAAAGAAGAGTTGAGCCCAGCTAAGCATTACCAGTATTTTCTGTCCCCCAAGGAAAAGAAAACACAACTGCAAAAGGCACCCAAGATTTCGGTATCTTCATTTCCAATCCACACCAGCCCTATCTTGGAAAACCTGCTCCCAGCAGGTCTGCAGGACAGCAAGGCTCAGAAGTGCAGGCTGCGATTCCCAGCCTGGCACTGTGCAGGTTGACTTGCCAACATCAGTAAGGGAACGTTTCCTGTTCTTTTACCCTGTAGCCCACGCTTGTAACCTTTCTCTCTCTCTCTCTCTCTCCACCCTCTTGTCTCCTTGCAGTCCTGCCTGTGCTGCTGGTGCCAGAGACCGGCTCTGAGCATCACGCCGACAGATGAGAAGGGCTCTGTTGGGAAGTGGAAAGCCAATGGGCAGGAGCTTGGGCTGGACCGGAGCAGCTCCCGCTTGAGTAACAAGTACAGCTCTTCCTAAAGCCGTGCCACCCGCGGGGCCAAGAGGAGAAGGCGCTGTGCCAAGACGGCAGGACCCCTCCATTTCTCTCGCACGGCCGTTTCCTGGCTGGGCCTGAATCGTTTTTGCCTTCATGTCGTAACCAACCTGGAAGGAGCTGCACCATTTCACGGACCCCTGGGACTAGCTCCGAGCACAGCCTCTGAACCACGCTGATCCATCCTCTGGTCCGAGTTGCCTCTGGAGGAGGGGGAAGGGGATTCAGATCCTTGGAGGATTTTTCATTTCCTTGCAGGAAAACCAAGTGACAACAGTTTGTCTTGGGTGGAAACGTGGGGTGGGGAGATGTGTGTCAAAAGGGAAGGAAGGTTGAGATGTGGTCACTTTGAGATGGATGTGGGATGAAGAGGAGAGGGAGAGGACCATGAGTGACAATTTCCAGCTGAAAAAGCCAAAAAAAAAAAACCAAAAACAAAACCAAAAACCTTTGATAGCATCCCTTATCAACTCCCTCTGTTGCTGGGAGTTTGTCCCTGGCAGAGCACCAGGATAAGATCCAGGCACCATGTATGTCTGGTAGACCATCAATGGCCTGAAATCTCCTCCTGTTCACAGTAGGGAGAGACGGGCAGTAACTTGGCTTCGTTGTGTGACCAGCCTGACCTGGGGAGCCCTAACAGCCCCCCTCCTCTTTACCTTTTCCTGGGAAATCTGCCCCAGGCTCCCCACCCAGGGATGATGTTCACCTCACCTGTGTATGGCACAAGAAAGTGATTATACGGGACTGCACAGCTTAGGGGACCAGGTGTCCTTGGCAGAAGCTAGTGGCAGCATCCAGCCAAACCGTCTGCTCCAGCTTCCCCCTCCCCAGGGACAGATGAGCTCCTGGCTAGCCAGGCGCCGGTGCTGGCCCAAGGGGCTGTCCTTCCAGGGAAGAGTTTGTAAGCCCAGGAAAGGGAAGGTAGAGATGGCTCGAATCCGGATGAGGCTGGGACCAAGGAACCAGCCCTCGCCTCTCCATCCCCCTGCGTAACCTGGAAGCAGCTAATTCTCTCCCTGACGTAGGATGCAAGGGAGAGGATCCAGGAGATGTGCCCTTCCAGAAAAGCATCCAGCCTTGATCCACGGTCTTCAGCAGCTGTAAAGTCCACAGCCTCCTTCAGCCACTGGCTCCTGGGAGGGGGATCTCCTGCAAGACCACAGTTCTGAAGGGAAAAAAGGGGTGCCCTGCATTTTGATGCCTGTAGTTCGTCTTCCCCTGCCAACAGGGCTGAGCTCCAATCGGGCAGTGGGGCTGGACCCCAATGTGTCTTGGCCACAGCACCATGACACCAAGGCTCACGCCATTTGTAAGGGGGACAGAGATGCTCGTCCTCATGGTCAAACTGAAGTGGAAAAGGCAACGGGAAAGGTCTGATCTCAGCTGAAAGAGCCGCTGGAGCTAACTGAAATATGGCAAAGAGCTTTCATAAATTTATTGTTTAAAATAATTAATCCCCAAGTGTTTTTCCAGCATGTTTTTCTAAAAAATCATGCTTGCATCTCTTGCCAAAACTTTAAGAAAGCCTACGAGAAAGTTGTAGTTACCAAGTTTTTGATGATTTTTCTGTTGGTTTTTTCTTCTCTCTTACCTCTCTCTCTCTTCTTTCCCCTTTTCATCTCGTCATGGAAAAAAACAGAGAGAGGAAAAAGGGAGAAAAGACCTGCAAGTAAAGCAAAACATTTTCCAGGTGTTGGGTTTTTTTTTAGCTTAGCTTTCACTGAAGTGCAAATGTTTTACAAACAAATCACATATCTGAAAGACAAACGGGTTTCAACGAAAACAGGAAGACTGAGGAATATCGAGACCAGCACATTTGCTATAAACTTACCTACCCACTAGAGTAGATTTGTCTGTATTTCCCAGCGCTGCTGCTGTGCTCTGCGCTAGAGCTGGCTGTTGGTGGACAAATGAAGTCAACAGAGAAAACTGATAAAGACTGAAATGTTCCAGCGCAGACGTCTTAGTAGAAGGATATTTTTTAATGATTGTGCTTATAAAAAAAATCTGAATTCTATGTATTTCTGTATTTGTCCGCATTTACAGGCAAATGGATTCTGTGACTTCAAATCAACACCTCATACCACTCCAAGGACATAGCAGTGGGTAAGCCAGTGGCACATCAAGCCTAAAGCAATGTCTCACTCAAATTCTGCCCTATCCCAAATTGTGGCAAATTCAGTTCCAGACGGCCCAGCTCCTCGGTGGTCTCCTACCCACCGAGGGCCTGCCCTGCCGGCTTGCAAGCAGCCGCTATGGAGTGGTTGGCTTCAGGTTAACATCTCCACCATTGCACCTCTGTTGGTACTCCCTAAAACTCATGCACTCATCCGAGCTCTGGGTCTGGCGTGCTCAGGAGGTGCCGAGGCAGCTGCGCAGTGCCGGTGGCTGGAAGGGAGGGTGGGAAGAGACAGATGGGATGCGCTGACCTTTTCATCTGCTGCCACGTGCATCACCGGGGGTTTTCCACTAATTACAAACCTCTCATCACCTTCAAACAAGGGTCTGCTTGTTGGGCCACGCAACGGGGAGGTCCGTGGAGGTGTCAGATCACTTGTCAGGGAAAGAAGTCCCGTAACAGGCAGTACTTAGGATGCTAGCAGCTAACTGGGATGCTCTGACCCTGTGGCTACAGTTTCCCTCCCACTCGCCTGAAACAGCTGGTGCTTTGGTCACAGGCTGAGCCAACATCTTTCTCTCTTGGGGTCCTCGATGCATTGCACAGGCCTGGAGCGTAGCCCTGACTCGTGGGGACCCCACCATGGGAGTCACATAGGTGAGAAATACTGCGTAAGGAGTGGACTTGCTTGCTGGGGGCTGATTTGGGTCAGTGCCCTTACAGCCTGGACAACCTGGAGAAAGCTGACAGCTCTAGCGAGCAGAGGATGCTGTGGGTCAGATCTGGAGATCTGTCAGGTAAAGCTGGTAACTCTGGGTCACAGTAGGTAATTCAAGGCCAATAGATGCACTGAGCAGGGCCAGCTTCAGCCCCAAATCAGCACTGGAGACAAGCTGAGGATGAGCATGCAAGGAACGTGACTTCCTCTGTCCTGTCCACCTCTGCCCTCCTGGCACATACATTGCCCCTCTGCTAGCCCAGGTGCCAGTTTTCAGGTAGTTTGTTCCAACCTGCTCCTGAAACACCAGTCACAGGGCTGTCCTTAATTAAAAGGAAATAATGCCAAATGAACTGGAGTTGTCAGAAGACAGGATCCCTTGGGCAGAGAGTCAGGAGAAGCAGCTTTCTTAAGAAACAAGATAGTTCCAGACCCCGGAGGGATGTGGACACCAGCTCTTTGTACCAGGACACGGGGAAGGGAGATACTGTTCTCTAGAGGACTGAAATACCCTGGGGACACAGGAACCAGCTAAAACGCACTCAGTCCCTCAAAGAAGAAGGCGAGAGCATCAAGCTCTGCATGTCCTCCTAGTAGAGGAGCCACAAGCACCAAAAAAGTGAAACAGCAAAGAAAGCAAGCAGCTTAGGAGTTTAAAGCTATAGACCTGTCCCTGGCTGTTGCCATAATCCTTGCTGCAAAATAAAGTCGGTCCCAACTGGTAAAAGTCAGCCTTAGCGTGTTAAAACAAGAGCAAAGCATGCAGTCGTGCAGTTTAGCGCCTGCCAGCAGCTGAGCAAGGGTCGTTCTGCCTTTTGCTTGCAGAGTGCATGGGAACTAGCATATTTAAACGCACGGCTCCCCTTCATTTCAGTGAAGATTGAAGCATCTTGACAATTTCCCAGTAGCGACCTTTGGTAATGCCATAGGGAGCAGCATCCCAAACACTGAAGAGCCACGATCCTCTCATAAGGACGGGCAGAACAGCCAGGACCTGCTCATATTCACAAGACAGATGCCAATTACAGGCACACAGGGGAATCTTTTTACCTTACTTAACCTCCTGGGCCCCAAGTGGCTAACATCTCTTCTTATGCTCCAAGAGCAGGTTTAATCATATCTGCATTAGCAGCTACACTCAGATCGACACTTTAGCCTTAAATGGTTCAAAACCAGTCTCAGATCTGCACATTATTAATATTGCAACAAACAGACTGACATGAATTCATCCCAGCTCTGGACATTGCTATCGCTTGCTGCATGTCTGTTTAACAGGGACTTCATCCTCCTTTGGTATAGCTTTCCCCTTGTGTTTTCCTCCCAGACATCTTCTATTAAAACCAACATCCTAAAGTTTGACCAAGTGCAAGGGAGGAGGAAGAGGAGAAGAAAGCAGAGATATCAGCAGGAAACAGGACCCTTTTAAAGCTCTTCTATTGCAGTGGCATCCAAATGGCACTTTCCCATCCCTAGAAGGTCTCCCTTAGGCTACAACCGAGACCAGGACCAGCAAGTTTCAGCTCAAAGGGAAATTAATGACTATTAGAAAAGGAGCGCATGTGCAGCCTGGTTTTAGCTGCTCACAGAAATACAAATGCAAAGACAGCTCCCTGCTACCAGCTCCTACTGCCCTTCACAGGGGAGAGCTGTCCAGTTATGAGCATGCACACCCTACCTTTGCTTCCCGGGCAGAGAAGGTCCAGAAGTAGAGTGGTCCTTGCAGCCCAGCCAACATGCAGCTGGCCCATAGCATCCCCTGGGTGCTGGAGGAAGTGACCAGCAGGTCAATGACCAGCTGGGTTCCAAGACCTGATAAATATTCTCCATGACACCTGGGCTTAGATTGAGCTCAGGTGCATTAGTCAGCTCCTGGCTTATTCACCCCTTCACCCTCTCCCCCCCTGCCCTGGGGAAACTGCTTTCCAGCTTTTTTATATCTCCCTCTTGCTTGGGCTGGGCAATTCTCCAACCAGAAAGTCCCCAGGCCTGTGCTTGCTCCTACACAGCGGGGTGAAACACTAGGAGCAAGTAGCCCCTCTTCCCTGCTGTGCCCCAAGCCCTATGTGAAAGCATGCTTTAACCACCCACAGGTTTCAGCATGAAGAAACCAGGCCAGACAGGATTAGCCCAAAGCAAAGCCACGGCAGCTACCCACTACAGGTGTGGGACCATGTTGGCATGGGCAGGATGAATCCATTGCAGCAAACTGAGAGGCAAAGGAGCCTTGTTATGAAACGTAGAGCTCAGCTGGCTTCTTGCCCTAACGCCTGTGAACACAAACCCACCGCCAGCCTGTCAGAGAGACCAAGTCTGTCAATTCGTATTTGAAAGAATGATTTTACAGAGAAAACCTGACATTTTTTATCCTCCCTCTTATTCCTCTGTATGTTAATAAAACATGTTGGTGTTTGAAAGGAAAATCTCTGGGTGTTTCTTATTAAGCAGCAGGGGGTCTGCAAAGTCTGCTAAATACTTAATTGAGTGTCAGCAGGTTCCTTTGGTAACTGCAGACCTTCACTGAAGAGACAAGCGATGCCCCCCCTGCGCAGAGCAAACCGGAAAGGTTCACAATTCTATGCCCGGCATGGAGCAGAAAAACCCCTGCAATTTCATGCCACATTACACCGAACAAAAGGCTTTCACTTGGCTAGCTGCCAGCAGATCGAACAAGGCCAAGGTTTCAGTGTTGTACCCTTTAAACCTGCTCACAAGGAGTGGTCCGGGCTTGCCTTTGTCTGCGTTCTTCAGGGGGTTAAAAAAAGGCAAGTGGTTTTTTACTCATCTCACCCCCCAAATGAGCAAAGTATCATTTTATAGTGATCTGTTTAAAAGGGAAGGCTGGCCATATCTGCTGAAATCAACTGCACTGGTGCCAGTAACAGAAAGATTTAAATTGAGAGAGGGTGCTGCCTCTCTAAAAGTTTGATTTTACACAGCACTGAACCCCTTTGCTCCCTGTGGGCTCCGGGGCAGACTAATTCTGTGCACCAGACTACCTGCAAACTCTGTGATCTGAAAATCCCGGGCAGGAAACAGCAACGACACTTGGAGAGGGAAAGAAATAAGATGGAAGAGTGAAAGAGCTGCCGTCTAGCTGTCATTTTCCATACCCACGTTGAGCCGAACGCAGTGTCACCTCATAAACTTTATTATTAGAGAAAATACAGGTTTGCAAAGTGGTCATAAAAAAATCCAACCAAACAAAAACTCTTGACACAGGGAATTCAACACAGACGTTACACACATCCATGGGGACTGCCATCCCCAAATGCTACTGCATCTCTTCCTCCCTCTGGGCCCTGTACTCCTTCATGCTCCTCTGCAAACAAGAGCAAAGGACAAATGTTAACAGCACATATCTGAGTGACCCATATACCACAGTGCCACCACCCTGGTCTGTGCTGCAACTTCTCTGTCCAGTGCCTGGAAAGGCTGAGGGACCTGAGAAGCTCTGACAGAGCTCCAGGTACTTTCAGAAGTGACTGAGCTTTACAGTCACTCCAAGGGAAAGGAAGCCAGGCCATGCCGCAGGTCAGGCAAAGATTGTCTGAAAAAATGATCAGGTTTTTTCATGTCAAAAGTGCCCACAAACACAGGTCTCAACCCATTCCTCTCCCCTCTGAGACCAAGGGATAGAAAAGGCCCCCGAGCTCTTCAGGAGTAGTCTCACCTCAAAGGTGTTGAGCACGTGTTGGCAAACACCCATCAGGTCATTCAGCCCTTTCCGGAACGGCTCAACAGCAGGAATGGCCCCTTCAGAAAAGAAGATGTGTTAGTGAAATGGGAGGCAGCTTCCAAAGAGGTTGGTAGCCCTCTCCCTCACCGCTCTGAGGCAGCGTGGCTGTCACCACCATGCCCAAGGGCAGTCCCAGCGATGGGGAGAGGCTCTTACACCAGGTATGTGCCCACGCACTTCCCTCCTGCCAGCCCACCATCAGCAGCCTGAGAGCTGAGCTCAGTGTGGTGGTCCAGGCTGTGGCGCAGGAACAGGAGGCACTTACCCTGCAGTTAGTCCCAAGGCGAACAGCCTGAGTGCTAATTATTTTCAGGAAATTAAAGATTCAGCAAGCACAAACTAGATACTTGCTTCCAGGAAGTGGCTTCTACATATCTGATGCTCAAGGGAACAGCCCCATGAGGAAGGAATGAAATAACACTGCCCCTCTAAGCATCAGACAAAGCTGTGGGGCTTGCAGGGCCTGGATGGAGGGTAGGGGACTGAGCTGAAGGGGTTGGTGTGCTGGGAGGAGTGAGTGACTGCAAGAGGCTCAGAGCTGTCAGTGCTATCTATTATCAGGGAACAAAGTCCTCTTTGGGAGGCAAGTCAAAAGACAGCACAGACTGACGAGGCTTTTCAAAAGAGCTTTGGGTCATAGCCTGATGACCAAAGCTGCAAGACAGCTGAGAAGGAGAAGCAGAAACAAATTACCTCATTGCAGCTATGTATGTCAGCACACTTTGGCTTTGCTTTCCAATCCCTGTGCTGATTTAGGGGCAGATGGAGCACCCATCACCTGTGACAGGGAGTAGCAGATCTGCTCTACCCCAGCACTACAGTTTGGTGCCTGCTGCCAGCCAAGCCAGATACCTGGGACCAGGCAAGGCTGTGGGCTCCTCGGGCCTCAGCTGGCTCAGCCCTACAGTTGGCAAACAGAAGAGCTGTAGCATAATGGCTCAGAGCAGCCTCTCCAGGTGAGCAACAGGGCACAGCAGTTGCAGGTGGCTAGCAGAGAAGAGGGAGAAAAGTGCTTTTCTTTATTTAAATAACTCATGGTGGAAACCTGACATGAGCAGGGGGAATTACACAAAAAAAGGGCCCCGGACACAAAGGAAACGTGCACACCCACACCTCTGGTCTGGATCCGGAAGTTGATCTTGCTTTCAGAGGGGTGTGTGATGCAGTAGCCACAGAACTCCACATCAGGGCTGCAGGAGGGGAGAGAGGAGAAGAGAGCAGTGAAACCCAGGCCAATCCACAGCAAATCTCAGGAAAGTCAGAGGCTGAGGCCACCCCAGACCTGCTGGGGCTCAGGATGTTCCTAAAATGACTGAGGGTCTTATGGGAGGGACATGCTGAAGGGGAACTACCTGTGTAACCTTATTCACACGTCCCCATCTGTCTCTGAGCTGCAGCTGGAGCTTTGCAGGGGAAGGACATGGCTGGCACGATTGTAGGCACCATCCTGGCACCACCAGCGGTCCACTGGCAGGCCTGCAGAGTTCAAACAGGGGATCCTGGATGCTTGGAAACCTCACTGGACACAAACCTGCTGCAGTTCTGCTGGGCAAAAGAGGCTGACAGGTCTAGGGCACTGCAAGGATTTACCGAGATGGTTTGCAGGTTGCATGGCATCTGCCTTCGTAAGCTGAGGTGGTTGGCAGAACATCTGTGCGCCCAGCAGAAAGAACAGCCCTTTGCAAGAAGCCTGCTGTTTTTCTTGTCACAGTGATTTATCAGAGGAATTCACATGACATTTGCAATGCAACTGTCGTTTGAGATGATGCACTGAACTTCCTGCTGTAATTCTTCTGAGGCTTACCAGTAGATCTTCACACACCCTCAGTGCTGCCCAGTTCGATAAAACTGGGCAACCAGGGTGAACCTATTTGTATATTTTGATGCGGGCAGGAGGATAATTAACTCCCAGCATCAATTCCTGCATCTCCATGCAAGCATGAAAGATGATCAATTTGCTTAATACTGGCTGTTCCTACCCTCTTTTCTGACAGTGCTTGCCCCAGAAGGAGACATAGACACTGCCTGGCCATGTGTACTTAGATAGAGCTGTGCATCATTTTGCCCAGGGCTAAATAAGGCATTCAGAAGTCTTTCACATGTCAGACATTAAATTTCCTCCATAACTAACCATCAAGGAGCAGTGAGGGATGGCTGTTCCCTAAGGGACGGGGAGCTGGGAGCCATGAACGGTAAGGCAGCCGACAGGGCAGAGGCCTCACTAGCTAGCCCTGTCCCACAGCACCCAAGCGAGGGAAGTAGGGTGGGTTCAAAGGTTGTAGCCAGGGTCAGCCAAGGGTCCAGATCATCTGGCAGGTTTGTGGGGATGAAGCAGGTCCAAGGTCAGGCCAGGAAGTCAATCTGCAGGTCAGTGTCAGGTCAGGTGAGGCTAATGAGGGTTAGAGACTGCTTAGTGATCACCAAGAAGGCATACAATGATGAGGAAGGGCTGATGCCAGGTCAGGAAGACAGTCTGTGGGTCAGCATCCAGGTGAATGGAGTCCACAGCCCAGTAGAGGCTGAGCTGGAGACCCATACTCCTACCGCATAGCTCAGGAGGGACTGAAAGCCCTGAGCTGAGCTTAAAAGGGGCTCCTGGGCCCATGGGCAGGGTGTGGGTGGAGGCCCCAGGTGTGGCTGGTCAGGCCCATTCAGGCCTATTAGTGCTCTCAGGGTCCTGACACTAACAGCACAAGGAAAAAGTTAATCCTGTGAAGAGAGGTAGTAGGGAAGGAGTCTCTGGCACCATGTCTGATATAAAGAGGTAGTTTCTGATCATTTGCCTTTTTCCAGCAACAACTGAGATGCAGATCAGTAAGGAGAAGGCCAGAGTAGGAGACAGAGGTACCCTCAGTGATGCCAAGCACCACAGAGGCTCCACTTACTTCTTCATGACCATATATCGGAGAGAGTTGCCGAGTGTGTGGTCCTCATCATGCAACACAAACGTGACACAGTTTCCATCTGTCCCATCTGCCTGGATCTGCCACAAATGGGGAAAGAAGAGATGCTGTGAGGTGCTCTGAGGTAATGAACACTAGCCCTAGGGTGAAGAATAAACTATTGTGTTCAGCTGCACCAGAGTAACTGGGAGAGCTTGTAGTTCTGGCTGGGCCATCTCCATGGCTTATGTCTTGGGTGCTGCAGTGTGACCAAGAGCACCTTTGCAGCGGAGGGAAAGTTGCAAAATTACAGACCTCAGAGACACCTCTCCCCAGTTATCAAAGTGCCTGTGCATCCTTCCTCTTCACAGGAGAGACCAGGAGCCCAAAGCAAGCTGTGGCTTTAGGGCCCATGGTGGAAAGAAGCTGGGAGTGGCTGTTCAGATTGGTGTGATCCCAGGTCCCACCACCAGCCTGTGGCTAGACAGGAATGAGAGGGACAGTCAAAAAATCCCCAGGGAGGAATGCTGCCTGTCAGCAGGGAAATCTTATCCCAGCTCAAAAACAAAAGGAGCTGTAAGCCCAAATTCACGCACTTAGGATGAGGCTGGGGAGCCCCACATGTAATGAACCCCGCAACGCCAGCAGCCAGCCCCTATTCCTCCTGCTGCTTTTGGCTCAGGTGCCCAAAAAGAGCTTTACCAGCTAATGCTTCCTGAGAAGACGGGTTTGGGATCCCCTCCAAAACCAACAAGTCACCTAATTAATCGCCTAGCTGTCAGAGGGCTGCTGAGCTTCTGACCTTTCCCCAGGCTCAGCGTAGCCACCGTGGAGCCTGACGTGCCCAGACAGCCCCCAACCGCTTCCTCTCTCGGCAGCAGAGAGAGGTTTCAAGGTTAAGTGCAGAGCCGGGCTAAGACAAGCACTGATCTTTTTGCATCCTGCCCGCAGCCAAATCCTCAACCATTCCGGGGGTTTTATAACCCCTCACACTTCCCCTTGAGTAGTAATATCCCCCTAGCAGTCCCATTTTTCCTTCTGCAGGTACGGCCGCCATGGGGAATTGACTCAGCAGTTCAGAAGGAAAACACAGACTGATTTCAGCAGAAGAAGAGATTACCCAGACCTGCAGCGCAATTCGAGGGCAGGCTCCCCGCGCACCAGCTATCGCAGAAGCAACGTTACATCAACAACGGGGATATTGGACTGACAGGCTCTCCCTCTCCTCCCAGCGTCTTGCAATCCACAAGCAAAGCGGTAAGTCTTGCTGGTGATTAAAATAAGGCAGTGAGTGGCAAAAACACCTTCCCTCGGTGTGGAACGAAAGTGTTTAAGTGATTTGACACAGGTCACTCGGGCAGCTAGCGGCACGAATGAGACTCCCTCCCTGCTCTCCTGCTTGCTAGACCCAGCACCCTCCTCCCTCTTCCCAGAAGCAGCTACTGGCCTCAGTCTCTCCTATTCTGAGGCCTTGCAAGGAAGTATTTATTAAAATTATTAGCACCAGTCATACTCAAGAGCTTGTGTTTTCCAAAGACTACAGGCTCGAACAAGAGTAGACTAACTCAGGAGGCACCCGCATGCCAGGACAGGTCGCCTGGCCCCCAGTTTGCTCCCTGCATCCAGTCACAGCGTTAGAAGTGTGCCCAGGTGCAAAATCCCAAGTGTCCCCCTCACCCCCACAAGACAGGTACAGCTCTGAGTCATGGGGACAGTGACGCTCTTGCAATTTGTTCACATGATGGGAGTTACACCTTAGCTCAGGCGTAGCTCTGCACACACGGGGGCAAAGAGATGCTTTTCCAAACAGAGAGCAAATATTTACAGCTGAGTTACAAATGTTGCATAAAAATTATTTGAAAAATAGGATAACGGGAGTTTAACATGCAGTGCTGGGAGTTGCAATGACTTCAGATTCCTTCCCAGAGCTGAAGGAGCATGTAGGCGTAGGAAGGAAGGGACAGACGCATCTCTGGCACGGTGGCTGGGCCAGCTTGTGGAGCTGCAGCAAGTGCCTCAGAGCAGCAACCCAATGAATTTAAGCTGTCCCTGCCTCCTCAGCACAGCACAAGTAGCCAGTGCATTGATCTGGCAGATGAAAGCCAGAGCACGGCTCTTTCACGCAGCTGTAAGGAACACATTGTGCTGAACCTGTCTGCTTCACAGAGACTGAATTTCTCTCTCCTCTTTCCTGTGGAGAATCCTTGGATACAATTCTGGATCTCAGCAGGACCATAAGCTTCACTGCTTCTCATCAAGCCATTGGCCCACCTAGTCAGGTATCTCGCCTCTGGCACAAAGGCTGTCCGATGCTTCCGAGGAAAACCCACACATTCCCCTGAAGGACAGGTTCCTCCTTGGTCCCTGCAGCGATCAGGTTGGTGCCCTGAGGCAGAAGGCTGAGATTTCTCAGAGTGTTTCTGAGTCTCATTTCTGAGGTGTCCAGGTATCAAACTATTCACCACTATAAAACTTTTTCTCCTATGAACCAATTTGTAAAAAAAGCCAATGCCCTGGAGTAGGGAATTCTGCTCGACTGGAGTTTTTCCTCTTCAGTTACACACCAGAGAGGTGTGTAAGTCTAAGAGGTGTGTAAGTCTCTCTACCAAATTGTCCTTGTTCTTGTATTATGGTAGAGGCAGAAGGAAAAGCTGATGAGATCTCGAGGCAGCTTTAGGATTGATCAAATTCACTTGAGCCCCTCAGAGACAACGGAGATGGAAAAGCCTGCACCTCCCCCAAGATGATCTGGGGTACACCCTCCCAGCAAGGTCAGGATATAGCCCCTGCAACCCAGCCACCCACGCATCGGACACCCTCCTCCTCTACCGGCTACGCAAGCCTAAGAGCTGCAATCTCACATCATCCAGAAGCTCTCCTGCTTAGAGGGGCTGTGATTTATGATGATGAATTATTTAATGTTGTATTTGGTGCCTAGGTAGTGCTGTGGCGGATACATTAGCACAGCGCTGAGATAAATGGGATCAGCTAGATATGAAGCGGGTAGGGAACAGTTCTACAACTCGTTTTTTCCTACACTCACTGCAGTTTACGCATAACTTGTCTTTTATGTCAGAATACATAGTCCTTTGCTGGTCTTCACGAGCCAGGATCGCTTTCTACGCATCCTCCTGTTTTCTGCGTGGTACTGCATTCCTCACAGAGGAATCTGCTGGTTTGTTGCCAAGGGCCTCTCTAGGAAGTGCAGCTCTTCAAAAATCAATTTCATTCATCACATCAGACTTGCGGGATTAGGATTGGGTTTCCTGGTGCAGTTGTGACTTTCATACTGTGGCCTGCACAACTGGGGAGAAGACTATGGCTCTACAGAGCCTGGAAAAGGTAACTAGCAGAAGCCAGACTATTGCTAAGAGACTCTAGGGTCTGTTGTGCCATTAGGAAAAGTTTAGGGGCTGTAGATTGAGAGACTATGAAAAACCATTGTATTAAGCCTTCCCTAAAGGCAGCTTTTAAAACCAGGCAACTTACAGAGCCCACTTGTTTCTCCTGTATGGCTGTCCTGGTCCTCAGCTCCCCTCGTTTTCCACTGACAGACAGACTGGCGCATGGAGCACCCGACAGTCCTGTGTCAGCTCTCCCTGTCACCGTGTCTTGGTGTGACTGCCAGCTGGGAGCCCGCAACCCTGTTAGCGTGAGGTGCAGTGCCATCTAGTGCCTTCTGCTGCCTGCAGCGGGTGCCGGAGATGGAAAGAGGGTCCATAAACTCCTGCCGCAGGGCTCAGCGACCTGAAACGGGTGTATGAGAGGAGACGAGGCACGCTGCCGGGGCCTACGGCTAACGGGCAAAGCCGCCCAAGGCCTGGTGTTATGCAGTGCTGAGCAATTCATCCTTAAAAAGCAAGGCTTGTTTTAGAAAATGTTAGTCCCAACTAGTTTTAAAACAGGTCAGTCCTGACCCCTAGCTGCTTCTGTTTCCCATAGGACAATCTCAAACACCTAAACTTCCAGAAACTCAACTAAAAGGCACATTCCTGTCTGTCCCTCCTATTTCAGGAAACACTGCTCGCTTTCCTCAGCTTCTTTCTCCCTCTGCTGTTCACAGACACTGCAACAGAGCAGCCGCTCCATGCCAGGTAAAACCAAGCGGGTTTACGGGTTGAAAAAAGCCGGGCAGGGCTGGGAGGGGTGACACCGAGGAGGATTTGGGCTCGGGTATGAGGAAAGGCTGTCAGGCAGGCGGGCCGCAGCATGGGGCCGCTTTGCAAAGGGAGCTTTGCCGTTTCCCGCTCCCGGGATGAAGCACCAGCCCGGGGATGCGGCCGAGGGCGACCTGCAGAAGCGGCCGTCCCTTGGATGTATCCTCGCTATCGCGATTTATCCCGACGCCAACGCCGCGACACCCCTCCTCAGCGGGCCCGTGCTGAGGGGGCCCCGCCGCTGAGCCGGGCCCCACCAGGCCCGGGAAGCGCCGGGGAGGCCCCGGCTGCTGCTGCCAGGGGAGAGCAGCCCCTCAGCGCCCGCCGGCCGAGCAGGGCCGACCGCTGCCCCGTCCCCCTCAGCCGGGCGGCCGCACTCACGCACCGTCTCCAGCGCGGCCTTCCTCTCGCCCTCCTCCGCCATGGCCCCTGGACTACAGCTCCCGGCAGGCACCGCGCGGCCGGGACTACAATTCCCGGCGGCCCGCGCGGCACCGCCCCCGCCGGAAGGGCGTCGCGGCGGCCCGGTGCCGGGGGGCGGTTAACGAGCGCGGCGGGCGGCGGCGCCCAGCGAGCGCTCCCTCCTGCCGCGGCGGCCGGTGAGCGGTGGCGGGGCTGCGGGCCGGGCTCTGCGGGGGGGCCGGGCCCTCGGGAGAGCCGCCGGAGGGTCGCCTGTTGCCCTCAAGCGAGCGGCTCTGTCTGCGGTCCCTCCGGGGGCGGCAGGCCGCAGCGGGGCCGGGACAGACTGACTGACTGACTGAGTGACCGGGCCGGCGGGCGGTGGCGCAGGGCCAGCAAGGCCGGGAGCCGTTGCTGTGGGGGGAGCCGGGCACCGGCGGCGCCTTCCTGCAGGCGGAGGAGCCTGGCTGGGCGGCCCCGGGGGTGGGCCGCTCCTCGGGCCGGGCCGGTGCTGCCGGCGGTCAGAGGCCTCGTTCGGTATCAGAGGGGGGGAGGAGGCGTGGGGTTGGGCTTTGGGAACTTGGGGAGCGGGTTGCTGGAGTACGTGGGGGGAAAAGGCCGTAGCTGCTGTGCTGCGGTTAACCCCGGAGCGTCACGCTGCTGGTGTAACTCGGAGCGAAGGCTTGCGTGGATTTTAAAGACTGGATAGCGATAAAGAATTGCAGTTACGCTTGCAGTGGGGGTATTTAGGGAGATGCTGTAAGTATGCTTTAGGGTGTACTTGTTACCTCTCTAGAGAGCTGCTTATTCAAGAGCTGTCGTATTTTATTTCTTTACCCCTCTCCTGAAACGTGTTACACTGCCTTCCAGAAAAGGTGATGGGCCCGGAAGAGAAACTGGATTCATTTTATCTAGCAATTTATTTCCATAGTGGTGAAGCGGAGGTACCTGAAGGTATGCAGGCAGAGAGGAAGCTAAACTTCTGTTAAGTTGGTGCATGGATGTCATGCTTCTCAGGCTTAAAATGAACAAGTAAACTACAGGGCTTAACGTTGGAATATCCTTTACAGAAATAATAACTTGCAGACACCAAGGAAGGGTTAAAGGGAAGTCTAGGCTGCTTTCTGCTGAAGTCACCGTACTTAAATGATCTTCTTATTGCAGTCAGGCAGTTTGCAACTTGCAGGGTTGCAACACCTACACTTATTGCTACTGGCTTTAAACACGAAACGTGATGCCCCTTGCTTTCTGTAAAGAGGATTTCTGGAAATATAAGCAGTAACCTTCTCCATCACTTGTTGGCACTGAGGCTGTAAATCTTCTGGTCAAGAAGAACTGACGAGTCCCCCTTGGCTGGAAAGGGCAGTACGGCTGATAGAGGATGGGTGCAGTTTTCTGGGTTCACTCCTTGCCCCAATGGCCTTAACTGACATCTGATAGTTTATTCTAGATCTTCAGTGAAGTTAGAGCAACAAACAAGTTGGTTTCCATGTCACTTGAAAATAATAAACCATCCTTACTGAAGTTCTAAACATCATGTTGAAGACTGAACCTCTGTTTCTGACGTTCCTGAAGGTGCTGCAGGTTTTTTGTGCCCTTCTGTCAAATATCATGAGAGACCTTGTAGACAGCAGCATGCCACATCTTGCAGCGTGACTTGCAATGAGTAAATAGTCATTGCAATACAAATGCAATGCCCGACTCACCTTTGTGCTTCATCTCTGTTAGCGGCCAAATGCTTCTGGTGCTGCTTAAGGAGCTGTCTGGATGTGTTCTGGGTGGCTGAGGAATGCAGCCTCTTCCCCTTTCCCTCCTGATGTGGAGCCTTTCCATGCAAGGCCTACCTGGTATCTCCAAGTGAGTTTTTCTTTTAGGAAGGTTTGGTCTTGGCTACTTCCAGCCATTCGGTATTGTAAGTTTAGACAGAAAACAGTTGTGATCTCTAGGTTATACAAAGGGGTTGATTCTAATGGATTTAATTCCTCACTCTCTTGCAACTTCTGAGGAGAGATGTTCTCTAGCAGTTTAATAGATTTGTATTACTAACAAGAGTAATACATGAGTGTTACAGGGCTGCATGAGATGCTGCTTATAGAGAAATATGCTCCTTGTTAATCTGTTTTACTTCATTTAATCTGTTCTGCTCAAAGGTGGGGGCAGGTGTCACTGCAAAGTACATGGCTGTTGTCTCCTAAGTAAGGCTGAGGACTGTGGATTCAGTGAGTTGATTTCCTTGCATTGCAGGATTGTGGGATCCTACAGTGTCAGCGAGCATCACCTTACTTGTGGTACTACTGAACTCTCACCTCACTAATGTGAGTTCTGCAAATATCCCATATTAAAAGAACAGAGACTTTTAGAAGTTGTCTAAACCATTTTATAATCCTCAGTTTGAACCTAGAGTTCTTCTGCTCTGGGAATTAAGGTGTCTCTTTGCTTGTGTGGGCTTTGTAGTTCTGAGGTTAGTTGCTCACTGCCTTGCAGACTGCTGGTCTTTTGCAGTGTGTATGGCAGGGGGAGGGTTTGTGGATGTTTTTTTCTTTTACAACTGCTCCTTTATATTGGTCCTGTTCATTGAGTGACCGCAGGGTGAAGAGATTGGTTTCTTGATACTTGACAGTCACCTGATTGCCCAAGAGGCTTAGTCGTGTTTGTTTATTCCTGGCTGTGACCCGGTGTTGTACCATGCACCGACACAGTTCTGGTTCAGTTGCTGGACTGGCCAAAACATTGCAGATGACTGTATCTTGGTGGATCTGAAGGGACATGCTTGTATAACAAATTCCTCTTGGTTTAGTTAGTATTGTTGCAGATCACTGTGCTGTTGTAACTGTTCACAAATCCTTTGACCTGTGCTGCTCAGCAGCTGTTCCTTGTTAGGAAAACTAGGGTTGGTAGCACCTGAAGAGATCAGGTGTTGAGTGGGTAGAAAACAGAATAAAGTGCAGCTTGTGTAGTTTGCATCTTCTGGCTAAATTAGTCAAAGCTAAGGTGTAGGACAGGGGCTGAGTCTAAGCCTGTAGAGAATCACTTGTGAAGGACTGGACAGTTAAATTTTTTTTTGGTTTGGCCACAGGTGTTACTTGTGCTGGGAAAATGTTTGTGCTCTCTCTGCAGCCTGATCAGACAGGAGGGAGCTGCTGTCCCTTTAATCAGGAGAAACCAGGAACAGTTGTATGGCAGTTAATAATTTCTTTTTGCAAGATCAGAATCAGCTGTGTGGTTGCCTTTGTCTCTGGTGTGGTAAGCATTTAACTTGAGTTATCCAAGGTTTAGTTTTGTTTCATCTTTGTCTGTAAACATGTTGGGTCTGTGTTTTTGCTTGGGTTCTCTTCTGCTTCAGCTTCTCCAGGTAGAGATAGTGGCTCCTGCAAGAAGGTTCTAAGGAGTTACCCATTCCTTTATGTTTTAGCTTTGAGTAATCCCCACTTCTACTCAATGCCATATGCAAATACTCCTATCTTTAATGATGTTGTGAGCATTAGGCTAAAGCTTTTGGTCTCTTTGGGTCTGTGGAGGGGGGACTTGTGATTAGTAACTTACTCAGCTTGTGTTTAACTAGAGGTAGGTGAGTCTTAGAGCACTAGAGTCCCACTTTGTGACCCTCAGACTTCCATGTCTGTAGCACTGTGCTTTGAAGAATCGAGAGCAGCTTTTTAAGGACAGAGGCAGCAAAGTATCACTGGGGTCTGTGACTACTTTTCCTACTCTAATGCAAATCAGCATGTGGTTGATGCAGCAATTTAAGGTCGGCTTAAAAAAAAAGCAAGCTCGCTAGGTTGGCCATGTAAGTCTTCTGTGGCAGGATGTCAGAGAGCTCGGTGCTGGGAGCACCCCCAAATGATCTGTGTGTATGCAGGTTGGCCAGTCTGTGGGCTCTTCTAGATCCAGCTTTCTGGAAGGAAGTTTAGATTTTCTGTCGTGGGGCAGCTCTAAAACGCTCTCGGCAAGATGTGATCTGGCAGGCTGGTTCAGTGATGCTGGAAGAAAAAGGTTGTGGTCGGGCTTCTAAGAAGCTTTGCAAATGACTTGGCTCTCTGCTTGTCATGTGATGTTCTTGGTAGTTCAAGTGTTGCAAGAGATGATAGGATGCCTTGGAAGCGTGTTTTTAAACTCCCTTAAGGCATTTGCTCTACACTGGGAGTGCTGGGACTTCGTAGGCCTTTGTATAGCTCTTAATTGTTCCTGTAGGAGAAGAGCAGTGTGCTGAGCAAGAGCAGCCCTAAAACTCAAGTACTGTGAGAGTCATAACCTCGACTGGGGCTGGACCATGGATCTGACTTGGCTGGCCACCTGCTTGGCTGCTTGGAGATATTACTTGTTCTTCATAGTATTTCTCCCTGGGGAAAAAAATCCCAAACTTCTGTGGAGTAAGTGATTCTCAGTGTTACAAATGGCTGTATTGAGTCAGACCAAAGGTGGGTCTGGCTCTGTGGCCGCAGGTGGGATGCCTGGGGAGGAGTGGAAGACTAGAAGAAACTCATGATAAACTCTTAGGCTCCAGTGAGCAGCTGCTTGGGTGGTATTTGTTTAATGGTGATTCTTTTTCTCCATAAACTTGTCAATTACTTTCTGAACTCATGTGAACTCTTTTCCTCCATGATAACATGTGGGAAGGAGCTTCAGAGGATGCATTGTGTGAAGAGCTACTTCCTCCTGCTGGAACCTGTTCTTGAACTTTCTTTTCATTCTTGTATTACAGATAGTGAGTAACCACAACTTTCTTCTCTGCTTTATATTCTTTCTCCTTGGGTATCTTTGTGCTGAGGAGTTTCCTTAGAAAGTGTGTAAGGGGAAAAACCATTACCCTTGCTTTTCCATGTTCTGTAAGTTCCACAGTCATCTTCAGGTGGACATTGACATTGCTTAATTGACCATAATAAGCAGTGCCTGTCCTTATGTTTAAAGATCATCTCCTCTTAGCTATAAAAGAATTTGGTGTTTTTTCTGTAATGCTGACAGGCTTGATGTTAAGAGCAGTTGTGAGCCTGCAAGCCAGCATACCTGTGACTGTGGGAGGAAACAAAAACAAACCTAGCTGTTTGTCACCTCTTTGTACCAACATTTTTAAATAAGCTGGGGCTTGCTTGCTTCAGTCTGGAAGGGAGGGGGACAAGGCAGGGAAACAGCTGTTTGCAAACCCCAATTCCTTCACCAGTAGTGAAAGGGGGGCTGTTAGTGTGGCCACTCCTCATCTTCCTTCTTCCTAACAGATTTTGTGCAAGCATGTCAGCTGGAGGTAAATCCTGTTGTTTAAATCCCTGAGCCACGTCCAGGTGAGGCTGGCATCTAGGTGGGAGTGGTGGGTGGGAAACAAGCAGTGTGTGAATACTTGGACACGGCGGGTGAAGACAAGGGAAGTTGTCATCTCAAAAAGAGCAGCAGGTAAACACAACAAGTTGCCTTTGTTCTGAAAACAGGTCTTGCTCTGAGACAGGGTAAACAAGAAGCAAGCCGGGCAAAGCAGCACAAGGGGCTTTCCCTGTGGCCTTGGTAGAAGTGAAGGCGCAGAGGAGTGCCAGCTTTAGGCCAGGAGGAAGTGAAAGCAGCAAATCTGTTTGGGGGAGCTGCTGCTGAGTGCTTTGGTGCTTCCTCCCCCCTTCGGTTATTGATGCCCTTTTGTGTTACTAGTCAGGAAGAGCAAAGAACAGCTTATGTGGGAGCTTGCTCCTTCATGGTGTGAGGCTTTGTCTGGTGTGTTCTCCCTTCGCCTTTACTGGCACTATGAACCCTCTCAGGTTTTCTAGAGTGCGCTTGGCTGGGTGCTCTGCTCCAAAGCAATGTCCTTTGAGACCTCGTTCTGTTCTGCTTCCCACTTTGCTTGCTGTGGCCCCTTGTCAAACTCACCCTTTGCCTTCTGTTCCCTTCGGCAGTGCTGGCTCTGAATACCTCAGTGCTCCCAGGTGGTTGGAGCTTAGCTGTGGAGTCTATTCTCTGAATAAATCCACGAGTTTATTCTTTTTACCCTCCAACGTTCAGCTCTTAAACCTGTGGGAGGTTTGGGAGATTACCTGATTGTTGCTGGCCAAGCCTGAATCTGTCAAGCTCAGACTGACAGTGAGCCCCGATGCCGTGGGGCAGTGATTGTATCTCAACTTCACGGCCTTGTTAACAGCTCTGCGTTCCTCTGCCACCTCTTCCACTCTTGCCGTGATCATTTGTGCATCAGTTCACATGAAAGCATAAGCTTTTCGGGGCAGATCTGTCTGCACAGTGCTCGGTAGGACCGACCCCTGATACAGAAGAGATCGATAGGTCACTTCAGTCAGTGCCAGAGGGGTGGAAAGTCTGGCTGGGCGTAGCCTGTGTTCAGTCTTTTCTGCCTGTGGTCTTTGGATCTTGAAGCTAAACCACTGCTGCTCTGCTGTTGTACCTATTTCTAGAGAGGTCTCCAAGCTACTTGGTTGCATTGAAATAGGTGTGTGATCTTTCCAGCCGGAATGCAGATGTTTCTAGACACAAAACAAGGCAGGCAATATGAGGGCAGTCAAGTGCAAAGTGAAAAATAAGATTTTTGGGTTTTGCAGGGTCAAAAGTCTTCCTGAGTCTTTCCTAAGCAGAAAAGAGGCTTATGGATGTACTGGATCAGCCGAGCAGATGTCACAACTGTGATCTGACATGTGGTCTCACATGTTAAATCTTGCATCTGTCAGTAGATTAATGTGATGATACTTGAGCTGATTAAGTGTGTCCCTTTATATGACAGCAGGCATGTTTTTCCAATTCTGGAGACTCCACGGAAGTCTGGCCCTCAAACACTTGCACACTGTAGCCCTTCCAGTTTGATATGCATGCAAGAATGTTGGCTTGTAGAAATGGTGGGTTGCTGAGGATAATCAGTTTGCAAATGTGCTGTCTTGCTTTGAGAAGCGCAGATTATGTGCTTTTACGGAAGACTTGGGACAACATACACTTAGTGAGTGTCTCTAGATCATTAAAAGGGGATGTGTATGGTATGACTCTAAGCAAGTGGCAGTTTTTCTACTTCAGTTTGATAGCAATCAAAGCCAAGGCCTCACCTCTAAACAGTCATGCGTTAGGGATGGTGGGCTTGGTCAGTATAATGAGCTGCTGTTAACATAGCTGCAAGACAGTTACTTCCTTTCTGAACTGGAGCTTGCTGGCCACTGGCAGTTTTTTCAATAACAAGCAAGAAAAAAAACTTAAGGGTCAGTTGAAGAGCAAAAAAAAAAGTACTAATAGCTAGAAATCTAGGTGGAAACAAGGTAGGCAAAATTCATTATGGGATCACTGACTGTAGGACACCATGCAGTTGCAATAAGAAAAACCTTCTAGAGATTATTGTAGTCTTGGTGTCATTCTGAACAGAACCTAAAAGGGGAAATGAGAGACGCTTTCTGATAATGGTATCCTGTTGAAGTATTGAACAGCTTATGCCTTCCCCCCATTATGTTCAGGGCTGAGAGAATACTGTTAATACTGATGCTTTCTCTGCCAAAGCATGTGAGTCTAATTCTTGCACTGTTTTTATTTCCAGGTAGTGTGAAGTCATGGCTATCTTGTTCGCTGTTGTGGCGAGGGGCACAACCATCCTTGCCAAACATGCCTGGTGTGGAGGAAACTTCCTGGAGGTGACAGAGCAGATCCTGGCAAAAATACCATCTGAAAACAACAAACTGACCTATTCACATGGGAAGTGAGTAATGCTTCTCTTCTGGGTATGGGAGGAGAGACTAGTGAACATGCACGAGGGTAGGAATAAATGGAGTGTAGCTACACTCATATTTGGATGTGTTAGTATGCTGATTGAATGTGCGGTCAGCTTAATAGCAACTTTTTTTCCACCAGAACTTTGCAGCATAACCAGGATTTGAATTTAGCTTAAGCCATAAATACCAAAGCAGTTGATACGAAATCAAGTTTTCTATTTTTATAAATAGAGGGTGCTCAGCTGTGGATATCAAACTGTTGGAGTCTTTGGTATTTGGCTTGTGGAATCTTTTGCTGGCTTTTCTGAGGCTTGAACATGGCTTTAGGTAAAAATGTCACCCTTCTCAGATCACTTGTGGATCCTGGTTGCTTAAAGTCATGCTGGTAGATGTTGTAGAGTCATCCTGAGCTACCACAAATCCAGTCTGTGGGACAGAAGGATTTTTCTCAGGCCTGTAGAGATCTCTGAATGGCCCTTGGTTAATGCTGATAGAATGGAGGGATTAGCTGTTACATCGCCTGAGACTATGCTGACTTATTGCACATGTAAAGTAGGTAAGTGTGCTGGTGTGCAAGTAGATAATGTGCTGGTGTGCAAACTAAAGAAAGAACTGTGGAGAAAGCAAATTTTGAAGCGTTGGACCCCACTTCAGCTCTGTCTTTGTAATTGGCAGTGTGGCTGGATTCTCAGTATTGCCCAAGCTGTTGTGTTAAAGCTGTTTTGGCTGCCCGAGGCTTCAAGAGATAAGAATCGGGGTAGTCTTCCCACATCCTTCCCTAGCTTGGGAGCACTAAAAGTCTCTGGGGGAGAGATGTCCGAGGAAGCTGCCTGCCCTGCGGCCTAAAGTACTTTGGATGCTGAATCTTTTTTTTTTCCTACTGTAATTTTAAGGGTACAGTTATTTTCTTTTGTTTTAACTTTGCCTTGAGTGCTGTTCAACCAACTACAAAGTTGCGTTTTAGGAGTGCCGAAGTGCGTTTTTATAGACTAAAACTTGAATGGTGGTAGAGACTGGCTTGCTCTTTGCTGGGGGAGCACAGAGAGATAGGTAACTAATGCATCTACGCTTGCAAAGCATGCTGCAAAGTGTGCAATCTTTTGCTCATGACTGACTGTTTCCTTAACGAGGATTTAACAAATGTGGCAGAAGATCACTGCAGTTTGTAGTGGTTCTGCTTTGCATTGTGCTATTAAAACATACAGGTGCCATTCTGCAGCTCTGGGCACTGAGCTTAGATTCAGAGTGTCTCCTCTGCTAAAGTCAGTCTCTTCTGACAAGGCTTAGATTGGCGCTTTTTCTGTGATTTGGACAACCACCTCTTCGGTCGGAATCTGTCAGCCCTGCCTTCCTTCTAGGAGAGGGGAAGGAAGAGTTCTTAGCCATCTGTTTGGGGGGATTGAATATTTTCACACACACTTGCTTGGAGCTGGCAACTTCTTCCTGCTGTCAAAAAGCAAGGTTTTTGGTTTGAAGAGATACAGAATAGCCTCTTTTTTTTTTCCTTGACCAGGATAACTGGGCAGAACGTGAAAGCTGTGAAGCTGAGTGAGCACAAGGAGTTGTCGTTCTTCCCGTCTGTAGGGTTTCAGGGATCCTTCTGCCTTGCCAGGGTCCCAGCCTGTAGGCTAGAAAATTGCCCTGTTATCTCTCAGTGTCTAGGATCGTTTCTCCTCTTCTGAAACAGGAAAAAACTTGAGTTTCTTCTAACTTTGTTTGAACTTCTTAAACTCATTAAATGAGTTATTTTTGTTTTTAGAGAAGAAATTCTGTGCCTTTTATCACAGAATCGTATAGGTAGGAAAAGACCTTTAAGATCAAGTCCAGCCATAAACCTAACACTACCAAGCCCACCACTACACCATGTCCCTAAGCACCTCATCCAAACGTCTTTTAAATACTCCAGGGATGGGGACTCCACCACTTCCCTGGGCAGCCTGTTCCAGTGCTTGATAACCCTTTCAGTGAAGTAAAATTTCCTCATATCCAGTCTAAACCTCCCCTGGCGCAACTTGAGGCCATTTCCTCTCATCCCATCACTTGTTACCTGGGAGAAGAGACCGACCCCACCTCTCTACCCCCTCCTTTCAGGCAGTTGTAGAGAGCGATGAGGTCTCCCCTCAGCCTCCTTTTCTCCAGGCTGAACAACCCCAGGTCCTCAGCCGCTCCCCATCAGCCTTGTGCTCCAGACCCTTCCCCAGCTCCGTTGCCTTTCTCTGGACACGCTCCAGCCCCTCAATGTCTCTCTGGGAGTGAGGGGCCCAACACTGAACACAGCATTCGAGGTGCGGCCTCACCAGTGCCCAGTACAGGGGACAATCACTGCCCTAGTCCTGCTGGCCACACTATTCCTGATACAAGCCAGGATGCCATTGGCCTTCTTGGCCACCTGGGCACACTGCTGGCTCATGTTCAGCTGGCTGTTGACCAACACCCCCAGGTCCTTTTCCGCCGGGCACTTTCCAGCCGCTCTTCCCCAAGCCTGTAGCGTTGCATGGGGTTGCTGTGGCCCAAGTGCAGGACCCGGCACTGAGCCCTGTTGAACCTCACACAGTTGGCCCCGGCCCATCGACCCAGACTGTCCATGTCCCTCTGCAGAGCCTTCCTCCCCTCAGCAGATCAACACTCCCGCACAACTTGGTGTCATCTGCAAACTCAATGAGGGTGCACTCGATCCCCTGGTCCAGACCATTGATGAAGATATTGAACGGGACTGGCCCCAGCACAGAGCCCTGGGGGACACCACTGGTGACCGGCCACCAGCTGGAGTGAACTCCATTCACCACCACTCTTTGGGCCCGGCCGTCCAGCCAGTTCTTTACCCAGCGAAGAGTACGCCCGTCCAAGCCATGAGCAGCCAGTTTCTCCAGGAGAATGCTGTGGGAAACCGTGTCGAAGGCTTTACTGAAGTCTAGACAGACAACATCCACAGCCTTTCCCTCATCCACTAAGCGGGTCACCTTGTCATAGAAGGAGATCAGGTTGGTCAAGCAGGACCTGCCTTTCCTGAACCCATGCTGACGGGGCCTGATCCTTTGGTTATCCTCTACATGCCGTGTGATGGCACTCAGGATGATCTGCTCCATAACCTTCCCCGGCACCGAGGTCAGGCTGACAGGCCTGTAGTTCCCTGGGTCCTCCTTCCAGCCCTTCTTGAAGATGGGCGTCACATTTGCTAATCTCCAGTCAACTGGGACCAGGATATAATCTCCATTATAATAGCCATTATACAATCTCCAAGGAAAACCAGCCCTCTAGCATCAGGAGTTCTTGGGGTTATTCTGTCTCTGCTGTTAAGATTCTTCTACAAGTCACTGGGGAGCCTACAAGGTAGTACCAGACAAGCTTTACCTCTCCCCTTCCAGAAAGGAGGAGCAATAGTTGCAGATATGCAGGAATTGGTTTTTTTTTTTTTTTTTGCATGAGAACAGACCTTCAGGGCAGTAAACTATACTTCTAGCCCACCCCTAAAGCTTATTTCAATGTCTCGTATCTATATAATACAAAACCTGAGTTTGAAAGCTGCTGAGCTGTGCCCTTAGAGCTGTACAAGGCGACTGCTGTGCAGCACGTACATTAACTTGCTTTTATTCTGGACTTTGTAAGAGGGTCCACATGCTGGCTGGGGAAACTTTTGGTAATACACAAATGTCAAAGTGAAAGGATACATAGAGTATTTAATTAGGAAAAAAAAAAAAGTATTCATGTGGCCTCTTTGCAACTCTGTTCCTATTTTGTCCTGCTGTACTCAGCAGAAGAATACATCACCTACTGAAGTACCAAATGGTGGTGAGGGGGCAATGTAAGAAAAAAGCAACAGCTAAAGCCAGTGAGTTGAACTAGAATGCTCTGATCAGTTCTGGTTTGGGTTTAGTTGTGTACAAACTGAAGGGTTTTTTTTTTTTTGGTGGGCCTAAAATAACACTTGGTTTTTAATTTTGATAGGAAAATACTGCTTTGAACTGGTTTGCACTGTTTTTCAGAATACTGAGGGAGGGTTGCATTTAACGAACGTCTGCGTTCGCTCAGCACCACCGAAAGCATCTTTATGTGAATAGTTAACCTAGCCACATGATTCAAGCCTGTTTAGCCTGATTATTGTTCTAATTCATTTTCTGCTGTGGTTGCTTTTGTCTCTTAGCCTTTGCAATGAAAACCAAAGGCAGCGCAACCCAGTGGTCATACAAACAAGGCTAAAGAAGCAAGTCACTGTACCAGCGAGGTTCACTAAAGTGTTATCTTTCTGGTCACTGTAATTAACGGCAGCTCGTGTCACATGTGAACTAGTGCATGGATGCTTGTATGTAGGTTGACTAAGATTAGACATAAATCTTACCCCTGCATGTCCTGTCAAGGTTTTGTTTTTACAAGTAAGTAGCTGGAAGAATGTGGAACTGCAGTTGTTTGGCAACTAGATGTCCCACGAAGTTATTGCTAAGCATGGAGTGCTGTGAAGTATGTGTGAGGCCAGTGATTCTTTAACATGTAGGTGGTTTCTAATTCAGTGCAACTTACAGGAATGGAGACACTTACCTCCACAAAGATGGCTGGAATGTGTCGGCATCTGTGTGATTTCCTGTAGAGTAACTGGACTTTGCTCTTCTACTTCTCCAGCCCTTGAAGGCCCTGCAGGCAGTAGTGTCTTCTAGAATATTAGCTCTACGGCAGCTCCAAATGACCTTTTTTTCTTTTTTTCTTCTCTGCAGTTACCTGTTTCATTACATCTGCCAAGACAGGATTATATACCTCTGCATCACAGATGATGTAAGTGTTTTGGTTACAGCTATTGCACAGACAGGCTGTTTGCAGGTTTGGGCTTTTTTTGTATCTGTATGTCAAAGAAAATCAATAGTGGGTGCTAATCTGAGGTGCCTTTTCTTCCCATTGGAGCTACTGCTTGTGTTCTCATTCACATCAGTTACAGCTTTGAAGTCTAAGCCTGGAGCTCAAATGCACCTGAATAGTTCTGAGGTTAAGTTCTTGGTTTTGCCTAGTTTCTCTCTTAGCAGCCCCAGTGCAGTAGAATGTAGATGTCAAGGCTAGCATTTAATTGTCAGTGAAATATGCATAATACTCTTCAATTCTGGAAGCGTTGAAGCAAAAACTTCTTCCTCACTGGAAAAAGGTACCAGGCACAGAATTAGAACTATGGATACCCCAGTAAAGTCTGCTGCCAACCGATGTCCAGGAAGCTGAGACTGAAATCTGGCTGCTACTCACACCTCGGGATAACCAGTCAAATCCCATAGTGTTATGCACAGCGTGCCTGTTAAGAACTGATAATTACAGTTTCTCTACAATTGGCTACGTGCCCCGTACGCTTCATTATTCCTGACTTGATACAGCTCTGGACATGGTCTGCTCTCTTCCTTCCAGGACTTTGAACGATCCAGAGCCTTCAGCTTCCTGAATGAAATCAAGAAGAGGTTTCAGACCACATATGGCTCAAGAGCACAGACAGCCCTTCCCTATGCAATGAACAGCGAGTTCTCAAGTGTCTTAGCTGCACAGCTGGTGAGATCTGTTGCTAAATGGGATTTCCCTAACAGTCCAAACTTCTCCCCAGAAATTCTCCTTGTATTTTCTCACTCGGAACTGAAGCGCCATGCTGAACCTGGGTATACAGCCAGGGGAGTTGGCTGTTTTCCCCGCGCTTACCCTGCAGCTGGGTTGCTTCACTACTTTGGTGGTAAAAATGAGTTGGGGTTAATAGTGATGCACTAACTGTTTGTACCAGGTAGCTGCACCGGAGATTAGATTTTAATGGTAACATTTGAAACACCAAACCTAGTTCCAGTTGACCATCCAGTGCAAGCTAACATCACTGTCATGTAAGAGAGAGACAAATGCATGTTCGTCTGTTTCTGTTAAACTAAACTTCAGAACTTGAGTATCTAGTAATCCCTAACTGCCTCTCGCTTCTCTCCTTCTTATTTCATGGTAATTTCAGTGGCACACTGCTGGAGTGTGACGGGGTATTTGCTTATGGTACTGCATCCTTTTCAGGAGGAAAGAAAACTGGGCTTGGATTATAGTCAAGTGCTGCATACAGAACCATGGTAGACTCTCCAGCTAGCTTGCACAGAGGCTCCAAGGATTTACATTCCCAAGATAAGCAGGAGGTTAAAGAGCAGGATAAATGACTTGTGAAAGGTCCCGCATTCTCTGAGCTGAGATTTGCCTTGGACCCTTCCAACCCCAAAATTAAAAGTATGAGGGTATTTCAAAAGTGAGGGGAATATCTATTTCACCCTCAACGTGCACTTTTCAGCTGAGGCTGTAGTGGTGTTTAGGACGATGCTGGATTCCGAGTCTAGGGACTGTAGGCACTGTAGTCTTCGCAAGGTGAGTTGCTCCACCAGTATGATTCCAGTCTGGTGGAATCATACAAGATGAAGGAAGCCCATGTCAGTGGGGTCTATGCAGGCACTGAACAACAGCATGGAAGGGCTGTGGGACAGAGAGCCTTGCGAGGAAGACAGCTGCAGCGAGGAAAGCTGCTGTCAGGGGGCTGCCTGCAGTGTCAGGCATCTTCCTGCCCACTGCTCTAGTGGTTACCTCATACTGGCACAGCTTGGTGTCCCAGTGGGATTGTAGTGGCACCCCTCTCCTGCCGTGTGAGAAGGCAGCAGTCTGTCCTAGCTTTCCCACTGGCAACGTAGCATGTTGCTTTCAGTTGCTGGAAGTGGACGGCACCGCTGTTCTGATGTGTTCTGGCTTGTGCCGTCTGATTTTATTGGCCCTGCTGACAGCTCAACTAAAGCTGAGTTCTGAATGTTGTTGTCAGGGCACATACAGAACACCATCAATCTCCTTTTTCAGAAATTTCCAGGTTTCAGAAGACTATTCTAGCTACTCTGGGTCTGTTCTTGGAGTCCTGAAGGAAAAGGCTGGGCTGGAATCTGCTTTCCTCTCGAAGTGCAGAGGAATTAGGTGCTTATTTTGCTTACCACAGGAATCTCATACGGCCTTGATGCTACCATCCCATTTTCACAAAAGTGCTTTGCTTGCTGTGTATTGTATTTGAGGTGTGGCAAAGCCCACAGCTGCCAGACAGGAGAGATTTGACTATATGCTTTATGTATTTTATTCACAGCAGTATATGGGTATAGCTTCTGAAGTATTTAAGTGCACAGCGTTGTGTTTGCATTTCCATTCAGCCCTCTATAGAATGAGATGCATTTCACAGAGCACTTTTTCTTAACGCACTGTTGACTTGATGTGTAACCTGGGTCTGCAAACAACACCCTGCCCTGCTTCAGTGGGGTTTTTTTGTGGGGGAGAGGAGGAGAAAAAGCAGAGCTGTTGCTCTAGGTGTGGGATTGGGCTGCTCTTTAAAATATGAGCTGTTAATGTAGTGGGAATGTTGCAGTTCACACTTCTCCCTGTTGTTTGGTCTGCAGTGGTACACTTCCAGCACCTGCAGAGAAAACAGGCCTGGGGAAAGCACAGGCCTGTTGCTAGATGTAATGTCCAATTAAATGAACAAAGTCAGATGGAAAATAGAGAAGGAATAAATAACTGCCCTGTGACTCACATGATCAATAGCCTTATTAGTGCACAAAACCTCAGGCTATATGGCCTACAAGGAAAGTGCTTTGAATCTTCTGTTGAAGACTTAAGAGTCCTTAATTGACTACAGACAACTTCATAACCTGAGCAATGTTGGTTTGGGGTTGTTTTTTTTGAGACCTCCCTTGAATTAAAGATAAGATGTCCTTGGAATATTGGCTTTCAGAGCTTGTACACAATCTGTATCTGGGGCAACTACAACTGGTGCTGTACACGTGGTGTAGGAGGCTCTCAATTTGCTCTGCTGTGGCTGGTGAGCATGTTGGTGCTGCTGTTCTCTGTGAAGGGCTTGGCTTTTTTCCTGCTGATCTACTGAAAGTGCCAGGTTTGGTGATATTACAGGTGCAGGAGGAGAGGTCCTTTGCTGGTGACCCATGAGCATAGCTCTTGCCTGTTAGTGGAGAAACCGGGCGAGCTTTATAACACTCTCCAGCAGTAATAGTTGCATGTTGAGGTGCAGGGGGAAGCCAGGACTCTGAGGTGGGTGAAGGTGAGGTGAGGATTTGCACTTGGACTGTTGCTGCCTGAAGTTTGTATTGGAGTTTGTGAAAGGAGCCATTGGTGCTGGTGCCCTCAGTGCCTAGCGGAGGTGATTTGGAGCCTGTAGAGTTGCAGAAACTGTCCTTTGGCTTATGCAGCAGATAGAAAGCAATGAATAATAATGCTCGTGTGGCTCCAGAAGGGCCCAATGCATTGTGCGTAATAAATTAGATTAACTTCCTATGCGTGATAGGGCTGAGTTTTTCTTCTCCACCAGGCTTTGATATGTGGAGACTGAAACTATATGAAGTGATGACTCATCAAATTGTAAGCTGTTCATGGCTGGAGTAAGCTTAATGAATTGCCTTATCAGAAGAGCCAGGCAGTCTTCAGAGCCATGGTGTTGATATTCCTCTAAAAATCCCAGCCTTTCCATTTCTCTAAAGCACGAGAGGAGCTGCCTACCTTAGCTTTTGCATATTGATAGAAATCCAGGCATCAACTAATAGAAGTTCAGCGATGACAGAAAGCTCTTCCCTCGAATGGCTCTAAAACTTGCTGAGATGAGAGCCTTGATCAAATATTACATGTAGTGCAAGAGCAGGACTGTTATCTAGGTGATTTCTGTAACTTAAGGAATTTAACTACTGTGAGGCTGAGGGTGGAGGAGGAGATCATATGGTGGTTCAGTATTATCTGTGTGCTACAACTCCAGTGTAGGGAGGCTACGCTTCCAGTAAAACCAGTGACCAGCTTTGATAGCATGCCAGTTCTGCACCTTCCCCTAAAAAACTTAACCTCTGAGGAGAAGGTTCAAAGGAGCCGTTGCATTCAATGCCAGAGCCATTAATTATGACCTGAGTATGTGAATGCTGTTAGTGTTAGAGACTCTTTGCTTCCCGTGTTGTCAGAAATGGATGCAAATCGAACACTTA
The DNA here is from genome assembly GCF_035582795.1 of Mycteria americana. Taxonomy (NCBI): domain Eukaryota; kingdom Metazoa; phylum Chordata; class Aves; order Ciconiiformes; family Ciconiidae; genus Mycteria; species Mycteria americana. The sequence goes on along the minus strand of NC_134374.1, from coordinate 12,099,374 downwards.
TTCAGAAGAAAATTGGGGTTTACATAGCCACAGGGGTGGTCATGAAGGAAAGCAATCGTGATCTAGTCCTGGCCTCTGCTGTCGGTCTCCTTAGATGGTCTCTTATTAAAGAAGAGATGCTTCGTGAAGGTCTTCAGATGTGAGTGCAATGGCTACAAGTTTAGAGGAAAACAGCGGTTTATGAGTTTTGCTAGAGAGACCTGTTTCCCTGGGTGAAGGTGACTTAGAGTGGGATAATAGGAGCTGTGGCTAGCAATGCTTGACTGCAAAAGACCTGTGATGAGAGCAGTGACTTAAAATCAATCCAGGAATAGCAGAACTTAATTATCCAATGCTGACTTCACCTCAGTTTCCCTCCTTTGATTCTGCAAATGCTGAGACCCCTTTTGACCTGGGGATGTTGGCTAGTGCTGCTCTCGCCTGCCAGCCTGAACCATGCAGTCACCGAAGGTTCACTTGTGATCCCAAACCCTGAAGAGCGGTCTTTGAGTGAAGTCCCTGTCACTTCTGAAGGGAAGAGAATTAAGGGGGAGGGATGACAGGAACGGTGCACAGGTTAGCAACATGTCATGTTTTTTGGCTTGCTTCTGTGAGGCTGCAGAACGGAGTGTGCTTCTGTAGGTATCTGACAAGCTAGCAGGTGAGCTTGCTCCACCCAGACACCGAGCAGCCCACTGGGGTATCTAGTGCGTGCTTCTTCCACTGGCTGTAATACACCACAGGGATTCAATATCAGCAAAGCTGTCGGCAAGTGCCAGGCTGTAGCTAGGAGGTGGCATGAGAAATCCTCCTAGGTGGGTCTAGTACGCAGCAGACTGGCTCCTGGCTGCCTGGCAGTTCAAACTGGCCATCTTCAACATCCTCTGGTGTGGTGTTTCCAGTTCACAGGCCCTCCTTATCTTTGCTGGAACTCCCTCTGATGCTCACCTGCAGAGACGGCTGCATGCTGTCTTCCTTGTGGAATTGCAGGACTCTCTTGATATGTTCTAGAGATAAGTAGAGAAAGTCATGAAAGTGTGTTGCCTTCATAAACAGTTCAGAAATGATGTGTGGGAGTGGGACTGCTGATAGTAGCCCAGGCATTTAGTGAACCAAATCTCACAGATTCTTGTCTTAACTTTCCTTCCTTGCTGCCAATTGCTTAGACTTTCAAAGGGGGCTGTTTATTTCTGGGCACTCTGGAAGTTGCAGGCACCTGGCTGCCTTGCAGCTCCTGCAGTGCAGGAGCAGATGCGCATATGTGATCTGTAAGTGGCTGAGAAAGTCAGATTTTGGTCTGCTACCCACTTACAAATGTCTCGGGTAATTTGAAAACTCGCGTTTATGTCTGCGCTGTTCTGTAGGGACCAGGAGTTTCCTTTTTTGTCTTAAGGAACTGAAGTGCAACGTTGAGGCTCCCTGCTTTCACTGACTATTCATTTGTTACAGAAATACCACTCGGAGAGCAAGGGCACTGACCAGGTGGCAGAGACGCAAGCTCAAATCGATGAACTTAAAGGAATCATGGTTCGAAACATAGGTATCTGGCTTCCCTCAGTGCCACGCATGCAGAGTTCCTCTGGGCCAGAACGGCAGTCCCGCAGGGAGAGTTTCCGAGAGTGAAGCTGATGGTGGGGTGGCCTCTCGTGACAGAATGAACCGATGAAGAAGGGGCTGGGGGAGCTCTGAGTTTGCAAGCTGTTACTTGCGTTGAGCTTGGTTGAGGGTGGCACGTGGGCGTGAGGAACGCTGTTTGAGATGAACTTGCACAGCTTGTGATGGGGTGAAGCTCGCTCTGGATTTGGTCTGTTTGCCGTTGTGGCTTTCCTGCAGCTGCTGTGAGGAAAATGCTCCTCAGTAGCTTGCTTTTGTGTGTGTGTGTGTGTCAGACTCTGGTTTGGGTTTTGACAAGTCTGACCACTTAAAATAGAGGGTTAGATCTGGGATTGACCAAATTGAGTCAGGTCAGTCCCAAAACGTAGCTTGTGTGAAGCGAGTACTGTTGCCTGGCAGTCCCTGAAGGGCTGAGAACTGCTTGATGTCTAATGAGCCACTGGCAAGAGCTCCTGGCTTGCAGTTGGGCTTGGGTATTGGACGCAGCTTTTTGCGCTGGGGTTCTACCTATAGATTTGGATTTTTGTCTCTTTCTCCAGACCTTGTGGCACAAAGAGGAGAGAAGCTGGAGTTGCTGATCGATAAAACAGAGAATCTCGTGGATTCGGTAAGTCTGGGGAAGAACTTAGAAATGGGGGAATAGTGTTACTGCACTGTGCTCATGAGGGAGCAGTGGAGGTGAAGACCAGCATCTAGAGCCACTTTTAAACAGACACTGAAGCATCTAGACCTACGGGTAATCCTTCCCTGCATCAGACGCAAGTCCTGTCTCATTTCTCCCCCTCCTTATAGAATCACTTAGGTTGGAAAAGACCCTTAAGGTCAAGTCCACCGTTAACGTAGCACTGCTGTTTCACAAGCTGCATCTCAGCCTTGCAGCTCCTTTAAGAGAATGAAGGTATCCCATGCATCTCTGTTCTGTATCCTGCCGGTACTGGTGGGATTTGTGGGGGACTGCTAAATACTGGGCTGCGCTGCTGGCCAAACGCTCTGCTCCCAGGGCCCAGCAGCCTGCTGCCCCGTCCTGTTAAAGAACCATCTTCAACTTGCTCCTGTTTGCTACAGCCAACGCACAGGCTAAGGCGCTGCCAGCACAAGCGGGGGTGTTTCTTGTCCTCATCTCTTGTGCCCAAGGCGGGGAAAACCCACCCTTTATCTGGAGCAATAGGAAAGCTAAAGATCGTAATTAAAACTTCTCTTGCAGCCTGGTCTGAAGTCAGCTTGACGCAGATAAGCTGGAAACATGTTAATCTGTGGAGTTGTTCTAGTATACCAACAGGGAAAGTGTAGCTGATTTAAAAAAAAAAAAAAAAAAAAAGCTGAGTTGTTCCACCTGAATAGTCTGTAAAAGACTCTGGAGCTTCATGGAGTGTTTCTAAGTGAGAAAAGACTGAAAAAACCTAAAATTTAATGTAATTATAAAGCATTATGTTATCTAGTAAAGTGTTGTACGCTCTGAAGCTTTTTAGTCTTTCCTCTGGGAATCCCTGGACCTGGCTCAGCATCTTCCTCTGCAGAGTCCTGGCTTGGCGCCCAATTCCTTTGGCACCTGACTCTCTGAAGTCAATCCTCAACCCAGCAGAGTGCCAGTATCTCCTGTATGGGCCTTGTGGAGATTCAAACATCTCTAAGCTGGCAAAAAGTATTCATGCTTTAGAGAGCTAGTAGAGATGCCTGGAGCTTACCCAGTAGGGAATACTGTCGTCCAGCTACCGGGTGTTTAAACCTTACCACTTCCTCAGGTGGTGGCAAGAAGTAGTCTAACCTCAGGTAATGCTTTAGACAAATGGACTGGAATTCCTTCAGCAATTAGGCTGAATTCATGTACGAGCTCCCCCAGGGAGTGTTGGTTCTTAGAAACCGTGCAGAAAATGAAGGGATGGGATATGCCTCTAGTGTGAATGTCTTGCAGCCCAATAGTGAGTGTCCTAGGAGATCCAGGGCTGAAGGTCTCAAACTTCAGAGCAGTGGACTGTGTTTTATCACTCCTGTATGAGCCTTGACCACCAGAATATTGTACATAAACCAAACCTGTTAGAACCCTCCTAGCAAGGAGGTGGCAAGGGCCCCCCTTAGGAAGGGAGGTCTGAAGAAGCTGGTGGTCAGAGTAGCCCTGTCCTCTGGAGAACCAGTCTGGGCTGAGATGAGGTGTGCTGGCATCCAGCAGTCTGCTTCCACGGGTAGAAGCTGCACCACTGAGCAAGAGAAGTGATCCCAAACTTCAGGTGGTGGCTGAGCATGGGAATCGGCTTGAAGTCAAAATTACAGTTCGCAGGGATGCAGTTCTGCCCGGGGTAGCCTTACCTGAAAAAGTTGGGGGGTGGTTTGCGGGGAAAACCTGAAAATCACCAGCAGAGTGTGCTGCTGAGTTGGCTTGTTCTGGGTGCTGCAGCCTTTCTCTGGGCAGGAATATCCTTGCATGAGCTGGGCAGGGAAAGCGTGTGAAGAGAGTTGCACTAATACGGCCTGGGGGGTTCCTGAGGTCATTTGGTGACCAAATGGGTGGAATTGCAGGATACGGAGAGGAGACTCGCAACAGGGCAACCACAGGCTTTCCATAAAATGCAGCAAGCCCAAGTACTGGAGGAAAGTTCTAGCATTAAAGGACTCGTCTAGCCCCTGTGGAACTGTTGTCGAGAGTAGCAATATGGGTTGTCTCATTTACAGTAATGAAGTTGCATGTAATATGTTGGTGATTAGATCAGTAGTTCCATAAATATTTTGGAGCACTTCAATTCCCAGAAGGTTGGGAGTCAAATGAGACCCCACCAGAAGTACCCCAAGGTAAACTCATCCTTGTGGGCAGCCTCCAGACCCAGCGATGTTCTGCGTTTAATTCTCCCAAGCTGAGCGCGGGAAGGCGCAGCCCCGAGCTGGTTCTGGACTGACTCTTACAGTTTATCTTGCCCCTGAAGTCGCATGGGAGAGTCTTCTCGATGCCTGTTGCGTTTTGTATTGGTGTACCGGCAGGAGTTCAGTGGCTCTGGAGGAGATGACTGCAGTGGTTTGGGTTATTAGGGAGGTGGTAGCTGGGAAAAGCCTCTTCATTTCGCTTCTTGGGATGCAGCTTCCTTGGCAGCAGGTTCAGGAATTAATTAGTTGTTTTACTTTCTCTTGTAGTCAGTCACTTTCAAAACTACCAGCAGGAACCTTGCTAGAGCCATGTGTATGAAGAACCTCAAGCTTACTATCGTCATCATCATCGTATCAATTGTAAGTATGGAGCACCTTTAGCTCTTAAGTCAGGCTTAACCACTAGAAAATGCCAATAGCATATTACTGTCTTTAGACCCGCCTGTACTCAGCTCTGTGCCTGGAAGGGTCTTTGCTGTAAAACAAGTGTTTTGATGGTCTCGTGTGAGGTGAGGAGAGAGGAGCGTCGTGCCAGGCAGCTTTTCTTGTCAAGGCAATGGGAAAAGCTTTCAGACAGCGCTGTCTAGCTTCTAAGTGCCTGTCATAGACAGCTGCCTTGCTAGCTCCATTAGAAGCTAAGGGATTGAGTTTATGGCTACTCTACCTGTAACAGCTTTTTGGGCCTTTGTCCTGTTGGTATCTTGTTATTTAACTTCAAAGAAGCTTTTTTCGATGTGACGGTGTACCTCCGGCCTGTAATAAATGCAAACAGGGCTAACGTGAGGATGCTGAAGTGTAATTGCAGGTTAGATGCGTGAAGTACTTTGTCACCACTGAACCTGCGTTTGTGTGTTGCTGGCGGACGGTTCTCATCCCCATGCTGCCGCAAGGATGTGGAGGAAGAGGCGCTGGCACAAAGCCCTGTAGGGCATTTGACAAGTTATTTAGGGTTTTGATAACCTGGGGCTTCCAAGCTTGTGTTTTGATTGCCAGGCCAAGTCAGCAGTTTGACTGAGTGATGGAAGTATGCTGCTCTACTGAAGTGGCCGTTTTCTTTCCCCAGGTTATCATCTATATCATTCTATCGGCTGCCTGTGGTGGGCTTGCGTGGCCAAGCTGTGTGCAGAAGTAACTGGAGGCACCTGGCGCTGGTCACTTGGAGATGAGAATCACAGGAGTGTGAAGAAGCAACCTGCAGAATAACTCTTAATCTGTCACTACTGTCACCTTCTCATTCTTCCATCCCTCCAGGACTTCAGACTTTTTTGCCTTATCACCCCAAACAGGCCCAGCTGGTCACTGCTTCTGTGCAGCTGTAACCTCAAGAATGGGCTGTTTTAAATTACTTGAAGGGATTTTTTTTTTTTGTTTCTTTTTCTGTCCCAGCTGCAACCTTCTCAGCTAGACGGGTGGTATGTCCAGCTCTGGAGGGTTATGTGCATGCTCGCCTGTCTGTCCGTGTAGCTTTGCACTTTCATGTGAGCGTGCAAGTGGAGAACAGTACTGCCAGCAACCGCCCTGCCCACGAGGATGGTGTCGGAGGGTGCTTCAGGGTGGGCTGAGCCAAACTAATGGGGGAGGGACGAGATGCGTGTAGGTGAGTTTCCACTTCCTACACACACAGGAGATGCAGGCGCCTCTCCCTGCACATCTGGCCTCCCGTGGTTCCGTAGTGCTTCACCACGTAGAGGCTGCAGGTGTAATACTGGTAGTAACAAAAAGAACGGCTTTGGGCTAGGGCTTTATGCACTGTAAGATGGAGGTGCTGCTTCTGTGTGAAATCTCCCTTTTCCTGGAGGTCTTTCTGCAGGTGGTAGGAGAGGGTGTTGGGTCACCTCAGCATTTTGAAATGGCTGCCTCTTCATCCTCACTTCTTCCTCATCTCCCCCCCCCTTAATTTGTGGCTAAAACAATACAGTAAAGGAGATGGTTGCATATAGTTAAGGTCGCAGTAATGTATCTGCTTTCTCACGTTATTTCTCCTGTTCTTCTTTTGAGGGTGGACTAAAATGAATACTAATGTTATCACTTGCTAAGGTGAAATTGGGGGCCAATCTATTGATCTGGCTTGATAAGGTGTCAGGTATCTGCTGCTTGTGCTTCTACTCTGAAGGTGCGTGTGAAAAACTGAGGACAGAGAAGGGACAGCAGGTTGGAGTTGATGGATGGTTACTTTCTCTAGGGTCTGAAGAAGAATAAAGGCTCTTTCAGAGGATCTAGTAATGTACTCCTCTGAAAAGAAACAAAACCAAACCCAAACCCAAGGCTAATAACCAAATGGAGGGTCAGGTATGCCGATGATGTGCTGCTGTCAGAGGATAGGGAATGCTTTGCCTACTGTCGGAAGCTGTGAACGCTGTGTTTCTGTCCTGGCTGGACGTCTGAATCATCAGGCCAGTCCTGGCTGACTGGAGCCAAAGCTGCTGTTGCCTGGGGTGGGGAGGGGTGTAGGGACTTGGGTCTTCTATCCTACAGGCTCATTTCTGAGAGAGGAAATAGGAACAACTGAAATCTCACTAAAGTATCAGATGGTCTACAAAGGAAGCTGCATCTTTTTGGCCCAGGGAAGTGGCTTGTAATGGTGGGTGGAAGCTGTGGAGGTATGGGGAGGGGAGGCTTAATTTGGTGACTAAACTCGAGCACTTGGTTGGTGCCATGGGTTCCTGCGCCCTGCAACAGCGGCAGGGCTGTTGACGTGAAGCTGCTGCTCCTTCACCTGCTTTGCTTGGTGTATGTTACACTGACCTTGGAGCTTTCCAGCCTGTGCCAGGTAAAGAGTTCTCCTATAAACTTGTATGCTTATTTGGATTTCTCTTTGACTAGGCTGAAATTTAACCTGAGGGTAATCAGATCTTGATATCCAGTGTCAGTGGTTCTGATCAGCACTGTGGTCATGGCATCTGTTTCTGTTGAGGTAATCGAATGTAAAGCTTAGAGAAAGATTTCCTTCCTCTTACCTCCTACGCTTGCAGCCACCCACAGTTCAGTGTACAATTGTGCATGTTTTAGGGATTGTTGATGTTACTGTGTTCATTTCTATGATTTGTTGTCTTATGTACAAATACTTTTTAAAGAAAATGCTTCCTTTCCTTTTAAAGGATGCACTGAGGCATTAGTGTAAAAACAAAGTTAACTCAATTTAAATAAAATGACTGTACAGAAAGCAGAGTTCTTTAGTTTTGCGAAAGGTGGGTCTGGCATTAGATGTAGACTGTTGGTAGGAACTACTCTGTGAAACCAGCGTGTACCTGGGGGGGTGTCACCCCATGTGTCACCCTGCGTGGCTGCTGGGAGAAATGACGTGTAGCAGTCCTGCTGTGAAGTAGTTTCCATGATGGCTGGGTAAAACCTCTCAGCTGTGGAAGGGGTTTGACGCAGGGGCTTATTTCTGGTGGGGGAAAGAGCCTGCTTCTCCCTGTTGTGGATGTGGAGCCTGGAATGAGGGGGTGCTGAGGGACAAGGTGCTTCCTTGCAGGTGGAGAGGCTACAAAAGGAAGAGTGATGACACAGGCAGGGGAGGGGTGTTGCTGCTTGGAAGGTAAATGAAAGTCTGGGAGAACTTTCTTACAGCAGCTTCCAGTGATGTAAAACCCCACTGCCTTGAGGGAAACCCCTAGCACTGGGTGCTGTTCCTCTTCTCCAGTCATAGCTGGGACAAACCCACTTTTTCTGGAAGAGTTTATCCTACAGGGTGATTTACTGCTCGCTGCCTTGCACTAGGGCCTCTGTAAAAACACTGTAGCCTTTCACCTGCCTCAGGAACATGAAATGCTGCTGTAGCAGTAGGTGGGGGAAGCAGGCTCATGCATCAGTATGAGGGAGTTGGATTGCCTCTTAAACTTGCAGAAACTGTTGATTGTTATCTTGGTTTGAGGCAAAGTTGCATTCTAGTGATACCTGCTAGGGCTCAGGATGATACAGAGTATAAAAATCTGAAGGAAAATCACTTGAGATGAGAACAGCTTAGAAAAATGAAAGGATAAAACTTAAATTAACATCTCATTAGTGTGATAGTTCTTACAGAGCTGGGTTTTGTGCTTAATGGTCCTGATCCTCAAGCGCTTGTCAGTATCAGACTGCTCTTTAGAGTGCCCATGGATTCAGGCAGCAGCTAGCCTCAGAATAAGGCCCTGGTTAACCTCTTTGACTTCTCTTTTTAGCCTCAGGTCTGTCCAGAAATGTGCATCCACATCTGTATCTCTGCAGGCATCCATCTGCAGTTCTTCATGGAAACAACAGCATATGCCTGATAAGCTTTAACTAGAATATAACCTTAAACTATTTAAACATTTTACTTTTCCAGAAAGTTTTTATTCTTTACCTAGCATTAAATACTTGTTAAAGTATCCACTAAATTGTAGCAGCTGTCTCAACATCAGAGGATGCAGAGAACTGCCCTGCCTGGAAAATGCAGGCATGCTCCTACCTTCGGAATAGAGACCCCGGTAAAGACAAAAGGAGAACTCAACAGAGCAATCAAACTGAAGTGTCGCTGGTCTGTTATCTTTCTGTGCACTGGGAAGGTAGAGAAGTTCCATGTGACCAAGTTCCAGCTTTTCCACCAGGCAGAAGTATTAGAAAAAACCTTCTCCATAAAGGAAAAACCTCCAATGCTTTATCAGGGGTAGCAAGAAGCTGATTTGTGTAAAACCAGTTGGCTCCAGCATGCTCAGATGCGGAAGGGAGGTGTTTATGTTCAGAGAATGAGCACTAGCTCCAGTTCAGTCTCATCTGCCTCTTCTCTCGCCTGTAACAGTGCTCCTAACAAGAACCTTCCTTTATCCTTTCAACAAGGTGGAACTGGCTCTGAGACTTACAAAGCTGCTCTGAACTAGAAGAGGATTATTTCAACTCTATTTCAATTATTTTAAATTGAATTATTATTGAATTATTATTTTGAATTATTTTCAATTATATTGAATTATTTCAATCATGGGGTACAGCTGTATCTTCAGAAGTTTCAGTAAAACACTGATATTCACTAGAATGAGCAAATGGAACATGAGAAAGAAACCCTTGCTCCTTTTCAGTTATTAGCTTACAGATGCATCTCAAGAGGCGACAAACCCAACCTTGGTCTCAAAGCTTACGCACCCAACGCCAAGAGCTCCTATTGTGGGACAACTTCTGCGCAAGGGGCTGAGAGGAGTCAGCTCAGAGGAGGACCAGTCCTGCCCTCGCATTGCCTTCCTAGGTGAGATGACTGGGTGATGCAGGTGAGCTAGTCTGAAACAGCAATCTGCTACCAAGGGTCTCTTCCTCTTTCTTTTCTTTTTAAAGCAAACTTGCTGCAAAGAGTGATCTCTGCTGTAAAGCATCCTGCAGAGCTTCTTACAGGCAAGTGTTGTTTCCTATATTCTGTTCTGCTTAGGCCACTTGTGGATGTTCTAGAAGAGACATGAACAGAGTGCTGTGAATTAAGTTTTTCTTAATTCACGTTCTCATTCTTATGAAATCCAAGGAGATTAAAGGTAAACATCAATATTTGCATCATAAGAGACTTCCTCTGGAGACCCGTTTACCTCTGTAGAGCTTTAAGAGCTGAAGTGCAGAAGCAGACTCCTGGAGGCATGAAAAGCCTCATTCCTCGCACAAAAACCACTCAGAAGTCAGGCTCGCTGTTTGAATAAAGCAGATCTATTTCAGCACCATAACATTTTATTAAACTACACTATCAAAATCACATTGATGGCAGGGAGAACATTGCTATCAGTGCATATTTTCTGTACTAAGACTGTATTCATAGCATCCAGCACTTGCTGAGGAAAAGGACACCGAAACAGAATCCTTCATAGCCAAAGAGACAGTAGAAAACTCTTCTACAAAAGTCAGGGCAGTTAAGGGCTAGCTGAAAGAGATGAAAGGGAAACACTTCAAGTCAAACCAGTCAGGGAGGGTTATTTTTAAAAAGTTTACTTCTAACCGGTGTTTGTTAACTTCCTCATCCGAGATATGAAGATGCTGATAAACAGCAGTTTTTAAATAGCATCCCCTGTCCCTGCAACTGCCTGCTCACAAACCCACACAAATATTGTGTACTGCTCCTTCACTTGTGAACTGTGATGCACACACTGGAATACAACAGCTTGAAGTGTACTACAGTTATAAAAACCTGCTTCATCTTCTAGAACAAACAATAAAAAGTAGCAGAAATACATTCTATACAGAAGTAAAAAAAAAAAAACCCAAACAGTTGAGTTTCAGACAAATATTAGAGTACATCAGGTTGAATTTAAAAAGTCTCACTTCTAACATCTATGTAACTATTTCTAGTCTCCCTGAGCCACTGCTATGCAACGCACCATAGCAGCAGCTCAAAGCTGCTTTCTGGCACAGACAGGACAACCAGCAGCCTTTTTAAGCAAGCATCCTCAGGAGCAGGTCACCTAAGATGTTTTTTGTGACAAGCCTGCCAAAGGGCTGCAAGCAGAGGTTTAGGTGAAATAAGGCTATTTTCAGTCTTCATGTGAAGACTCATATTGAACAGTGGAAACACAGTAACGCAGTTGTCTGTTCCACCGCTAAGAGGTCAGGCTCTTGGCAGAATAGCAGAAGGTGAGGATGGTTGGTGTTCAAGAGGAGAGGAACTATACACAGTCTGCAACATGATGGGTCTCTTCATTTTCAAATAAGGTTCTTGCGCCCAGCCAGCTGGGGGTCTGCTTCACAGCAGCGGTTGGCAGTGCATCGGCATTTTGGGTTGTCAGTAACACCCGTCCTTCCAGGAATCATCCTCAGTGGCCTGAGTGGTCTGTGCTGACTGAAGAAATCTGGTTTGAGAGACAAAAAAAAAAATGTCACTAACAGCTGTGAGCAGCAAAGACCCCAGTAGTCTGTTGATGTACACGGGAATGCTTGTCTGAGGTTTTTCTGAGGTTTTATTTATGCTGGGCTTCTGTAACATCTGTCTTTTGACAATGTCAGCATCTGCCTGCCTTAGGTAAACCACTGCAGTCGCACAGCTTGCACAGCCCCTGCACCAGGAGGCCAGCAGAACAGGCACAGCAGCAGCAGCTTCAGGCAGTTTAAAGAAATTAAGTGACTATTACAGCAACAGATTTATCCTGCTCTGCTAAGTTGTTAACACTGGTGTGGGTTTTCCCCATGACCAAGGCAAAGAGAAATATTTTTCCCTGAAAATATGACACATGAAAAATAATCAGGTTGTATGTAGAGTACTACAACAAATTAAGAGTTTAAAAAAAAATACCCAAAAGGGAATTTTTAAAGTGAGTAAATACAGTTCAATTTATTGAAGGCTACAACGGGACATTAAAAATCAACTACTTATTGTTTATTAGTCTGATACTGAATCAACTTTCCTCAATCATAAAAGTTTACACTACAATTGTACTGCAAATAGCTGTAAAAAATAGCTTCTGGCAATTTGGTAGCGGGTTTACCACACACAAGAGCACAGCAGATGCCTTAGGACAGTGGGATAAGAACGCTTTGCTTTGCTAAAATGGCATAAAGCAGCCTGTGCGTGTAGTTGTTAGAAGCATCTTAGAGGCCTTATTCTTTAAAGGGATCGAATATGGTCTCACTAAACAGCTGTTGCTTTAGACTATCTACAAACTTGAGGTATCCACTGTCTAAATATTTAGGAAGCTAATCATAAAAGCTAGAAATAAATATCCAAAAAAAGTCCAAAAACCTGTTGCATCTTTCTCAATTAAGATATGGCCCCTAAATCAGTTCCAACTTGTGCCACAAGAACAAAAACCGTACGTTTTTAGAAACCATTATATATGCTCTGCTTTCACCCTCTTGTATGAAGTTACTAGAATGATTCAGACATTAATGATTAAGACAAGCCTTGTTAATTTACCCCACTTTTCAAACCCTTCTAAAAACTCATTAGGCCCTGGACAATGCCCACCTAGAGTCCTAACTGAAGACTAAGGAAGAAAAAAACACCACCAAACTTACTTTACCAGAAGCAAAGTTACAGAAGCACCACAGCAGGTCATTGGGGAAGATTATTGTATTTAAGTAAAGAGAGTTTATTAGTCTTTTGGAAGAGTTTTTCCCCCTTCCCAAAAACAGATGTATGCACCAAATAAATATGTGCTGTCACGTTCATGTCTTACACAAATAAGTTTGAGTCTATACCTCTTTGTTTTCTGGGATAATTAGCTTTGTTTAAAAAAAGCACTTTTTTTTATACAGCTGGAATACTGAAACATGGAATGGTTTGGTCACAGATTACATGGTAAAGAGCGGTATCTCACCCAGAAGCCTGTCAGTTCACACATACATTCACAGAACTTCACTTTAGCGGTATTTAAAGGAACCGCAACCCTTTGCTTCTTGACTGGGGGCAAAGTCCTTAACGTCCATGAATCCTCCAGCTAAGTGCTACCCTTTCTTTAAGGGCTCCCCAACCACAACCCTACATCTAAAGTTAATCAGTAGCCCTGAGCCAACTCTATACCCACGTCACACTTCAAAATCAGAGATGAACATAACTTCATATAAAAAGTGTTTCTAATTTGTGAAATAAAGGCAGATGTTCAAGTCTGAGGCTTGCAGTGTCACGCTTACCTCTTGGATGGCGGTGTCGGCTTGCTCTTGGGCACCGAGATTCCTCCAACAGACGTGCGTGCTTTAATGGGTGAATTTTTGGCCACAGTGACCATATTACCGCTTCTGGTAGTGCAACTGCCACTGGAAGAGGCTGTACTAAGCGAAGATGCCTGTGGTTTTCGAACTCCACTAACAGGACTTGTGTAACTGCAGGCTTTTACTGGCTGCCTGGGTGCTAACAGAGAGTTTGTGCATGACCCTGCTTTCATTGGTTGTCGCACTGTTAAGGGAGGCTGCCCAGCACTGGAGGAATACCTGAGCTTACTGGGAGCCAGACCTACAAACGGAGTAACAAAAGGAAGAATAACCCAGTTAGCAACAGTATTTTAAGAACACTTCAGGATACCGGGCCTTTTAAGGGCCTCGGGTTTAGTCGGGTCGGTTAAACAGACCAAAGGAAAGCAACTACAGCGGCGTGCATCAAAGACTGCGCTGACCTGCTGACCGTTGCTGAGTTCTTGGAATTCGACTGCTTGGCACCTGCAGGTCTGACTCCAAGCTCCGACTGCTCCGTACAGACTCCAAAGCTCGAAGGCTCGTCCTGGCCAGGTTGGGCATGCTGTGGCGCATCTCCTCTGAAATCAAGAGCAAATTCTCTAGTTGCTGCTTCTGGTAGCAGTGGAGATTTATAATGGTTTAGACTATCTCTTGAAAAACACATGCACTTACAAGTAGACAAGTGTGTAACTAATTCCTAGCTTCCATTAAATAACAGCGCTTTTGTAATGTATATGTCAAAATTATTTTCATTGACTCATATCAAAAGCTCGCAACTGGCTTACCTTCGCTGTTTGCATATTTGAGCCGGTCTTGCATCGGACTTTGCACAGATCTCCTTGGGGGACGGATACGGGAAGTGGATGACCTGCCATAATCTGCACTGGAAGAAGGGGACTGGCATCGGGGTGAACTGAGCGGAGATGGTGAATATCTGTGAGCACTACGGTATGACAGGGAACAATCATAATCATCCTCATCCTCAAGGCTGTACGTATCGAACTCCTGGTCACTGTAGGTACCTCTTCGCAGAGAGTGAAGGGAGGCACTGGAACTGCGACGTGATACAGAAGCGGAGCTGGAGGCGCAATCCTGACGGAGACCTGGAGACAGAAGGCAACACGGCTCAAAGTCATCATACTTTAAAAGAGAAATTCCTTACCCAGTTGCAATGCAAATTCAGAAACAATGCTTTTATCAGTGTTTCATTTCACCTCGGAAGGAGAGTCAAGTTAATAACTCTCGTTACTAAAGACACTCACAGCGTATGGAATCTCTAAACTGGAACAGTGTCACCCCTATCAGTACTATTTAATTAGAGCAAAGAGTTAATACTCAAATTGACCTGAATTACTCCTTATGTCACGTACACAAGCAGCTGTGATTGTGGACTATATACTGCCATGCAAGCTCTGTTAGGTTAACTAGGTATAGAGTCTAATTTACAGTATAAATTTTTTAGTTCAATTAATTAGGCACCCACCAGCATTTCAACAGGTTGAAACAAAGATTTGAACTTCTGTCTCCAAGTGAAAGAACACCTGCTTTTTACTGACATCTGCACTGCATCGCTCTGGTTTATTTACAGGCCCTTCCCCATCTTACGCCTTTATTTAAGTCTTCTTGCCTAACAAAATACAAGCAACTTCTTACCAAGAACTAATTTAGCAAACTGGTTGAAGGGACTTTTGAGAAAGGCGTCAGTAAGTTCTGAAAAACCCTCTTCTCATTGCAGTCCCTTCATTGCAGGGATTAAAAAAAAAAAGCAAGCGTTCCCCACTCTTCTCCCTTCACAATGCAAATATGAAAACCTCCCATCATTCTGAGGATGAAGTGCTTTTCATATTTCACTGGAAACTTTGTAATGTGACAGGATTTCCTTGACTTTTTTTTTTTTTAAGTGATCACAAAGTATAAGAAAATACTCAAGTTAAGAAAGAAAAAAGGTCGTTATTTGCTTTATTCACTTTAATACAACTTTTCCTCAGCTGTGGTCAAGTGTAATAAAGTGATAACAAGATCTTGCGTCTTTTGCTCTTTTTGGTCTCATATTCCAATTCTGAGATTACAGTATTTTTTAAATTTATAAAGGCACAGTACTAAAAGTAAATGTTCTCCAAAAGAAAAACAGAGAACTTCATTCTCTGTTTCCTGTAAATCAAATTAATGATTAATTTGCACAGAAAGACAGATCCAGCCACTTTGTTCCACCTTGATCTTCTATTAGGACCTCATCCAAATCACACCGAATTCTACAGAGAGTTTACCAATGATTTAACAGGAACTGGATCAGGGCCCTGAACTCCCCACACGCTGGGACACAGGCATGTTTTATGTGTAAGTTAAATTTGCAGAGCTGTCTCTGAGCACTTTACCGGAGCAAAACTTAAATTGTAATTTCAGCTCTTTCAGTTTTAGTACTCTTGAACTCTTGGTTTTACTCAACACAGCAGTGAAATACTACCGGCATCTTCTGTGAAATAACTAACTTGTAAAATTCAGTCCTCTAGACAGCTTCTAATGTGATTTCACGCTGCAGTTAAGCAGCCTGCTCAGAAAAACAAGACTTTACAAGCAAAAAGTTTTGCTGGGTTATTTTTTTCGGCTGGATCAGTTCCCCAAAGCAATGCACAATGCAGTCACGCAGCTGCTTGTGTTTGCTCAAGCAAGGGGAGAGCAACCAGACAGGCAACTGTAGGCTGCTGCTGTTTGAACTGCCACTATTATGAAACAGTTACTCAAAACTTCACCTGTACTTCAGAGACAATCTGGGATGGAATGTTTTTGAGTATTAAAGGGTGCTTACATATTTAACAAAGTGGGGGTTTGGATAATATTTTCAATAAATTTGTATAATACTTTCAATACTCTGCTTTAAGAGGTGTAATCTTGAGAACATTATACAACAGCTAAGTTCAAGTAACAGCTTGGGTCTGTAGATTTTTAAAGGAAGGCCCTGCAAATCACAAACGTTTCAAATGATCTATTAAATTCTTTTTTTGTTGGGGAAAGGGGGCAGAGAAGAACAGTTGGAATCTATCTACATTTCTCTACAATTCTAAAAGCGTAACACAGAGGAGATCGCCGTCACGTACTTTCTTCCTGAAGGCGTGCCATAACCTGGACGTCAGTCAAGTCCTGCAGTTTATATCCCATCGAGATGGAGTCATCGGATGTACTCAGCTCACTGTCCACAGATGACTGAGAGCTCAGTGCAGAATGCATGCTCAAGTAACCTTTAGGAGGGAAGAGGAGGGAGGAACAGAAAAAGCATTCAGACATCCACGTACAAAACAAGACTGAGCAGCAGAGTATTTATTCCAGTAATGAAATCAGTGCAGTTGTGAAGTTGAGGTATGGTTGCTAGAAATAACTAAGAAGTTAGAAATTACTTGAGAACACAATGCTCAGTATTTTCAGCTGCAATTTTCAGGAGGCAGAGTGTCTTTGTGCAGGGATAAAATTGGGAACTTCTGTCCAGAAGGTGGCAAAGGAATGCTTGGTAATTTTGAGCTTAGAAACATCCTTTAAAAGATCAGTATTATTTCTGCCTATTTTGAGAAAGGGGCAACTACTGATCTAGATACTCAGCAGCAAAGTTATGCAAAGTGCTTGCTAGGGTGTTGGTGAGCAGTCATAGGAGTAAAGGGATCCAAATGGCTTTCAGAGTGCAGTACCTCTAAAATCAGTCATGCAATCTGCTTATGCAAAGTAGAGTTTACAGTAGATTGCGTCCTCCCCGTTCCTGAGGTTTATCCATTTTTTTCCTCTCATCATAAACCAAACTCTCTCTTACAGGGAAGGATATAACTTGTTCATCCAGTAGGTCATAAAAAACAAACTGGAAGGATCTTTCCACCAGGGAAGTTTTTCCATACATCAGGCATTAGGAAGAGAAACAAATAATTTTCCTTTCAAAGAATAATAATAAAAATATCATCGTAATCATCATTAAGTGCAAACTTTTACCTGTTAGTACTTTTTCTTAAGTCAAGCACGTCAGTATTTTCCATGGTGTAAGAGTACTACCACTTGCTACTGAAACAGGGAGATGAGAACAAGCCATGTAACTTGGGGGTTATACCGGTACTTGTCCTTCAAACGTGGGAGGCTTGTAAGTAGCCCTATGTGCAGAAAGGTGGTGTCACCTTCCGTTTGCCTCAGGTACTACTCTTCCTGGCATCTGGGGTGACTGTTACCGCAGGAAGGCTAAGCATCACCTAGCAGTTAGCTTATCTCTGTCTGCAGATGGCAGGCGGATGCGGGCAATGATAGGAGAATCTTGCTACCATTCCATCAACGTTAATTTTGGCTCGGGGTAGTATCTCAGAGAGAGCACGCAATGGTGAGCGTACCTCCATCTTCTTTTCCCATTTTATAACTACCATACTGCTTTGTATTAAAAACAAACAAACAAAACCACAACCACCCCCAAAACCCCACACATTACTAGAAAAATTTTTGGAAACACAGAAGGATCACTGACTGTAAAACCTCTATGTGGCAAACGTGGTTATCGATGCCACATGTTACAAAATACCATAATATACTCCTAGCATAACTAGCCCTTGAACACAGACACATAAGGCTAGATAACTTACAGAGCTATTTTAGGAGAGAGTACATCATTACCTTAAATTAATTCCAAGACAAGGTTGCAATTAGTACTATATAGATTTAGACCCACAAAAAAAACCCAAACAAACCCACAAAGTATAAAACACGATCTGACCAAAGATCAGATGAAGCCAGTAGATATGCAAGAGCCTAAGACCACTTATCACTTTCAACTAGAGTAGGCTTAAGAAATACAAATCCTGCTCAAGCAGGGATTCGAGATCATCACTTAAATAAAAAGCAACAAGTAGGCTGTAGCACACCAGCCAACAAATCAAGAATGTAAGTCAGCCTCCCAAAGCATCCGTATGATGTCATTCACCCTTGACTTTTACTTTAGCTCACGCAGTTTTGCCTGCTGTGTTCTAAGTCTTGAAGGCAGTGCACCTACTGAATAATTCTCAACAACAATGGTAGAAAGAAAACATTTTGTTCTCAGCAAAACATCTAAAAACCATTGCTGAGCAACACTTTCAAACAACGGTTAATTCCAGTTAGGCAGGAAAAAGCAGCAGGTTCCCACCATTATTTCTTCAACAGTTTTGAAGAGTAGTAACTGATGACACGGAAAACACACGTTTGAAGTTCAGGTGTAAAACAAATTTCTTACGTGGACATTGAGCAAACTGCTTTGTACCAGTAAGCCTCAAATCCCTCATCTGAAAAGGCATAAAGTTGTTCCAGTTTCAAGATGCTGACATGACACAGTGACAGAAGTGTGACTGTAGTGTAAGGGGTGTGTCTGTGCGTGTGTGAGTGACACAAATACCCACTCCATTAAGACTGCACTGCTGTATAACATAATCCCGTTTCTTTCCTTCTGGTGTCAGGAAAAGACACTGTAAGCAGTTGAAATCAAGCCAACATGAGAGTAGGGATTGCACCTGTATGATGTAGTATAATGAACAAGCATAAGTTTCCTGCTCTAACCCCTTCTTTAAGACTAAAAGCGGTATTTTTAATACAGCTGTATCTTGAATACAGCTTTTTAAAATGCAAAGTTCCCCATTCAGTTGTGTGTGTTTAGTTTGGTTGTTGCATTTCAAATTGCAGGTCTATTTAAAAACAGTCAAGGAGGGGAAGAAAAACATCCACATTCTTTCATCGGTACAAACTGTTGTGGCTCAACATTACAAGATGAACTGATTATGGTTTTCATTACAGAAACTTCAAAATATACCACATCTGGATTTTGTAAAAGGTTTTTTTGTTTAGTTTTTAAGGGAAGTTACTGTTAAACATTGTTGATTTGAACGGTAGGGAAGCTCCGTTTTTCTTAGCGATAAAATTAGATTCGAGTCAATCAAGTCGACAGTGAACTTTAAACTCATGTTAGCACTTACACAAGTCACATGGGAAGAGCCACCAAACAGATGAAGCGAACTCTCATGTATAATCCTACACGGACAAAGCCTGTTCTATACTTGGCTTTTTATTTGGTACCCTTGACACCTTCAGGAGATTTGCAGAGTGAATGAAGAAGTCTGGAAGTTGCACAGACACTTCGGTTTTACACATCAGTAACTGTTTCTGTGTGAAAAGTTGGTTAGACCTTTGCCAAGCAACCTCATATTAAAAACAAGAAATTGATTTAGAGATCTTTCCCTGCAGAATTCAGCTTGCAAAAATAATCAGTCCTACATGCATCCTTTTGTTTGCAAGGTAGAGATAAGTGTTAATTTCTATTTACAGCAGAAAACCAACAGATCTCAAAAGCATACCTGCAGCTGTGAAAACATCCATATGCAACCCTTTTTTTTTTTTTTTCCTTAAAAAAAGGTTAATTTAACATCAAGTTTCAAGCCAGAAACTGTTAAACATGCTTTATGTTTTTAAACATGCAAATTAGGATCTAGCAATTTCCACAAAACCCAAACAAATCAAGGAAGACTCCTTTGATGATAAAGCCAAGCGGCAAAGCGTTTGCACTAGGAAACTGAGCATGAACTGCACCAAGGATAAAGGAAGCTCCTGAAAGAGCCTCCATGGACTCCTTAGGCAGCAGCTTAAATGCAAAGGCGGACTTGAGGCCAAGCCACTTAGGAAAGCTTCATGACCATACCTACAAATACAGGCTTCTAACAAGAATTTTGTATAAGTTGCCTCTAAGGTAGGAAATCTTACTCCAAACACAATTCAGTCTGATGGAAAGCTTTTGTTATTTTGTGTTTAGCTGCCCACTTGGCCAAATTAAAGGCGTATCCTGGAGACTACGCCTTTTATCTTAAAGCACAAGGCTTCTTTCTGTTGCCTACATTAATCAATATTTTCAAAAGAAACTTCACAAACTCTCAAGCCAGAAAACTGAATCCAAGTAACTTTATAAAGTTAACACCTACATATGATAACATTATTCTAGAGCAGTAATTTTTTTGCCCAAATAGCTGTTTTCTATTTTAAGTCACTTAAAATTAGTACAATTTATAAATACGTAGAAAGAAAGTTATAAAAACAAAAACATGAAATAACTACGCGAC